>NC_087247.1:72396633-72719490 GCF_037042905.1 Lytechinus pictus
CGTTAAAGTTTACATGCAAGACTCTCTTATGACACCTAACTCTGCAACTGTAAGTCACTTTTCAACCAAACTTGGATGGTAGATGGACTTGGGGGACGTGCATGATATGCTGCAGTCGGAGGTCACATGGTAAGGTCAAAGGTCACCTTTGGGTCAACATTAAAGTTTACATGCAAGGCTTTTATGACAAGTGTTATTCCATCCCAGTCATTTCACAATGAAGTTTCGATACAATTCTGTTGCGTGCCCTCGCAAATCACGATATTTCTGGTTATTTTTATAAGTGGGCGAGACACAAAAATCGCTTTTGCCTTGTTTTTTTTTCTCTCTCTATTGTCAAATAACAAAATCTAGAAAATGTGTTGTATGAACCAAATGATGCATGTCTTCATTCGTCCATTATACGACCTATCCACTCTCATTGATGCTGTGTTGTATTCCAAATCATTTGTATCCCACCGCGGTCTAGCGTCCTTTGGCAAGGCGTTAATCCACACTTTGCCACTCTCGACCCAGGTGCTAAATGGGTACCCGGTAGGATGCGAAAGATATTGTATGTTTGATTTTGCCAGCGCCATAATGAGGCTGCGATGAATGCAAGGAATGCTCCCCAGGGAGTGGAAATTGTGCACTTTTCGTGCGGGATTGAAATGAATCCAATGACCGGGGTAATAATATGCTGTAACGCGCTTTGAGCCATTCAGGGAAAAGCGCTTTATAAAAATTGGCTATTATTATTATGAAGCCATTAAAGGAGGGAAAACCCTATAGAAACCTATACCATGAGAAACTTTTAACTTAAAGTTTTATGAATAAAATGATTTATAGGGTCTAGATCTAATTCAAGGGCATGCCTTGCCTCACATGGGCCATAGCAGAGAATTGCACTTAAAAAAAGGATCACACAGTCCCATTCATTGCATTTTGTGTAAGTTATGAAAATCTACTTTTGCTGTAAAAAAATCTGCATGTTCTTCCTTTTAAACATAAATATCTCTGTCAATATTTGACATCATGAGTTGGTTTAAGCACCATTCTTTTTATTTCACAAACTCTCCAATGTATTTGTTGGGATTCCTTCAAGATTTCAAAAAGCCATCTTCTTTCCCACTCAAACAAGCCTATGATATATTTTTTTTGACAGAACAAAATCTGCATTTTCCCCCCTGTAAATTGGAATATCTCTGTCAATATATCAGACAATGAGTTGATTGAAGCACCATTATTTTTCTTATTTCACAAGCTTTCCAATGATATCGAATTTGTTTGGATTCCTTAAAGATTTTAAAAAGTCACCAAACTCCCTATCTGCAGTCAAGACCTCTTCCCGCAATGCTAGAGAGAAGCGCTGATATCAGAAGAGGTATTTTAACGATTATCAGCCGATAGTTTGACTAGTCTAGACTCACAGACCCTCTACTGACTAAGTAAATAAACCAATGTCTATGGAAAATTACACGCACTAGATCCTGCTAGAAATTTGACGGAATAAAGCCATAAGCCCATATTTTGCTATGTATTTCCACTCCCTCATCATATATGTTCTATATTAGGACTAGATATATTATTCTAAACCTTCTCCATGTTTTTATTTTCAATTTTAGTGGGGGTGCATATGGAACTCTTGCCGAGATGGAAGTCGTTCCAATGATGTGCTTAATCTCCACGGAGTCAGGGACGGCATGCCATTGCACTAAACGTTACAAGCACCGTCATTTTTCCCACGAGATTAAGCACGTTTGTGATATGACATTAATCTCCAAGAGCCTCCTGGCTATTCACACATGATTCAGATCTGACAGTTAGATCCTCTAGGCCCTACTAGGGTTTTTTCAACTGGTCTAGCATGCAGGATATTTAAGTTAGCATTAAGGTGATATTTATATTTATCGGCTGATGCAAGTATTTTTTTTTTATCTCACTGCTCATGAGGCTCTATACGCGTCTTGTAGCTACATGTAGGCTACGATAACAAAGACGGCAAGATGTAGCCTAGAGGATTCCCTGATATTTTTTATGATTTTGATATTGTCATTACATCACGGAGCCTAGACACGCATATGGGACTGTGCCTAGCGAACTATCAAAACAAGAAGGGAATTCCCATCATATTTAACATTGGCACTACCAATCCTCTTTTTAACTGAAATCTTATTAAATTACATAATTAAATTTATAAGGTATGACCATTTGAAATATGAGAGTTTCTTACCTGACCGATGTCGTGTATCCATTCGTAGACACTGCAAATACAATAGGCTTGACCCTCCTTGAACTGCTTCGATATGACGTAGCTTCGATGAGCTATGTTACGAAGTGCCGTTTTGAAGAACAATTCATAGATTAAAATTATTATTTATTAAATTATAAAAATTTGAATATATATTTTCTGTGATCTGAACAAGTAAAAATTACCAGGAGAATTAAACAGAGTCTATACGTCTACCACATGTCACTCTACCTCTTCTCTTCAAGGCTGTCTCTAAACTACGGGCATCCAATTGTTCAGTCTATGTACTACAGACTCAGAGCTGCCAATTAGTGTTAAGTACCTTTTTAACCCTATCTAGGCCAGAGTATTTTGGGAGTTCAGATGGGCAGTGGGGGGGGGGGCATTCCAGGCCCTCCCACCCTTGAGATCTCATCCGTCGACCACGCGATCGCACTGAAAATTGGCACGCAGGTTGTTGGGGACATAATCTACAAAATTGTATAGAACTCATGCAAATTGCTATTACATGATTATGCTAATCTATGCATAATTACATGTGGTATGCAAAATCATACTTTTTCCTCTAACTCCCTAAATAAAGTTCCAAATGTTCTAATTTTTGGTATAGAAAATCTTTGTGGTATTCTTAGCAAGTGTATGAAAACTTTGCAATATCAGATCAATTTCTTATGTATTTTTTTTTTTTTTCTTAGTTTTTTTGTTACCCTTTGTTTTTCATTGAGTTTTCAATAAAATTTGTTTGGGACTCTTCTGAGATCATAAACAGCATCAAATGAATACATTTAGACCAGCAAAACTAAAAATAGTCATTCATGTATGATTTTTGGTTGGAAACACAATTTACATTGACTTTGTACACAAAATCATGTATTTTAGCAATTTTTGGTCTGACATGCACTTACATGAGGTTGCGTAATTTGGGAACCATGTACCCGGGTGACGCAAAATTGGTCTCAAAAGTTGCACAAGACTTGAAAGTAAAAAGACAGCGAGCAGCTCAGAAAAAAAATTTGCACGGCAAAAATAGTTAAAGGGGCCCCCCCCTCTCTGGCCTGAATAGGGTTAAGGGAAAAATGACACCAATTAGGATTTCCGCTAGAAATAAGATTTATCGGAACTTGGAAGAAAGATGATTTTTGGTATGTGTATTAACCAAAAAAAAAAAAAAAAAGGCTTTTAGGCTCTGTTGCTAGGTAAATGAAGCCAACAAACAACCAATGATACAGAGTATTAGTACAGAGCTGAAGCTTAAATTGGTCTATATACAGTGCGTCCCACAAAAAACGAAACCGAGATTTTTCGATGATTTATCATAACTTAATCGCAAATACAATAGACAAATGACCTACCATTTTAAAGCTTAGAATCTCTTCTTTCATCTGAAATTACTTAGATTATTCCTCATTCACGCATGAGTGAGCAAAAACAATATGAGAAGGAGATACCAAAAAGTCACTTGGCGGGCCGTATCTGGGTTTTAAAAAGAAAACCACATTTTAAAAAAGTTCAATATCTGCTCTTTAATTTAATACCTCAATTACAGAAAATGGTCAAGAAATAACAAAGTTCTGGTTATTTGAAATAAGGCTTGAATTTCAATAATTTCATAAAATGAAGAGGTTTTACAGGCTAGCTAGCGTTCAAACTCACTCGACACTCCGTTTTGTTGACGATCAGCCATGCATTAAGTCTTTTGTTAACGTGCGATAGCTTCTGTGGGAAACCGGTGAAAACACGTTTATTTAATGAAATTATGGAAATACAAGCATTGTTTCGAGGGATCATAACTTTTTTACTACTTGACCATTTTCTGTGACTTATGTATCAAAGAAAAGAGAAGATATTGAACTTTTTAGTCATGTGATTTTCTTTTTGAAATTCAGATACCCCCCGCCAAATGAGTTTTTGGCATCCTTTCTTCGAATTGTTTTTGCTCACTCATGCATGAATGAGGAATAATCTAAGTAATACCAGATGAAAGAGGAGATTCTAAGCTTTACATTGGTAGGTCATTTGTCTATTTTATTTATGATTAAGTTATGATAAATCATCGCTAAATCTCGGTTTCATTTTTTCTGGGACGCACTGTATATATATATATATCCTAAAAGCATGTGAAATTTATTTTCTGATGTCACCTTGTTGATTTGTTTAAATCATAATTTAATTGTTTTGTTTTGTTTTTCTTCTTGTGTCAGAATTTCTTCAACTTGTTTAAAATAAAGAGAATATGAGCACATAATGGGTTAAGAAAATTCTACAATATTGATCAGAATGGCAAACTCGGCTGGATACAAGCTACGCACAGCCGCCCATAAACACTTGACTGACTCAGAATGCACAACACTCAAGATATGTATCCGGAGATTCAGGGAGACCCAGTCAGTGCTTGGACTTTGCACGTCTCTCCAGAGGTTTTTGGATACCCCAGATAAAGTGCATTTGATGACTCTTATCTTTCCAATGATTCCTAAGGACCTTTTAGTTGACTTTGACAACTTGTCCCGTCTGCAATTTGAGTATTACAGCACCCTGGTTAGACCTAAGCTTGTGGAGAAGTACAAACTAGATGGTGCAAAGGTGACAAGTCCAAACAAAGGATTGAGCAGAAAATCCTCTTCACGTGTCTTATTGCCAGTAGAACAACTGCACAACCTAGCAGAGGCCAGAGAACACACCATGGAAACATTCAAAGGCAGACGCAGTGAGGTTCATCGTAATGGAAGCCAACGGGCTGTAGAGCTGACCAGAGTAGCAAAGGAACATAAGCGTAGCAAGACATATCATGCTCCTGAACAGCCTGTTAGTGGGGATGAAGCCAGTAGGTCGGCATTTCGTGAACCACAGCCCCCAGTACTCAATACAAGCCAAAGAAGTAGCGATTCCACACCAAGAGTTAGACTAGGAGAGCTCAAGCAGGAGGCTACACCTAAATCACTCCAGGTATATGTAAACCATATTTATTGCTATACATGTTCAACAACAGAAGGACAGCATTAGGCCGGGGTATTTTGGGAGATCATATGGCGGGAGGGGGGGGGGGGCCTGGGAGGCCCCCCCCCCCCTTGACTTTTGGTTGAAAACTTAATTTGCTTTGACTTTGTACACGAAATCACATTTTTGAGCAAATTTGGGTCTGACATGCACTTACAAACTTTCGGAACCGCGTACCTGGGCATCGCAAATTTGATGCGCAAGACTTGAAAGTAAAAAGTCAGCGAGCAGTGCTGTCAAAAAAAATTTTGCGCTGCAAAAATATTGGGCGAATTGTCGAGGGGGGCCTCTGAGGCCCTCAACCCCCGGCCTAGATAGGGTTAAAGGAAAATAAAACCTTTGTCACAAGTGGATTTGTGTGGAAATAGAAAAATCAAAGAATAAGATCAAAGAAAGTTTGAGAAAAACCAGACAAGGAGAAAGTTACATGTATGAGCATTTGAATATTGCGATCACTCATGCTAAGTAGATGGAGATTCTCCCATTGGCAATGTGACAAAGATATGTGATGTCACATTTGAACAAATTTTCCTTTGATGGACTATAAAATACCCCCAAAATGTCTATTTTTGCTCTTATGGTGATACAAAAAACTCAATCAGTTATCAATCTTTTACTGGAATTTTGTGAAAATTGTAAAGTAGAAACTCACAATTCTCTGTAGACGTTTCACCAACCACTGTTGGCTTCATCAGGCGGATGAAACATCAGCACGTCTTTCCAAGTGAAACCGCATCCAGATCAGTAGACCGTAGCACCACTTAGTTCCCCAGAGGCGGGAAGTTGTCACGTGAGAGACGGCTTTGAACTTTGCGTAAATCCCGTCCCGGGCGTGTGATAGTAAAAACCGCAAAACACCTCTCCGATTCTAAGTCGGTTTTCCACCTGCTGTCCCTCTCCCAAATAGCTTCCTTCAACGACCATACAACGCGTGTGCAGTTTAATAGTGGAACACCAGAAAACGAAGGAACGCCATCTTGCGAAGTTTTCTACGTTACTCGATTGGCAAAATCCTACACGTGCAGATTTAGATAATAATTGGAGAAATATGTTCAGAGCCCAGAATAATCAAGAATCTACTGGATGGGTGAGAAATTTATCTTCATTTTTTTCCAAAGGACTGAAATTTGCTATCACTCCACACCGGCTGCTGATAACTGAGATTTTCACAGAGCACTGAGTCGGCTATACACAAAGCCAAGCTAGATACAGCCCAGGTGGAGGAACTCTGACACACCGTTAGTGCTGCTGTCAAGCATGCCAAATTCCCCACGGTGAACATTCCAGCAGAGGAGAGTTTAGCAAAAGATGAGTTGGCTAAACACAAGGACATCGCCATTGTTCCAGCGGACAAAGGGAGATGTGTAGTGGTGCTTGACAAAACTAATTTCGAGGATAAATGCCTGAAGGACGAAAACACCTATTGCCAGATCAACTACAATCCAACAAACGGCTATAGGAAGAAGATTTATGCCCTCATCAATTCTTTTCATGCTAACGGTGACATTAGTGATGAATTAAACAGGCATCTCACCCCTGCCACGGAATCGACAGTACCACCATTCTACGGTCTTCCGAAGATTCACAAGCCAGCTCCTATTCCGGTACATCCTATAGTGAATAACATTGTCGCTGTAACTTACAATCTGGCCAAATTGGTTGCACAAATTCTGGGCCCTTTAGTAGGCAATACTATGCATCATATCCAGAACACAGAGAATTTAGTTGAGGAACTTAAAATGGTCAAGATAGATGAGAATGAAACAACTGTATCATTTGATGTAAGTGCCTTGTTTACTTCCATCCCAGTTGTTGATGCCATCACCGTAGTCCGCCAATGCTTGATCGACAATGACAGCTGGAAAGACCGAACCAATTTAAATTTTGATCAGATTGTGGAGGCCGTTTCCACTTGTTCGCACACTACTTATTTCCTGTTCAAGGGAGTGCATTATATATAACAAAATGGGTGTGCCATGGGCTTGCTTGTCTCGCCCATAGTTGCCAACTTATATGTAAGACTTTGAACAGAAGGCAATTTTTAGCTATCCTGGCAGAAAACCTCTAACATGGTTGAGATACGTGGATGACACTTTTGTGATCATTCATAAGGCAGAGCTCCGCGATTCTTTTGAGCATATTAATAACCAAGATCCGAATATAAAGTTCACACAGGAAGCCTGTAAGGATAACAAACTTGCATTCCTTGACTGAAGTAAAGATAGTTGAAAGAGGTAGTTTGGATTTCCAAGTCTTTAGGAAGCCAACTCACACCAACCAATACCTACATGTACACTTCAACTGGCATCACCTTCTGGTGCACAAGCTGTCGGTGATACGGACAATATTTCACCGAGCGGATAACGTAGTCAGCAAACCAGAGAACAATTCTGCTGAGAAGAGGAACATCACCAACTCTCTTGGAAAGTGAGGATACCCAAGTTGGGCCTTCCAGAAAGCTACACGTCCCAAACAACAGCGATGTGTAAGGCCCTCGGAGGATCAGCTGAACACCCAGTCTAGTCCCGACAACCAGCCCACCGCTGTGACAGCTCAACCTCGTCGCAAGAGGACTCTGGTTACCATCCCCTACGTTGCAGGTCTGTCGGAATGGATCAGTGGTACCTTTGGTTGGTTTGGGATTTCGACATCACACAAGCCACATAGAACACTGAGACAACTGCTGGTGCATGTCAAAGACCAGCCTCCCAAGGACAAGAAGAGAAACTTGTGTATGGGATCAGATGTGAGCAAACTGATTGTTTGGATTCATACATTGGTGAAACACAACAGTCCATAAGAGCTCACTTGTACCAACACTGGAAATCTGGTTTCGCAGCAGTACTGGAATCAGCTGTGTACACCCACCTCAACACAACGGGACACCCCTGTAACAACAAGGATGTAGTGATCTTGGATAGAGAAAGCAGGTGGTTCGAGAGAGGGTTAAGGAAGTAATTTTGGAGAGGGTGGAAAAGCCGACTTTAAATTGGAGAGGTGGTTTGCGGTTTTTGTCTCACCTGCATAGCAGAGTGAGACCATAGTCGCCGTTTATCCGATGGCGGCGGCGGCGTCAACATCAAACCTTAACCTATGGTTAAGTTTTTCATAACTTAAGAAGTATATGGACCTAGTTCATGAAACTTGGCCATAAGGGTAATCAAATATTACTGAACATCTTCCTGAGTTTCATGTCACATGACCAAGGTCAAAGGTCATTTAGGGTAAATAAATTTGGCCAAGTTGGGGGTATTTGTTGAATTACCATCATAACTTTGAAAGTTGATGGATCTGATTCATAAAACTTGCATGAGAGTAATTAAGTATCACTGAACATCCTGTGTGAGTTTCAGGTCACATGACCAAGGTCATTTAAGGTCAATGAACTTTGGCCATTTTGGGGGTACATGTATTTGTTGCATTTCCATAACTCTTAAATTGTATTGGTCTAATTCATAAAATGTACACATTGTATAAGAGTAATCAAGTATCACTGTACATCCTGTGTGAGTTTCAGGTCACATGACCAAGGTCAAATTTCATCAAGGTTAATGAACTTTGGCTATGTTGGAGGCAATTATTAAATTGCTGTCATAACTTTCAAAGTTTATGGATATAGTTAATGAATTGTGGACATAGGGGTAATCAAGTATCACTGACAAGTCTTAGGTCACATGATCAAGGTCAAATGTCATTTAGGGTCAATGAATGTAGTATTGTATCATTATATAAATGGTGTTTTTTGTGAATAATTATTTTATAGTAGTTTTCAAAGTCAGCACTGCTGCTCTATTGAATCGCGTAATACAGGTGAGACTGCCAGAGGCTCTCTACTTGATACTATCACACGCTTGGGACAGCATTTTACGCAAAGTTCAAAGCCGTCTCCCACATTACTAACTACCCGCCCCTGGGGAACCAAGTGGCGCTACGGTCTACTGATCTGTATGCAGTTTCACATGGAAAGACATGCTGACGTTTCATTTGCCTGATGAAGCCATCAGTGGTTGGTGAAACGTCTACAGAGAAATGTTCCAATGACCAGGGTAACAATAGTTGCAATGTTCAGTGGCACTGTCAACTTTGAAATTTTTTTTCTTTTTCAAGATTTTTTTATTTCTCAACTCATTCCATACATAAGTATCACATGCACAGATACATCATAATTGTAAAAATAGCCTACATTTCAAACAAATTCAAATAAATGGTTCATTTTGTATACAAAATATTCAATTTTTTTTTATGCACGTTCATCAAATTACGTTTAAAAGCAATAATTCTCTCGGTTGTTTAGATTTTTTCCAAACCAAGCATAAAATGAGCAAAAGTGGGTTTAATATTTCTGTATTTACATGAATAAATGAAATATTTTGCAAACAACACAATTATATTGCTAAGATGAAATTTATTGAGGGTTATAACTCCAAAATAAATTTCAATGTCACTGAATTGTGTACTATGCTTGGCCTTCAACCACTCGTGAACTTCGTTCCAAAATGAAATTTCATATTAACATCTAAGAAATAGATGAGCAATTGTTTGAACGTGGTTTTCACAGAAATTACATAAAGGAGAATCTTTTACTCCAATTTTGAATAAAAAATCTTGTGTTGAAATTCTTCTGTAAATAAATTTAAATTGGAAGTTTCGAAGTTTATTATCAATTGATGACTTATATAAAAGAAAGAAGCGAGAGTTCCAAATATGAGAGTCTGACAAATTATCACTCAGATCATCTTGCCATTTGATTTCTGGGTTCGTCATCGAAAGGGACATGTCGAAAGGGACATGTTCCTTTCTAAAAAAGTATTATAACACAATTTTGTGACCTTTTTACTTTTCGTAAAATGACCTAATCTTTCATCTACTATGTGATCATCGTGATTGATGTCATGGACATTTTTTATTAACTTTTTCCATTCTAATGGTATAGCATGTAAAAGAGAAAAATAGCATAAAAACGATTCATTTCCAAATTTATCACATATTTGTTCATATGACATAAATTGAACCGTCTACATTAAAACATCTTTGACATATCGCATACCAGCTTGGAACAAGTTTCTGTATAAAATTATTTTTTATCAACTTTGATATGTGAGTTAAGCCAAAGAGTTTGAGAGATAATTTCTTTAAATTTTACAGGGTTGTAGTATTTATAAAAAGTCCATGCATCAAGAACGTCTTTCCAAAATACATTGTCAAAGTTGATATGTAAATCAACAGACTTCATATTACATTGAAAGAAAAAAACATTGTCAAACCTGTCAAGTAAACGTTTCAAAAACAGTTTCCACTTCCCATTGTTATCCGTGTCTAAGTAACGCTTTACCCAAGCTGTTTTTATTGCATAATTAAAATTCAATACATGTGGCATTCTAAGCCCTCCTTCTTTATAATCGTTGTAAAGTAAAGATCTTTTTATCCTATCTGGCTTGTTACTCCATAGGAAGTTAAAAAGAGTTGTTGCATTTCAACAAAAAAGGGGTGTGGTGGATTCGGTATTATACCAAATACATATATAAATTTCGGGATTACAAGAGTTTTTATAATCACAATTTTGCCGTATAGGGTAAGAGTTCTAAGATTCCAAATGCGAAGTGTCGATTTCACTTCTTTCAGTTTTTGTTTGTAATTGAGCTCATAATAATTATGGAAATTGTTAAGTGGAATTTTTATACCAAGATACAAAATGAAATCACTTGGCCATGAGAAAGGAGTATCTCCACAAAGAACACCTTCAAAATTACCAAGTCTAACGACGTTACATTTATCAATATTAACTTTTAGTCCTGACATAGAGTTAAAATCATTCAAAACTTTTAAACACATCTGCAAATTGGATTCGGTGGGATGGAGAAAAATCACAGTATCATCTGCATATTGGCTTAATTTTAATTAATTATTTTCTATGGAGATTCCTTTTATATTCTTATGGTGACGAATCATTATACCTAGAATTTCTACTACCAAAAGAAAAAGATAGGGAGAGAGGGGGCACCCCTGTCTTACTCTTCGCTTTATTGGAAAAGGGTTTGAGGAGAATCCGTTATTGATAACACATCCTTCAATGTTAGAGTATAACAATTGTACCCAACGTACAAAACATTCATCAAAACCAAACTTACGTAATACTGTAGTAAAAAACTTCCAATCAACCATATCGAATGCTTTTTCGAAATCTATACAGAGTGCAACACCAGGTATATTTCTATATTTACAATAATCCATTGTGTCAATAAGCAGTCTAATATTCTCGCCGATGTAACAGTCTTTTAAGAAGCCACACTGATCTTCATGAATAATTTGGTCTAATACTTTTTTTAACCTAAATGAAATGATCTTAGCCAAAATTTTATAATCATTATTCAATAGTGAAATAGAGCGCCAGTTTTTCAAAAGAAGTATATTTTTGTCTTTTTGGGGGATTAAGGTAATGATTCCTCTCCGCATTGATGGGCAAAGCGAATTAATTTCATAGCATTCATTGAAAACGGCACATAATAAAGTTTTGATATCGTTCCAAAAAGATCTATAAAATTCTATTGGAAGACTGTCTGAACCCGGTGTTTTATTATTAGAAAAAGTACACATCACATCAAAACATTCCTTTTCTGTTATTTTTTTACCCAACAAAGATCGTACTTTTTCACTTAGTTTTGGTATATTTAGGTCGTCAAGAAATCTTTGAAATCTTAACGAAGGTCAAGTTCTTGAAATGTCAGTGAAATTTACATTAGAATTCATTAAAAGTTTCATTAAAATTACAAGTTAATGATTTTCCCTATTTAATACTTTTTGTAATTAATTTTACCCAATGAAAGTTTGAAATGATTTATGTTGATTTCAGCTCTTTGCCACCATATTGTGTAGTTCATGATCATCACCATTCACTAATGTGTCACTTCTAGATGTTTTGTTGCATTCTGTTTGAACTTGTAGGTGCGGCGAGTGACACTTGAGAGGCGAGATGGACAATCTTTTGGTTTCTGTATTCGAGGTGGAATTGATCTTAACACTGGAATCTTTGTCTCTGAAGTGGATGCTGGGGGCCAAGCTGAACGAAAGGTATTGAATATATTTACAAATTTATACAAGGCAAAAAGAAGCTGCTGAAAACTGCTTATCTAATAAAAGAGAGCCAATGGAGTAAATTATAAAGTCAAAAAGGGGCCTAAGCTTTCGATCCTAGCAGAATCTTCGTCGGAGGCAAAATGACAAACATATAAAGTGGAACAACCATAATATAGACCACAAACAAGCTACAGCAACACTAGAAACAAGGAGACAAAAGGGGCATTAGTGAGTAGAGAAGACCAATCAGGTTAGTGAAGGGGATGAAAGAAAAGGAGTAGGCAGACACAAAGGGAAGTTAGTGTAAGTAAGGCCAAGAGGGATTAAGAAATAAGAAATACAAGATTAAAAAATTGAACCCCATGCCCCAGAATGATGAGTAATACCTCATTTTAGGGGTTTGGGGGGTTTTCTGTTAATAAAAAGTGAAAAACAGTACTCTCGTACCATTTTTTGTGAAATGTGAAATGAGAGTATAGGTAGATAAATTTACTTTGAAATTTTACCTTGTATCTATGGGTAAAATATAATAACTTCTGTATAATACCAAGGAGCTGTTTGTGCAGTAAGAAACAGAAAATATTGCATTTTTCTTTCTTTTCGTAGAATGGTTTAATTCCAATCTGTCCTCCCCCTTCCAAGAAATGTTCTTGTTCAACAAATCCATATAGTCCTGTAGAGATTGAACTGATGAATCTTTGTATGGAATCTTATCAATTTCTACTGATTTAGAATAGAACATTTGTCATGATTATTTTTTGTCTCACCTGCATAGCAGATTAAGACTATAGGCGCCGCTTTTTCCATGGCGGCGGCGGCGGCGTCAACACCAAATCTTAACCGAAGATTAAGTTTTTGAAATGACAGTATAACTTAGAAAGTATATGAACCCTTTTCATGAAACTTGGCCATAAGGTTAATCAAGTATTACTGAACATCATGCTTGAGTTTCAGGTCACTTGACCAAGGTCAAAGGTCATTTAGGGTCAATGAACTTAGACCATGTTGGGGGAATCATCAAAATCTTAACCTAAGGTTAAGTTTTTGAAATGTCATCATAACTTAGAAAATATATGGACCTAGTTCATGAAACTTGGACATAAGGTTAATCAAGTATTACTGAACATCCTGCCTAAGTTTCAAGTCACATGACCAAGGTCAAAGGTCGTTTAGGATCAATGAACTTTGGCCAAGTTAGGGGTATTTGTTGAATTACCATCATAACTTTGAAAATTTATGGATCTGATTCATGAAACTTGAACATAAGAGTAATCAAGTATCACTGAAGATCCTGTGCAAATTTCAGGTCACATGATCAAGGTCAAAGGTCATTTAAGGTCAATGAACTTTGGCCAAGTTAGGGGTATTTGTTGAATTACCATCATAACTTTGAAAGTTTATGGATCTGATTTATGAAACTTGGACATAAGAGTAATTAAATATCACTGCACATGTCATACGAGTTTCAGGTCACATGACCAAAGTCAAAGGTCATTTAAGGTCATTGAACTTTGGTCATTTTGGAGGTAATTATTAGATTGTCATAACTTTCAAAGTTTATAGATATAGTTTATGAAATGTGGATTATAGGGTAATCAAGTAGTATCACTGATAAGTCTTGGGTCACATGATCCAGGTCAAATTTCATTTATTGTCAATGAACGTAGTATTGTATCATTATACAGCGCGTCCCAAAAAAAATGTCCCTCTGACATAGGGCTGAATTATTTCTAAAATGTGGTAGTATTCTCAAATAAATGTTCATGAGTAGAAAGCTCATTTTTGTCTCACCTGCATAGCAGAGTGAGACTATAGGCGCCGCTTTTCCGACGGCGACGGCGGCGGCGGCGTCAACACCAAATCTTAACCTGAGGTTAAGTTTTGAAATGACAGCATAACTTAGAAAGTATATGGACCTAGTTCATGAAACTTGGCCATAAGGTTAATCAAGTATTACTAAACATCCTGCCTGAGTTTCATGTCACATGACCAAGGTCAAAGGTCATTTAGGGTCAATGACCTTAGACCATGTTGGGGGAATCAACATCAAAATCTTAACCTAAGGTTAAGTTTTTGAAATGTCATCATAACTTAGAAAATATATGGACCTAGTTCATGAAACTTATACATAAGGTTAATCAAGTATCACTGAACATCCTGCTTGAGTTTCACATCACATGACCAAGGTCAAAGGTCATTTAGGGTCAATGAACTTTGGCCGAATTGGGGGTATCTGTTGAATTACCATCATAACTTTGAAAGTTTATGGATCTGATTCATGAAACTTGGACATAATAGTAATCAAGTATTACTGAACATCCTGTGCAAGTTTCAGGTCACATGATCAAGGTCAAAGGTCATTTAGGGTCAATGAACTTTGGCCAAATTGGGGTATTTGTTGAATTACAGCCATAAATTTGAAAGTGTGTTGGTCTAGTTCATAAAACTTGGACATAATAGTAATCAAGTATCACTGAACATCCTGTGCGAGTTTCAGGTCACATGATCAAGGTCAAAGGTCATGTAAGGTCAAAGAACTTTGGCCACGTTGGGGGTATTTGTTGAATTGCCATCATATCTCTATAAGTGTATTGGTCTAGTTCATAAAACGTGGAAATAAAAGTAACCAAGTATCACTGAACATCTTGTGCGAGTTATAGTAGTTTTCAAAATCAGCACTGCTGCTATATTGAATCGCGTGATGCAGGTGAGACGGCCAGAGGCATTCCACTTGTATGATCTAACTTCTACAAAAATTTCATTGGTCGCGCTTCAGCGGTTTTGAATACACACTCTGCTATGTAACAGTGGTGCATTTTAGCCCATTCCAAGTTTGCAGCATTGATGCATTTCTGCATTGTCTATGGCATGTCAACCTCCATTTTACATCCAGGATCTGAGCAGGCACATTTCCCTAAATATATCCAGGCTACTTTGGTATGTTCAGAAGGACAAGAAACATAAAATACAAGTTTGTTTGATGATTGATAAGGGGAATCAACCAACTTGAAAGAAAATGTGAATGATGGATGAGGAAAATAAGCTGAAAAATAAAGGGGAATTCACAAGTTAATCACCCTTTGCGAAAAGAAACTTTTTTTTCTTTTAAACAGTTACAGTGATTGAATTAACTTGACTTCAGTAGCTTATTAACTAAACAAAAAGGAATGAAAACAAAAATGCAGTATTGTTGGAATTAGGCATGAAACAGACATGACCCGTTGTCTCAATCATTACATCTCCCGTTATCAAACATGAAATGAACTGTCAAATACTGTTTTTGCCCTTCTGACTGGGCCTTCTGAACATGCTCAAGGTTGTGATTTAATGAGCCTGGTTAGATCATGGAGATTTCTCTGGTCAGATCAGGGAATTCCTTGGTCAGCCTGGTCAGAATGGTCAAAGTGGGTTGATATCCTATAGAAAGTGCAGAACACACAGCAGTGCTGCATGCATGCAAACTTGGAATGGGCTGAAAAGCACCACTGTTACATAATAGACTGTGTATTCAAAACCACTGAAGTGAGACCAATTGAATTTTTATAGAAGTTAGAACATGAGAGGAGCTTCCTAGTTCCATACATTTCATTGAAAATAATTCTTATTTTTGGAAGTAATTAAGCCGAATATCAGAGGGACATTTTTTTTGGGACGCACTGTATGAATTGTGTTTTTTGTGAATAATTATTTTATAGTAGTTTTCAAAGTCAGCACTGCTGCTATATTGAATCGCGTGATGCAGGTGAGACTGCCAGAGGCGCTCCACTTTTTTTTATATATCAGCTGTTCTATATACGCTATAAAATTACAGACTGAATATTAATATTTTTTGTTTGATTCATTCTGTACTATGGTTACAGGATATGATAATATTAGCATGATGATGATGTTCAAAATACATTTTCATTTTGTTTCATTATGTTAAAATAGTGCAAATAAAAATTTGATCCCTGCTCTCTTTATTGGTAATTGCAATTTTGCATGTGGATATTTTAATAGATTCAGCCCTACATGTAGCTCTATTCACAAGTACGGCAATGAGTACAATTGTGTAAATGATTTCAAACAAAGTGCTGGTAATAAACACTTTTTTTTTTGTCTCTCTCTCATTTCAGGGAATGAAAGTAGGAGAAAGAATTCTCAAGGTGAATAATGTTGTATTTAAGAGTATCAGTCATTCACAAGCTGTAGTAGCTATCAAGTCTGCTCCTCGTATTCATGTCTACCTAGCACCACTTGGTCAAATGCCTGGTTCTACTGGTACAACACCGAGGTAAGTAGCTATCAGGGCCAATCTTGCCCAAATAAATGTAGTGTGTTTAATATTGTTTAACACTTATTGCAAGGGTAGAATACTAACCTTGTACAACAGATCAGCTGTAGCATATTGCATGTAACAGCTTGTGAATGTAGTCTTTGCACATTAGACTATTAACCCTAAAAACAAGGCCGGGGGGGGGGGGGGGGGGATGCTTTGCGGTTTTGCCATTTTGCGCAACTTTTGAGACCAAATTTGTGATGCCCTGGTGCACAGTTCCAAAGTTGTACATAACATTTTATAAATGCATGTCAAACCCAAAATTGGTGCAAAACGTTATCCATAGCAAGTTCTGTTTCTTGCCAAAATTTGTGAATGTATCATGATTTTTAGGTGGTCTGTCTCTGACAGATCACCTCTTGATTTTGTCAGAATTTTCTTTATTATTTATCTCTTTATTTCTTTATTTTTAGCACCATTGTTTGTCGCCAACTTTTCTCTGAATTGGCTATATCAATTTCGCAGAATTTTTCGTCATCTATAAAGTCTATCATAGACATGTTGTAATAAGCTTTTCAATGTCATAAGGTCACGATGACGTCATCTAGGCGCCTTTTAGTAAGATTTTTTATTCAATCATATCTACATAACGGATCCTCAATAATCAATCATATTTACAGCATATAAACTTAAACCCTAAAAGAGCCGGGTTATTTGGACCCATCTCACAGCCGAGGGGAGCGGATTCCGCCCCCCCCCTGAGATCTCGGACGTTGATCGCACGAGCGCCTCGAGAATTTGCACAGTGGTCGTGTGCGATAAAATCTACAATGCTGTATGACTGATTTTTCTGAAAAAATTAGATTTTTTTAAATGAATTAATTATACTAATTTATGCATGAAATAAAAAATTTGCTCTAATTAACTTATTATGGCACCCAAAATTGCTATTTTTTTATTCAGACTCTTTGTAGGATTCTGATCAAATGTACATCAAAAAACTTTTGTATCGCAAATTTTTTCTTATGTATTTTATTGTTTTTTAAATTTCTTACATGTATGTATTTTTTTGTTTTTTTACTTTTTGTTTTTTATTGTTTTTTTGATGGAAATTGTTGCAGACTTAATTCTGATCATAAACAAGACAAAATTTATTAATTTTCATCAGTTAAAGTAGAAATAATTATACATGAAATTTGGCTAAATGCACAATTTGCATTGGATTTGTTACATGAATTCACGTTTTTGAGCAATTTTGGGTCTGACATGCACTTACATAATGTTGCGTAATTTCGTAACCGCGTACCCGGGCATCGCAAATTTGGTCTCAAAAGTTGCACGAGACTTGAAAGTAAAAAGTCAGCGAGCGGTGCGGTAAAAAAAATTCGCGCGGCGGATTAATCACGAAAAATGTTGAGGGGGGCGGATTCCGCCCCCCCCAGGCCTTTTAGGGTTAAGTCAAAGGTCAATTGTCGATGTCATCAAAGGCCATGTAGGGGTCATGACGAAAAATGCTCAAAATCGTCTATTTATTTTGGGTATGTTTTAGGTTATTTTAAGCATTTCAACATTTAGTGCGCGCATGCACATATACACACGCGTTTTTGTGCGTAATGTCAATATGCAACATAGAATCACCGTTTCTTTTCTGTAAATGCATTAAATTCCAAGCAGTTTGTTACCTCGTTCAGCTCTCTACGACCACTAATAAATGATTGAGCCCTGATACTAGATACTAGATACTAGAATGGATCACAGGAAGCCTATTGATTTCGAGGTCAAAAGGTCAAAGTCAAGGTCACAGTGACATGCTTTTATTTTACCCTTCTGAAGTCTTTGTAAACGCGATAACTTCAGTTTAACTTTACCTAGGCTCATTTAATTTGGTGTGTATGATACTAGCATGTATCCCAGGAAGTATTTTGATTTTGAGGTAAAAAAGTTAACTCTATCTTAACTGGGCTATTTCAGACCAGTATATACTGGGGGGTCAATTTGACCCCCCCCCTCAGATCTAGGCTGCTGATCGCGCAATCACCGCGAAAATATTTTTAGTCATTCATAATAATCTAATATTACGAATTTGTTGTTCTTAAATGCGATTTAAAATGTTTTGAAAGTATAGGTTAATTGACAGGAAATAAGATTTCTATTTTTACATAATACATTATGTAGGCCTACAAATACAGCGTGTGTGAAAGAGAGGAAGAGGGGTGGGGTTGTAGGATGGTCGAAGGGAGAGAGCGATAGAAGAGGGGTCGTGGCATGGACAATGACAAGGGGATGTTGAGATCGTGTGTGTGGGATTTGTGAAGAAGTCAATATTCGAAGCGAATACATTTTTATAGACGTGTCTATACTTCTACCGATGATGACGGCCGAATAATCTTTCTTTACATGTATATTTTCCACCATGAGTGGGATGATCGAGGTACGTGATTCAATAAATTGCATCACAATATCACTATAGGTGTAGTTTGAAAATCACGAACAGTTTATTAAAAATGAATAAAAGAGAAAGATCTTCTTAATTTTATAGCCCCCATCCAGCGTAAACACCATGAAGAGTTTTTGAGGTCACGAAATCAGCTGATTCGCACTCAAACAACAGATTAACAGGTCACACACGTGGGACACATTCCAAGGGCGGGAATTCGGGAAAACCCGTTTTCAAGCACAATGATTGGCTCAACCCAGAAAGTGAATACTAATTAGATCACGTGCCATCGGCTTTGGGGCGTCTCGTTCACATTCCAACTCATTTGATAAATATCATCCACTCGCAGTATAATTAGGCTAACGACGTTGTCAAGATATAACTCATATATTAAAAGCACAATTCCGATATAAAACATAAAGACATAAGTGAACTTGAAAAATTCATCCAACGATATTCAAATTATACTAGCAACTCATTGTGGGCGTGAAAAAACGATATACATATCCTCTAAAACGTTCACACATATCAACTTCAATAATTCGTACTTGAAACGAATATCTGTGAATGAATTGCCAATTCCACTTTGTTGAATGTGTACTTCTATCGAAATCTATTGAATCACGTACCCCTCCCGACCCAAGGTGGATTTTCCAATCACCATAAAGATTATGCAGCCACAAACACAGTAGACATCCATAAATGAATATCAATTTCATTCGCTACGAACAATCCCCTCCCCACAAAGTCACAAACATCCCATCATTTTCATCTACATTGCCCACGGCCACCCCCCATTATTTTCTTTTTTTCCTTTACACAAATTAATTTCAAATTATATTTTATTTTAAATCGTAGTTAAGCAATTGTACAACAAATTCATAAAGCATTCACTGTGATGACTAAAAACATTTCTCAGGCCCGTGACAGGTGCGCTCATTATTTAATTGGCAGGCAAAGAGTATTAAAGAACAATACAAATGAAAATACACTGTACGTATAACTCACATTAAAAAATGAGTCGTAATGATACAAATGTGAATAATATTAATGAAGATTATTAATTATGAAAATTATAACAGATTCAATGAATATATGAAAAAAATCAAATCAAATTAGTTTTCGATCCCATCTAATTTTAGAAGACTATCGGATCCCCGGATCAAGGATTTTGATGCCATGTGTGATTTGTATTATGAATGTGACCGTTGCGAGCGCAAGTGCAGTGGCACAGAACTTGGTAGACACGCCGTCGCGAAATTAATCAACAGTTTCAAAAGATCGATGTAGAGATCAAGACTTTGGAAATAATGGAGTAAAATTGGAATTTAAATGTGAATAAATCATTTTGATGTAAGTAAATGAGTTGGACATTATATCAATCCATTCCATTGGCTTTGTCATTATTAACGTGATCTTTGAATAGTTTTCTCAATTCGCTCTACGGCAGTGTCATCAGAAATGCATTCAATGAATTCATGTAGATGTAGCTATAAAGGCTGGGGCCTGGGACGAGATGAAACTATATTTCGATCGAATTTTCATAGTAATTTTGACACACTTTATTTTTGACATAATAAGTGACAATATCAACTGAAATTCGTAATAATCTAAATTACATTGCCCAAGCCAGTAACCCACGATATCCCTCTCCCCCGCTCTTGTTTTTGAGCGTATTTACTACCATTTTAAAGACGTAAATAATGTGAGCAATGCGATACGCAAATGCGAGGTAAACAGCTTCGCGCTTCCCACAAAAGAGCTAGATTGGGCCGCGAGTCGAGGTCGTATCGTATATAGCGCACTAGTAGTAGTGAGTGAGTCAAAGAAATCCCGGGAAGAAATCGTGGACGAAATAATCGACAAGTTTATTTTAGGATCTGAAAAGCAGATTATTTTTTAAATATATTATTCAGTTTTTGTGTAGATCTAGGCCTGCTTTACAGTTGTCGGCCACGGTTGTCGGGGAAGTTCACGGTTGGCGGATTTGCCCTGAAAATTTTCAGGGTTGGCGGCGCCCGCCAACCGTGACGCGTAGTAGCGAGAACGTTGCATGGATATAGTTTATGAATTATAGACATAGGGGTAATCAAGTATCACTGACAAGTCTTTAATAGGTCATATGATCAAGGTCAAATGTCATTTAGGACCAATGAACGTAGTATTGTATCATTATATGAATGGTGTTTTTTATGAATAATTATTTTAGAGTAGTTTTCTAAGTCAGCACTGCTGCTATACTGAATCGCATAATGCATGTGAGACTCCCAGAGGTGCTCCACTTGTTTGGGCTATAATTAAAGATTTATAGCTAAAATATGATTTTATGCATTAATTAGTATAATTGATTAATTGCAAATAAATTTTGATAATTTTGGTGCAATTGACAATCAAATTGTGGAGATTACGTCAGGGTGATTTGCATGCCAATTTTTGTGGCAACCGTGCGATCTGCGGCCGAGATCTGAGGGGGGGGGGCCAAAACGGGTACACCCCCTCCCCAGGCTATGCAATTTCAAAATGGCCCGAGCTATATAGGGTTAAGCTCGTGGCCTTGACAATAGGCTACCATAGAGTAACTCTTATGCAACAGTACTCAAGACTAGTCTTCTTTCCATCTAGTCTTGAGTGCAGGCTTTCCAATGACATGCTATTGGGGGAGTTACAATGTAGCCATATTTTTATGTGCAATTACACTATTTAGATATTTTTTATTTTCCATCTGTTTTTTTTCAGGATTGATGATAACATATTTGGAAGCCTTGGCTGCCAGTTGAGATTACCAAGCACAGATACCATTAACACAGAATCTTCCAAGTCTAGGGTTCGAAAGGTCACTATCCTGGCTGAAGAAGATGGTTGGCTTGGTTTCAGTATTAGAGGGTATTAAAGACTAATTCTGTTGTTTCTCCCAACCTTGTATTCTATCCGGATCAGTTCCTTGATTCTACCGAAATGTTGGCTGGTATTTAACTGTGTTTAGATAAATAAGTTAGGTAATTTTGAAATCATATTAAAACATACTCAATTGACATACCTAATCATATGCCTATTTATTCTTCCTTTTTTTTCTTTTCCTTTTGTTTTAATGTGTACAATGTACATCCTAATGTATACAAATTTATGGACATATTACCAAACATATTGCCATGTTTTGCAAATTGAAATATGTCCAAAAGAAGGAAACTCATGACCTCATACAATGCTTTAATTTTGCCACATTTTTTATTTTGTGTTCTTACATGGTCAGGCTCTAGTATGCTACTTAAACTTTGAAAGTTGTAAAAGATAATCATATGACCAGGCCTCTATAAATTTATCTCGTCACAAAGTTTGCAGCGGTAGGAATAGGCTCACTTATAATGTAGTGCTGATGTATGGAGCATGCGCACACGGCGAAATAATGGTTTTCCCCAGCCTTCGTCATCGGAAAATTGCGCAAGATACTAGTGCATTCGCACCATGGTTTTCTGTCATCCGTCCACAATTTCAAAATGCTTCTTATTATTTGTTATTTCAATTATGTTTGCTTTATATGATAGCACTAGGTGGGGGAATTATAAACTTCTACACAGAATTTTAAAACTCATTAAATATATATGCTAATTTATGCACATTTTTCAAAATTCACAAAAAATACATCTCCTTTATTTGTTGACCAAATTTCAAAATGCTTCTTCGTCATTTCAAGTCTGATTTCAATTCTGGTTGCTTTATATGAAAGCACTAGGTGGGGATTTAAAACTTCTACACAGAATTTGAAACTCATGGAATATGCTAATTTATGCAAATTTTTCAAAATTCACAAAAAAATTCAAGTTTTTATTTTTAATTTGTCTAAAATATGAATTTTTTTTTTTGGGTCAATGACACCTAAATATTTTTCAGCTCCCGATGACAAAGCAATGTAATGAAGGGGCAAGACATACTTATTTGTTGTTTGATATTAATTCATCATGATAGCACAAATATTTTTAAGATACAGTAAATTTTATGATGTTTGGCAAGTGTCAACTTTTCTTTGAATTTCCTGGGTGTATGTAAACTTATGGCCTCAACTGTACATGCTTCTGCTTGTATACATGTACATACTTCTTTTAATTACTTGTAATTCAATATTTTGAAATCAACCATTCAAAATGTACGATGTGCAATGTAATCTATGGACATCGGCTTAACAGGCCCAGCCTTTCTGCCTCCACAAATACATTTAATAGTTATGTGTATGTGTACAAATCGTTATATTGTTTTCTGCATGTCTATCTTCTTTGTATTATGTCACATTTGTATGTTTTAACAAAATTATTGAAAAAATGAATGGGGCCTTAAGGACGTTCCACAGTTAAAGTGAAATCCATGTCATTTTCACCAAACTTTGCACATAGATACTGTAGAACCTTAATATTCGAAATATGCAAAAATTAACATAGGTCCATGTGCTTGATTTTTTGCTATAGAGCTTCAAAGTTCACCCAAATTGATGTTCTTTAGAATTGCGCATTCAAAAGAATTTGGCATTTTTAGACCGCCCAAGTTTACTACAATGAGTTTAAACATGTATTACTCAGTCAAAATACATGATAAAGTCATCAAATTTCGCGAGAGAGTTAATAATTGTATCGTTAGAATAGAGAATCTATTTAAAGTGCTATTTGTTTGCAATTAAAAGTTTAACAGCACTGTCAGTTCTTTAAAATGGCGTAAAAGATAACAAAATCCCAATCTAAAAAATGTAAAATTTCAGCCACAAACTACAAACGTACAACAAATGCTGCACTTTATTTAAAATCCATGTCATTTTCACCAAAATTTGCAGAGTTGTAGAGGAGGGTATACCTAAAAGGTACAAACATTAAAAAATAGGGGTTCATGTGCTTGTTTTTAAACTATCAGCATTTTTATTAGAGCAAATGTGCTTTTTAAAACACCAAAAATGCGCCGAATGCCTTGTATCTATGTGAAGAAAAAATCAAAACCACTCTACCATTTATTCAAACTCGGGGTAATATTCGTGATTCTTGGCAGCACTGCAGAGTAAAGTATTTTGAAATTGTAGAGAATTTTTTTTGAATGGTCCATGGAATAATTCAATTTTTTAGCTTCATGAAATAACGTATCGGATCTGCAGTTAAAGTGCAGAAGATGAGAAAAATCAGCTCATACCCGCAGCTAATTAATCACCTGTTCATCCATTGTGACGTCAGCGCGCAGAGTGTAAACTATGCGCAGATCATAATGCGCACAAACATAACTGTGGGAAGTTAAACTCGGCTTGAACCCGGACCGGGAGGTTTAGCAAAAAAAATTCCAGGTCCTCTATCGGCCCAGAACTCGGAGCCACAGCATAACACTGCCGCTGCAGCGCCGAGAAGCTTGGTCCTCGCTCGGTGCACACTCGCACTAGATCTAGGCCCTAGTGCGCGTTTGTAGCCTGCGATGTCATCGAACTAATTTAACTTAAATTTTTGTCCAATTCAATTCCCATGTATGGATCTTAACCTGATTTTCAACCACATTGAGCATAAGGAACGGCTTAATTTTAGCTTCGATCTTGATTTCATCGTTCAAGTTCTCAGATATAGGGTCTCAGTCTGTCGTATGTTCATTTTGACATGTGCTGAAATTAGACAAACAGCAAACACAAGTCGAAGTCATCAAACGTGACGCTGCCCTCTACGTTCGTTTGACGAAGTCTGACTAAGAATTCGAACAAAGATGTCAAGATCGAAGCCAAACTAAGGGAAATAAGATATGGCTAAATTCATTTTAAAGGGATGGTCTAGGTTGGAGATACTTATATCTCAATAAATACAGTAAAATTCACAGAGCAAAATGCTGAAAATTTGATCAAAATTGGATAACAAATTACAGAATTACTGAATTTTAAAGATTTGCATTTTTCCGGGAAAACAGTTCTAGGCATGTCATGAATATTCATTAGGTGTTCTGATGTTGTCATATCCCCACTTGTTCTTTTGTATTTTATTATATGAAATTAGGATTATTCAAAAATTTTCTACCAAGAACTAAAACAATTGGATTGACAACTGATTAAGTGCATTAGTTATTTATTGCCGCAACGTATTTCATCATAATGGAGACACATCATTTACAAATGAAACAATGATTTCATGTAGAAACATAAGAAAAAGGAAAGTGGGGATTTGACATCATCAGCCCACCTACTGAATGTTCATGATGATGTGCATATGGGCTATTCCACGGTTACCCACATTACATTTGGATATACCTTGACTCATACTTGGAGCTGTAACTCCATTATTATTGATAGGAACTAAACATCTCTTTATCACAACAAAGTATGCAGTCTGACTATCGTTTGTATAAAACAAAACTTGGGAAATTTTATTATGCTCCTGGCAAATCTTTGAAATGTGTCGGTTACTCATGTTACATGATTTGGACATGCATAAAATGAAAAGTCGACATAAGTGAAAAGTGTCCTCAAATAAGGCTTTTATGAAAGTTGATTATATCCATTTCAAAGAAGTATATTTGGGAGACAAACTTTGTATATAATTAAAAAAATAAAAAACACATGGTTTTTACTAGGGGTGCAGATAAAGTGGTTACTCACATTACGGTTACTCACGTTACAATTTGTCCATGTATGGTCAACAACATAAATGTCACTAAAAATTCAATAATGTGTGTAAGATTCATGTTTCTGTTTCTGTAATAATACGAGTAGGATTTCAGACACCAGTTTATGTTTAAAGGTAACATTCTGAATAAGTTTCCTCCTCTCTTTTACTTATTGGTCAGTATATTGGTAATGTATTCACTAAACTGTACGAGATCTGGCTTGGGCTGTGTAAATCAAAAAATTTAAAACAAATGCATTCCATTTCTTGCCTCAAGCCCTCAACATCAATTAAAGAACCAGCAATAAGTATAAATAAGGCAAACACAATTAAAATTTACAGTTCAGATGGGCTATATATTGAATTTGAATTTTTAAGCTCATGTCCACCAACCAATGGAATTGCCAAATATGATGGTTTTCACAAAATATTGATAAATTTAAAATTCAATAACTGCATTATTTGTTATCCGATTTTGATGAAATTTTCAGCATTTTGCTCTGTGAATTTTACTGTATTTATTTAGATATGAAAATTTTCAGCCCAGACCATCCCTTTAAGAATTGATTAAGTTAGATTATTTGGGAATAAATATGAGCTTAGATCACGCTGGGAGGTAAATTGTCATATTATCCCACTGTTTATTTGGTAATATATTTTTTCCAAGATGTAACAGCTTCTGATTTTTGCTGTTTTAGCTCTCAACCCGGACCGGCTTGACCCGGGGGAAATCCCCTCAACTCACCGGGTTCCGAGTTCCAGCCCGGCCCGGTGCCCAGCATTATAAATGAATTAGATTGAATGAATATAAAACAAGCATAGCAAATTTAGTCTGTTTGTTTTATACATGTAGATTGTAAAGTTTGGTTAATTATTTAAATAACACACTTTCCTCATTATTGCAAAGCATCCTGTTGCAAGTTTTATAATGAAAACAAATGAAAATTCATATTTTATTGTTCGAAATAGAAATACTCTGAAAATTCATTTGGCCCAATTGATCGTGGGCCCAGCAGCCACTGTGCAGCACCAGATCAATGTTGCTCTATCCCTTAAATTGTGGAAAATCAGACGGGGTAGCAGCAACTCCAATCTTTTAACGTCTTTTGGTCTAATACGGCCGGGGCTTCAACTGCTGACCTCCTGATTGTGAGACAGATGCTCTACAAGCTGAGCCAACACACGGGTTAGCAAAGTGGTATAACATATGCCTCAGTAATGAAGGAAACAAATTCCCTTTACTATGGCTATGAGATTTTGTTATTATCTTTGCAGTGGAACAGATCAGAATATGGACATAACAGTTGCTAATGTAGATATTTCATCACCAGCTGACAGAGCAGGCCTGAAGAAGGGAGAACGCATTTTGAAGGTCAGTATTGTCAATCAAACACTATACCAAAGTGTCAAAGACAATATTAACCTAGTACGGAAGATGTTGATCATCTTGGTAGTATAGAGTCGGTAAAGGAAATGATCTGTTGTCTCACGATGCGGCAAACTGAAATTGCGACGTTTCGACTGCAACTGCTCGTCTTTGTCAGGCAATGAAGTGGACACTCGCTGCATGTGCCTTTTATACCGTAAGCTGCGTGCCGTTGGTGCCGGAACCGCCGTGATATGATTGGTCGGAGCAACCGACCAATCAGAAGCCGCGGACTGCGATTGCTGGGCGGCATGCGGACGTCGGGGGAAATCCCGTCGTCTGCCGGCAGCGTGGAAAGGGGGCGATTCACCGATCAGTATCGGGTGGTCGTAGGGGGTGCATGCCGGCGAACGGTTGGAAGCCATTCCTCGGGGGATGTCAATGCCGACAGGATTTTCGCACCGTCCGCGGCTTCTGATTGATCGGTTGCTCCGACCAATCATAGCGCGACGGTTCTGGCACCGACGGCAAGCAGCTTACGGTATAAAAGGCGCATGCAGCGAGTGTCCAGTTCATTGCCTGACGAAGACTAGCAGTTGCAGTTGAAATGTCGCAATTTCAGTTTGCCGCATCTGACTTACTTACTTACTGCCCATTATGCCGGGTGGGCACGTAGGGCAGCAACAAAAGTCCTCCACTCCACTCTGTCCAAAGCCAGGCGCCGTAGTGTCCCCCAGGTGCAGGTCAGGTCCCTCATTCCCCTCTCTACGGTCCTTCTCCAGGTGTTCTTGGGTCTCCCCCTCTTCCTCTTCCCTTCTGGAGTCCAATAGAGTGCCGTTTTGGTAATGCTACCATCCTCTTTCCTTAGCACATGGCCAATCCAGCTCCAGCGTCTTCTTTGTATAATGCCTTCCATGCATCCCAATTGGCATCTATCATATAGTTCTTCATTTGATATCATATTCGGCCAAAAAATGCGACATATTTTCCTTAGAGATTTGTTGTGGAAAACTGATACCTTATGAAGGTCTTTCATTGTAATTCTCCAGCATTCTGATCCATACAAGAGAGTTGAAAGGACGCAACTTTGATAAATCTTTAGTTTGGTTTTGATACTCAACTGTTGTGACTTCCAAATAGGATTCAGCATAGAGAATGCAGTCCTTGCTTTGTTCAAGCGATTCATTATATCTACTCCTGCACCTCCATCATGTGTTACAATGCTTCCAAGGTACGACAACAGATTATTTCCTTTACCGAATATTAACCTAGTTTGTTGTAGAAGTTTGATCAATTCAATCTTTGTCAACTTAGTGCTATTCCTTTTTTTTATCTTGCATATCTTTGTAGAAATGTTTTTAAAAATGTACCTGAAATGCATAAAACAGTATTTTGAAAGGAGTGTGATGTAAAAGGATGGATTTTTTAAACGTTTCTTTACAGGTGAATGGTACGCCAGTTGAAGGATTAGAACACATGCATATTGTCAATCTGGTTTTGTCTGCTAGTATTGTTGTTCTTCATGTGAAACCTGGTAAGTGATGTCAGTCATTCATGTGCATGTATTCTATTACAAAAAAATGTAGTCTGAAGAAAGATTGCACCGCAGTATTACACAACTTTTTTTGTTCAAATCTTGCGCAACTTTTAAGACACTTTTCGCAACACCCGGGTGCAAAGTTATGCAACACTACCTAAGTGCATGTCACACCCAAAATTGTTCCAAAAGGTGATTTCATGTACAAACCTGATGCAAATTTTTATGTAGCCAAAATTCATGTATGTCCAATTTTTTTACTTTTGCTAATTAAATACAATTGACAAAAATAAGACATGGCCAAGAGCTGGAAGTTTTCATCCATTCATGCTCAAAGTATTGTCAGTGCTATTTTCCTCTTTAATTGTAAAATAAAAAAAATTGAATTTGTAATCTGGAAATCAAGAAAATGATTGTACAAACCCATATAATTGCAACTTTCCTGACAAACTATGACTTATACGAAATGTGAGAAGCACATTTATCGAAGCACACTTTCAAAACCCACTAATTTATGCTGGCAAGTGGTTATTACTTGCATAAAACTTGCATTGTTCTTTGTATCTTTTGTATGATGTTTTATTTGTCAATTTCACTTATAAAAATCTTTGGTTGGGATCTTAACCCTAATAGAGCCAGGTTATTTTTACCCTTGTCACAGCCTGGGGAATTCCGCCCCCCCCCCCGAGATTTCGGCCGCCGTTCTCGTGAGAGCTGTGAAAATTTGCACAGGGGTTGCTTGCGATGAAATCTACAAGGCTTTATGGTTAATTTTTCTGAAATAATAAGATTTCTTTATATATGAATTAATGATACTAGTTTATGCATAAAATAAAAAAATTTGCACTAATTAAAGGTCAAGTCCACCCTAGAAAATTGTTGATTTGAATCGATAGAGAAAAATCAAACAAACATAACGCTGCAAATTTCATCGAAATCGGATGTAAAATAAGAAAGTTATGATATTTTTAAGTTTCGCTTATTTTTCACAAAACAGTTCAATGCGCAACTCAGCGATATGCAAATGAGAGAGTCGATGATGTCCATCACTCACTATTTTGTTTTTTATTGTTTGAATAATACAATATTTCAATTTTTACAGATTTGACAATAAGGACCAACTTAACCATAAACTGTTAAAATAATGGTAATTGCACATGTTCAGGAGAAATAAAACTTTGTTTCACTTGACAAGGAGGAGAGTGTGTGTGTATTTGAGTTTTGTCAGACGTGTTTCAATCAGATATGATTATTTACGTCTGGGACCGACCTTTATTGTATTTTTTTTTTTTTTGTAGGTTGCGCGCCAGGTGGCGGCCCTCCTACAGAGCTCTTGATTTTGTGTTCGATTATTTGGTTTCTGAGTAATTATCTATTGTGATTTGTATTTCACTGTTCTATGCCTATCTTCAAGTGGACAAATTTGAGGGTTTTTTACAGTGTAGTTTCTTTGTAGTTTGAGTAGATTCGTTTTCAATTTTTGCCACACTGTAGGCCTATCGCCATTTTGTACTGCTTGTGTGCATTACATGTGTATTGTACTGTGTGTTGATGTAGTTCACTCTCACTGGCACAATGTTGCCATTGAAATTGCATTCTTTTGTACTTAATGTGTTTCTGTTGTATAGTAGCACTCAGCTATTACAGACCTATTGTCGCATAACACCATGTTGCTTTCAGTATGTATCCAGTGGCTTCTCGACAGGTTCAAAGGGTAAGTACATTGGGACTCCCATATTGTACTATACCAACTCTGTTTCAACTTTCCAAGTTAGATTACTTATTTGTGGGGACATTAATCCCAATCCAGGTCCTTCTAGTGATGTTCCCAACCCAAGTTTGGATACTGGTAAGATTGATTATACTAATGAATTTCTGCATTCTTGTAATCCAGGTAATAAATCTGAAAAATGGCATGAAGAGAACATCACAGCCTGGAAGAGGATTTTGTCCCTAGATATTGCTCGAGGGCCGAAGACACATCGAGGAAAAAGAGCTGGTCAGGAAAGATTCAAGAATTCTCTAAAAATATGTACTTTAAATGCGCGCTCCCTGTGTAATAAGTCCACCATCTTTCAAGATTTTGTTTCTGATAATTTTGATATAGTTGCCATTACAGAGACATGGCTGACTCAATTAGATGACGCCATCATTACAGATCTCACTCCCCCTGGTTTTGCTTTTCTGCATCACCCAAGAGTCTCCGGGCGTGGAGGAGGTGTTGAGCTCTTATTCAGAGATAATCTCTCAGTTGTCATTACTTCATCTAATGTCTGTACATCTTTTCAATCTATGTCAGTTATGGTATCTAATGGCACTACTAGTTTTAAGATTTTAGAAATATATAGACCACCAGGTTTTCAATCATTCTCTTTCTTTCTTAATGATTTTTTTGATTTATTGGATGAGAGATTGTCTCCATTGATTATTACAGGAGATCATAATATACATTTAGATGTCTCTTCATCCCTGCACACTCAGAAATTCAACGATCTCATAGATGGCCATGGATTTTCACAGCTGGTGACTCTTACAGGCTATTGTTTTCCCACCCACGAGTCTTCACTGGAATTTCTGACCACTCCGCTGTGACCTACAAGTTACGCTTCGACGTGCCGAAACGGAAAGATGTAACTTCTTCTTCTCGCAATATCAAGGGCTTTGATAGAACTGCATTCGCCAACAATATCTCAAGTAGCAACATTATGGCTTCATGTACAGAGGGCGTTGATGACGCTGTCACTCGTTACAATTCAGAACTCTGCAGATTACTTGACACTCATGCCCCAGCCAGGACTCGCAAGTCAAATCACATCAGGAGAGTCCATGGTATAACTCTGATATCTCTGATGCAAAGAAGATGCGGCGGAGACTTGAAAGGAAATGGCGCAACAACGGCAAGCTCCAAGCAGACTGTCAGTCATTCTGTGCTCAGCGAGACTGTGTGAACTACCTTGTTTCACAAGCCAAGCGCTCATATCACACCAGACTCATCGAGAACTGTGGGAATGATCACACGAAACTGTTCAACGTTGCAAATCGACTTCTGAACCGGAAGCAGTCTGCTCCTCTACCGACTTACACCGATGGTAGTTCGATGGCTGAATCATTTATCAATTTTGTTCACTCTAAAGTAAATAAAATCCGAAATAGTCTAAATCATAACGTGCCACCTGAATTAGAGCCAGTCACCTCTTCCTACCTCAGGACTTTTCAACATACCAGTGCAGACGAAATTCTTTCCCTTATTCGTAAAGTGCCTCCCAAATCTTGCCAGTTAGATCCTGTTCCTACTATTCTAGTTAAGGATTGCGTTTTCACTTTTGCCCCAATTTGTCAAATTGTTAACCTCAGTATAGATCAAGCTACTGTACCTTCTTTGTCAAAGTCTGCTCTGATTCTTCCTCTGTTGAAAAAACCCTCTTTGGATCGGGAAGCCCTGAAGAATTATCGTCCAGTTTGCAATCTTCCCTTTCTGTTTAAGATCCTTGAGAGAGTTGTGTTCACTAGACTGAACAATTATTTGTTAGAACACAATTTACTTGACCCTTTTCAGTCGGCTTACCGACCCACCACAGTGTTGAGACTCATAAACGTTTCTAGTTTCATATTGGAGAAAATGGACTCTGGATCCGCTACAGCAACGGTCCTATTAGATCTGTCTTCGGCCTTCAATACTGTAGATCACAAGATACTTCTCAATACTCTTGCAAGCTTAGGTATCCAGGACCAGGCTCTTGAATGGTTTAGATCTTACCTATCATACCATTCACAGTTTGTCGTTCTTGACGGTTTCACATCCTCCTCACGGTCATTAGGTTGTGGAGTACCGCAGGGCTCTGTAGGCGGACCGACCTTATTTTCAATTTATCTACTCGGTCTTCTCCATATTTTTCTAAATCACCCTGTTCATTACCATATTTATGCCGATGATATTCAGGTTTTTGTCTCTTTTCCACCGGACCGAATTCAAGCTTCCCAAGCTTTGCGTATTTTGGAAAATTGCATTTCTGCCATTGACACCTGGATGAAATCAAATTCACTGCAACTAGACCACAGTAAATGTGAGTTCATGCTTTTTGGCTCCAAATCTCAATTAAGTAAACTTAACATAGACTCCATTTTCATTGCCGGTAATCCTGTTCCTCTCTCTGATTCATGCCGCAATCTTGGTGTCATTTTTGATTCCCAAATGTCAATGTCAAATCAGGTCACAAGTATTTGTAAATCTGCCCGCTATCAATTGCGCAACATTGGTTTCATTCGAAAATATTTAACTCGTTCTGCAACAGAGAAACTTGTGCACTCATTTCCTCACGTCTTGATTTCGGTAATAGTCTTCTCTTTATTATACTTAACTCTAAAATTACCCGACTTCAAAAACTTCAGCAGCTCGCATTGTTCCTCTGTCTAATAAACACGATCACATCACTCCTGTTCTTAAAGACCTCCATTGGTTGCCCATAAAGGATCGCATAGTTTTCAAAATTCTACTTTTGGTTCATCATATGATCAATGGATCCGCACCCGATTACAACAAGTCTCTTATACACCACTATCAACCTGCACGCACACTGCGATCATCCCAATCTAGTCTCTTGCATATCCCACTATCTAAAAAATCCTGGGGCGATCGAGCCTTTCATGCCGGACCAGCCCTGTGGAATTCACTACCACAGGAGCTGAAGAACTCAAACTCTGCAGCATCCTTTAAGGGCAACCTAAAATTGCATTTGTTCACCAGCAGGTACTAGGCTTGAAGACAGTAATTTTTCCTCATTTTTAATTTACCCTTTCTTGTACTTCTCTTAGTTCTCTTTACTTTTATGTTTTGCTCACTTCTAAACGCCTTGAGCATTTAATCAAAATGGAAAAGACGCTATATAAATCATATATGTATTATTATTATTTAACGTCACCATCCGAAAGACATGACCAGGGCTTGAACCTTCAATCTTGGATTACAGGCGCACGCCACAACACCCAGAGAAAATTAGAATATTTCATGTAATAAAATACAAAAGAAATAGTGAGTGGGTGACGTTCTCAGTCTGCCAATTTGCACACTGACCAGGATGTGCATATAACTGTTTTGTGAAATTAAGCGAAACTTCAAAATGTCATAATTTTCTTATTTTACATCCGATTTTGATGAAATTTTCAGTGTTTTGCTTGTTGGATTTTTCTCCTTTTTTCAAATCAACTTTTGTTGGGGTGGACTTGTTCTTTAAATAAATATGGCCCACAAACAGATAATTTTTTAGTCACATACTCTTTGTATGATTCTGATTTAATGTACAGTGTGCTTAGAAAAAAATTCGGTATCGCAATTTTGGTATGTATTTTATTGTTTTTTTTTATTTCTTAATTAATTACTTGTTTTCCAACTTTTTGTTCTTGATTGTTTTTTTTTCAATGGAAATCATTGCTGACTTAATTCTGATCATAAAAAAGACATAATGAATTGAATTTAATCAGTAAAAGTAGAAATAGTGATACATTTGTTGATTTTGGCTCAAAACACAATTTGCATTAGATTTTACACAATTCACATGTTTAAAGCAATTTTTGTCTGCCATGCACTTACATAATGCTGCATTTCATAACCGCATACACAGGGGTTGCAAATTTGGCCTCGAAGGTTGCGCGAGACTTGAAAGTAAAATGTCAGCGAGTGGCGCGGTCAAAAATTTTTGTCAAGGGGCAGGGGCAGATTCCTCCTCTCCCTGGCCTTTAAAGCTATATATGTAACTCAACAATGAGTGACAGCAAAGTCAACATTAGCCGCACTGCATGTAGTTGGAAGTTTTTGCTGGCCCAAAATCCACCTTTCAACATCAAAGTTGAATTGCCTATTGATATCATGGAACATATTAAAAATTGCAGTTTTTCAAGTTAGTTTGACTTCCAAGTGTTGACAAACATTAAATCAGAATCATTATATGGGATAACAGAAATATTAACTGATGAGTTATATCAGTGTATTTTCACTTTTTGTTAAAATAGTTATTTTTAACTTTCTGTATGCCCAGCTTTCTACAACATATATATTTCTTGCATATCATTAAGATGATTTTTTTTTCAGTTGGTTACTTATTTTCTATAATGTAAGATATTACTAAACTTTGATTTGATATGTTGAACAGCTCCAAGGAGATCATCTCAGAGTAGTGCTGTATCATCCAAGATGAGGGGTCGTCATGTATCATCAAGCTCATCTACCGCAAGCAAAGGAGCAAAGCAAGACTGTAAGTTCATGTATTCAATCCCCAAAATTCACCAAGGGGATTTTGGAACAATGATTTATACAGTTTTTAAAGGATAAGATGTAGTTCTCATTGAGAACTATGGAGGATACCTCGAACTGATTGTGAAAGGTTGTTAATATATGCATCTATTAATGGGTGATGTAAAGCAATGAAATCATCAAAATGTTGACAAATTGAATCAATTCTTTCAAAGGTTATATGCACTGCACACAGATAAGCATGCTATGAGTACACCCAAATTGTGGTCCCCACATTGTCAGCTGATATTTGTTATATTTGAATGTGAGGGCATATGAAGAGCAAAATTTGATGACTCACAATCATCTATCTTTCCAAAAACTTTTGTTATCTAATTAAAGGCAAAGACTAACGTTGTAGACATGTTATTTAAAAAAAATCAAGTGAGAGATGAAATATGTATATGAATGCCTTTCTATCAACCTAAAAACTCTGAAACCATCAAAAACATCGAAAGAAATGCTTTTGATAGGTTATAATTGAAGATTTTGTATAATTTCTATCGTGCCGATAATAATTCAAAACAGTTGCAACGGCCGAGTTAAAAAAAACATTGTCTGCCTCCCTCTGTGATAAGAGACCGTGTAGGTCTGCCAATCAAACTCGCAGTTCCATCCATATATGGGCATGCATGATACATGCGATTCTGTGCCTGTGTGAATCAGCTGCAAGCACATGCAGTCAATGGATTACGCAACTATACTACCACGTTTTTACCGGCCATACAGCGGATGCGCTGTACGTGTACGTGTACATAGAGTCTACATGTGATGCGCTATACGGTAGTTGGTTCTTTGGTTTGCCGCAGTGTTTTGTGCTCAACTCGAAAAGTAAAAAGTTAGACGAAAAAAACCCCGAAATGGACGAAGGTAGGGAGAAGGAAAGTGTCGCACAGATACTTACAATAATGCACTTCAGAGATAACCTTCCTTATGTAAGCATGGCTATCCAAAAGCCGCATGTTTCGCACTTTTGGACTGATAGGTATGCAAATTAGGGATGCACATAATCTCTCCAATCCCCTAACCCTACCATACGCGCCGCGTTTCGGGGGGGGGGGGTTGCCACTGTTTTTGTCTCACCTGCATAGCAGAGTGAGACTATAGGCGCCGCTTTTCCGACGGCGGCGGCGGCGTCAACACCAAATCTTAACCTGAGGTTAAGTTTTTGAAATGACAGCATAACTTAGAAAGTATATGGACCTAGTTCATGAAACTTGGCCATAAGATTAATCAAGTATTACTGAACATCCTGCCTGAGTTTCATGTCACATGACCAAGGTCAAAGGTCATTTAGGGTCAATGAACTTAGACCATGTTGGGGGAATCAACATCAAAATCTTAACCTAAGGTTAAGTTTTTGAAATGTCATCATAAATTAGAAAATATATGGACCTAGTTCATGAAACTTATACATAAGGTTAATCAAGTATCACTGAACATCCTGCATGAGTTTCACGACACATGACCAAGGTCAAAGGTCATTTAGGGTCAATGAACTTTGGCCGAATTGGGGGTATCTGTTGAATTACCATCATAACTTTGAAAGTTTATGGATCTGATTCATGAAACTTGGACATAATAGTAATCAAGTATTACTGAACATCCTGTGCAAGTTTCAGGTCACATGATCAAGGTCAAAGGTCATTTAGGGTCAATGAACTTTGGCCAAATTGGGGTATTTGTTGAATTACAGCCATAAATTTGAAAGTGTGTTGGTCTAGTTCATAAAACTTGGACATAAGAGTAATCAAGTATCACTGAACATCCTGTGCGAGTTTCAGGTCACATGATCAAGGTCAAAGGTCATGTAAAGTCAAAGAACTTTGGCCACGTTGGGGGTATTTGTTGAATTGCCATCATATCTCTATAAGTGTATTGGTCTAATTCATAAAACGTGGAAATACGAGTAACCAAGTATCACTGAACATCTTGTGCGAGTTATAGTAGTTTTCAAAATCAGCACTGCTGCTATATTGAATCGCGTGATGCAGGTGAGACGGCCAGAGGCATTCCACTTGTTACAATATAGGCCTACTACAATCGGCAATCTGGCTTTATTTGTCGATCGAACGAAATCGTGAAACAATTATATTTCTTCAAAAGTATATTTACAAGTTATGTTATAATTTCGGCCTCTGTTACAGCATTGTTTTCCTATAGGCCTATATATTTTTGTGATTTTTGTTCTGTAAACATTCATGATATAACTGCCTGATACTTGCAATTTGCAATTGTAATGCGTTTTTTAAAGGGGTACTTAAATCTGAAATTAATATGATTTGAACACATAAAGGAAAATCAGAAAAACAAAACAGTGAAAATCTGATCAAAATCGGCCCGGACAAGGGATAACATAGTTATGACATTTTAAAGATTGCATTATCTGGTGAAACATATCTTCATAAATATTCAATGGGCAACTGATGTCATATCCTCACTCATTTATTTTGTATTTTATTACCTGGTTTATTCACCTTTTTTCCTCCAAGAACTAAAAAAAATGGATTGTCAACTGATTTAGTAGGCCATCATAAGAAAAGAGCAAGTGGGGATCTGACATCATGGGACCACCTAATCAGGGGCGGATCCAGCCTTCGCCGATAGGGGGGGGGGGGCCCGGGATTTTTTTCCAGCCATATTTTCCCCGATCGGCCGCTCGAAGATGATTTTTGTTTTATTCCTTTGAAGGGGTAGTCCTCATAGTAACTTCCTAGCTTTATTCTTAAATAAATCAACATGAATATACAGTATCATAATCCTTATTCGTATAATGGGAGCGCGAAGCGCGAGCAAATTTTTTAAATTTTATTTTAATGTATTTTTCCAAAAATTTGAACATTCTGGGCAATGTTTGTTATCCTGAAAAAGATGTATATGCAACTAAATAATTACTACGAACGCGAAGTGCGAGCAGAAATGAACTGATAGAAAAGGTATCCGTAACAGACTTCTTGCAGTTAGCCATGAAGACGTTACATTTTTCAACAATTAAATAATGCGAGCTGACATTTTTATACATTTTGACCTAAAGAATAGAAATTCTAAGCACTTTTTGAAACTTAAAAAGAATAGGTATATATATATATATAAACATTTGATGCGAGCGCGTAGTGCGAGTGGAAAATTACGAGATTTAGACCTACAAACGAGACACTCTATTCATGTTTTGTACATCATGAAAAGGATGAGTAATTGGGGGTTTTCCTTACATTAATAATGCGAGCGCAAAACGCAGGCAGAAAATTTTTATACACGTTTTGAACTGATTGAAAAGGTACCCGTTAAGGACTGCTTGCACTTATAGCCATGAAGACCTTACATATTTCAACAATCAAATAATGCGAGCGCGAAGCGCGAGCTGAAAATTTTTGACATTTCTACACAAAGAATTGAAAATTTTAATCAATTTTTGTAATCTTGAACAGGATAGCTATATAACTAAACAATTGATGCGAGCGCGAAGCGTGAGCGAAAAAAATCTGCTCATGTTTTGTAAATCATGAAAAGGATGAGTAATAGGGGATCTTCCTACATTAATGATGCGAGCGCAAAGCGCGAGCATAAAATTTTTATATTGTGCTCTGAAACTGGATAATGATTTACATATAGAGAACAAGTTGAGTATCTGAATAAACATGCGCGCGCGTTTCAGATTTAGCCCGAGGCATTCTAAATACATCTTTTATCATGAAAATCAAAGCGAGCGCGAAGCGCGAGCTTAAACTATTTCATATTTCCGATCTGAAAAAGTCAATTTCAGCTCTATATTTCAAGCAGTTTGAAGGAAAATTGTGAGGTGGATATGGCTCGAACTTAATAAAGAGCTGATATTTTTCATTATCATTACTTCAAGTTTTGACATTGGACCGGGACATCCTTGGGACCTATCATCATATGAAAATGATGACTATCTTCATATTCCTCTTGCTAAGCGCAAGATGAAACAAAAGAGACAGTGTAATTATTAAATCTTATTTATTAATGCCTAATGAGAGTGAGAAATCTGATGATATTATGGCCTGAAAACTGGACATTTCAAGCACTTTTGTAATTAGGAATACGATGCATCAGTTAATCTATTTTTAACCATTAATGCGAGCGCAAAGCGCGAGCCAAAATGTTTGATAAACTGTATTGAAAAGAGGATTTTAAGTAGTTTGTTGTATAATAAATATTGAGACATACATAACTCGCCAATCAAAATGCGAGCATTTATCGCTATCTGATACGTTTTGACAATTAGACCTGAAAAAGGGATATTTTGAAAACTAAATGGAATACACGAAAATGATAGGTACCTGATAAATCAAAATTTGCGAGCACACAGCGCGAGCCGAAATTTTAATATTCAGACCATAAACTTTCATTTTTAAAGAGCACTTTTTTAAAATTGATTTGGAAATCACACAAAATAATGAAAGTTCGATTTCCGAGGTGAAATATATATTGACTTCCAAACTTGATATTTAAGCTCCATATTGAAAGAGATTATGTAAATCACCTAACAGGGAATGTGAGCGCGAAGCGCGATCGAAAATTTTAGTGACATGAAAGATTCTTTTTATTTTCCAAGTCTTCCCCTCATCTTATTTTATTCACTCGTCTTCCTTTTCTTCTTTTTTTCCCCTCTCTTTTCCCTCCTTTTTTCTTTCTTTCCTTTTTTTCTTCTTCTTTTTTGCTCCGCCAATAGGGGGGGGGGGGCCGGGCCCCCCCTGGATCCGCCTATGCCTAATGAATATTCATGACGACTAGTTTCACAAAATATTGCTAAACTTTCAAATTTAATAATTTTAGTGAATTCTACTTTAGACATTTTCAGCCCGGAGTAACGTCTGCGGCCATAAAACTGATATCTATATCTGGTCGAGCCGCGTTTTCCTCCTTTTGACAAGCACTTTTTGGCACAAAGCATATAAAGCCTTTTTTGGAATATATGGTTTCATAAATTCGTTCAGTGACGGGGTCTGGTCATTAGGTGATGTAAGAATTTTCTCCTTTAAAAATAGATATGTTCGACAACTCTTCGGTTGTGAAATCGATATAATATAGGCTAGGCCTGTAAATCATGTCAAGTGCGCTGGGCAAGATTATGCCTACCTGAAAGGTCAAGTCCACCCCAGAAAAAATAGTTGTTTGATAGAGAAAATCAAACAAACAAAAATAACGCTGAAAACTTCATCAAAATCAGATGTAAAATAAGAAAGTTATGACATTTTAAAGTTTTGCTGATTTCTAAAAAACAGTTATATGCTCAATACTATGATATGCAAAATAAGAGTCAATGATGTCACTCACTATTTATTTTTGTTTTGTTTTTATTGCTTGAATTATATATCATTTCAGCTTTTACAGATTTGAAAATTAGGACCATATATTGTCTGAACCAGATAATGTTAAAACAATTTAATTATACATCTTCGGGTAGGAATTTAACTTTATTTCACATGACAATGGGGAGAAAATGAGAATATTTCATATTTCATAATAATAAAGTACAAAAAAAATAGTGATTGGGTTATGTCATCAGTCATCCCATTTGCATACCAACTAAGATGTGCATATTCTTATTTTAGCTCCGATTTTGATTAAATTTTCAGTGGTATGCTTGTTTGATTTTTCTCTTTCTATTCAATCAGCTTTTTGTTTGGGTGGACTTGTTCTTGAACGGTGCATGGCTCAGGGGAAGTTGTGCAATGAATTCAGAAGAAAAAAAAATCAGTGGCTACATGATCCATGACGGGGGCGCAATGCCGCTCCATACCGGGCCCCCTGCATAGGTAATTTGCACACTTGGGATACTTACATTTACAATTTTGAGGGTGTTGTACGTTGTTATAGGGGTGCATGGGCATGGGCAGGATGTGTCCCCTGGATCCGCCAGTGATTCGTAAGCTCCCACCACAATATAATAAATCACACACAAACCAGAATAGGGGTACAAAATTTAATCAACATTATAGGCCTACACGATTCATAAAATGAAAGATGTAATCCAAGGCTATAATGAATACTATTGTAGACTTATAAGTATTTGTCCTGTAAGCCCATGAATATATATCAACTTGAAATGGATCAATTAAAACTACCGCGTCTTGTCTTACTATAAGCGAAAAAAAAATTATAAGCATAAAACAAAGTCATAATTGCAAACATTACAACTGTTTGGACAATAAAAGGCCTAGGCATAGGCTACAAACTATAACAGTCCCGTTGAGTATCGTGATGTTGTTGAAACAAATTCAATTGCAAATTTAACACTACGTTCTAACATGCAGGGGCCGCGGAACCGAGGTGGCGTCATCATCAGCCCCCCTTTTTCCAAAACCGTGTACACTGATACGTAAAAATAACCATATGATTGTGATCTTTAGCCGATGATGGTCAGCCCCCCACAAGTTGTCTCAGCTAGCCACCCCCCCCCCCCACTTTGAAAAACGTTCTGCGGCCCCTGGTACTTTGATTATTGCAAAAATACTTGGGGGATTAAACTTTAAACAATCATTTCGGTCTTATTATAAGCTACAAACCCATAAACAAAACAAACATAATCATGAACACAAAGTCATAATTATAAAAAAGTGCTGTTTGTTTTAAATGAATTTACAGTTGCGATACTAGAAATGACCATTACCGTTTGTAATTTTGAAGAATAATACTCGGGAGCAAACCAAGGAACTCACAGACCTACAAACTATAACAGAGTCCCGTTGAGTATCGTGAGGATGTTGAAACAGATTCAATTGCAAATTGACTACGTTCTAGCATGCAGGGGCCGCGGAACCGAGGTGGCTCATCATCAGCCCCCCCCCCCTTTTTCCAAAACCGTGTACAAATACGTAAAAATGACCATATGATTGTGATTTTTAGCCGATGATGGTCAGCCCCCCCCCCCCCCCACTTTGAAAAACGTTCCGCGGCCCCTGTTACTTTGATTGTTGCAAAAATGCTTGGGGGATTTAAAATTCAAACAATCATTTTGTCTTATTATTAGCTACAAACCCATAAAACAAAACAAACATAATCATGTTGGTCTTATTATAAGCTACAAACCCATAAAACATGTAAAAACATAATCATGAAAACAAAGTCATAATTATAAACAAGTGCTGTTTGTTTAACATACATTTTACAGTTGCGATACTAAAAAATGACCGTTACCGTTTGTAACAATTTTGGAGAATAATACTCGAGAGCAAACCAAGGAACTCACACACCGCACCGCACCCCCCCCCCCTCCCCCTCATCAGTTTGAGTATTGCCAAACACAGAGAGTAGAGGCCTACATGGAGCAGGGATATGCGTATCCCTGGTTCGAACATGCAGGCATGCTACGCAATAAATCCAAATGGTGTTGGGATTTCTATAAATAGTCACACAGACACACTAGACTGGCCTTTGACCTCTTACGACCACATGAGACCGTATCATAAACACAATCAGCGCTCACAATCAGTGCGAGGACATGGCGGCAGTGGAAACGTGGGGATTCACAGACACGCTAATCGGCCAAACTGCACTGGCACCTCGCAAACGCCGATGTGTATATGGGAACGTACTTCCTAGAAGCAAAACACTTGTTCCTCGTCGCTCGTTGCCCCGCCTCCACACATAAGAGCACCAATCAACGATCATCTATGAGCATTGCACACTCTCATCGGAAGAGGGCGCTACTAATAAATACATGGCACAATTTTGAATTGCAACGAACTTTCTGTCACAACGGACTCCTGCAACTGAAAGAGGGTCACTTATATTTCATATTTTTATAAATATATCCAATGATTTTTGTGATGTGAGATTTTCATGACGGCATTTTAATATTGTAACTGTTATACCCATACTATTTTCAGGTATCAACATTGATTTTTTTAAAACAGGGAGCGATGTTTTATTTTGCCTTTAATAGCAGATCTGTCATTGACAAAATTTAGAATTTAACTAAATTGAAGTACTTTTTTTTAATCCCCAGTTATGTTTCAGCCTCTTTCTCCATCTCTCTCCCCCTTGGTTTTTTTTGTCTCACCTGCATCTATAATAGCAGAGAGAGACTATAGGCGCTGTTTTTTCTACGGCAGCGTCAACATCAGAATCTTAACCAAAGGTTAAGTTTTTTAAATGACAGCATAACTAAGAAAGTATATGGACCTAGTCCATGAAACTTGGACATAAGGTTATTCAAGTATTACTGAGCATCCTGCCTGAGTTTCAGGTCACATTACCAAGGTCGAAAGTCATTTAGGGTCAATGAACTTAGACCATGTTGGGGAGTCAATATCGAAATCTTAACCTCTGATTAAGTTTTTGAAATGTCATCATAACTTAGAAAATATATGGACCTAGTTCATGAAACTTGGCCATAAGTGTAATTAAATATTATACAAATAATGAATGTGTTGTGTGCAATGGGGAGAATATTTTCATGAGATGAAATATGAAAAGTTCCATTCAACGAGGCATTAGCTGAGTTGAATGGAACATTTTCATCTTTCATCAAATGAAAATATTCTTTCCATTGCACAAGTATTTACATTCATTATTTGTTTTATATAACTCATATAAGTTACAAAGTCTTAAAAAAATATTTAAAAAAGAAGAAAATAGATAAAATTAAGATTAGGTGGGCCTATTTCCAGCAACTATTTTCTCTGATAATTACTAGTCGACCTACGGCGGATTCCTCCCACCAGCCCATTTATCGACAGCTGATCAGCCCTTTGCTTTATTTCTTTTGTGACGCGCATAGATTCATGGATCTGTCAAGTGCGCACAGTCAGTCTAGTTTGATCTGCGCTAACTTCATGCGCGCAAACACACACACATAAAAAGGGAAGTAGACCTGCACATGATTAGTGGTACATACTGAGGGAGCGGTAGCGTACCGTGCGATGGAAAAATGAAAAATGCAGTCACCGTGCAATGGAAAATTTAAAAATGCATGCAGTAAAGAATGGACCAAATATTGAACACCTTTCAACCAATCAGATGGCAAGAATCTATGTTTGAGTCATATAATACTGAACATCCTGTGCAAGTTTCAGGTCACATGACCAAGGTCAAAGGTCATTTAAGGTCAATGAACTTTGGCCATTTGGGGGTATTTGTTGAATTACCATCATAAATCTGAAATTGTATTGGTCTCTTTCATAAAACTTGGACATAAGAGTAATCAAGTATCACTGAACATCCTGTGCGAGTTTCAGGTCACATGACCAAAGTCAAAGGTCATTAAGGTAAATAAACTTTGGCCATGTTGGAGGTAAATTATTTTTTGGTAGAACTTTCTTTTATTTCGCTGGAATTTTATAAATTCAATCAATTCTGTTTCCATAGAATTTTTATCATGAAATCAAGGTTACAGGGCTGCCGAGTCTCCCTGATTGTCAAAATTGACTGATGCATACGTTGAATTCTTTCATCGGATTATGTGTGATCAAGAATAATAATAATAATAGTTATTTACATAGTGCCATCTATCTAGAAATATTCTATTCCGAGGCGCGTTGTTATTATTATTACCTCTGCTTTAGCTCGAGCTGCCTTTCAGCGCTCATGCATTCAAGGAATTAATCCTGCTGGGTACCCATTCACCTCACCTGGGTTGAGTGCAGCACAATGTGGATAAATTTCTTGCTGGATGAAATTACGCCATGGCTGGGATTCAAACCCACGACCCTCTGTTTCAAAGTCAGAAGACTTATCCTCTGGGCCACAACGCTCCACATAATCTCCCTCCTTCAGTAAATTTTCCCTGAAAGGTGAATACAAAGGTTGGCAGCTCTTTTACACTTATATCTTATGTACTATTCTTATTTTTTACATTCTAGTTGCCTCTGGAAATGAATTTGATGAATCTCTAACTCAGTCTAGTGTACGGCGAGGTCTAAGGTCACCCATACCAGAGACAGCCCAGGAGATTGCACAGTTTGTTGCTGTAAGTTAGTATGCTGCTGATTTATATCCATAACAAATAGTGAATAAAGGATTAGGTTTAAAAGACATTTCAAGCTATATCATGTCTTTCAAGATGTGTTCATACCCTGCATTTGTGGTAGGATGTATGTTGTTAGATGCTGATGTGTCTCTGAATAAGAACCCTTTTAGCCCCAAGCCCAAGATACCTTGGATAGGTTATATTAAAATATTATATTGTCCTGAAATCAAATCATGTTCAATGGGTTAATGTTGATATCTTACTTATTCTGTGACAGGAGATGCAGTCAACCCCTCCTGTATCTACTTCGACACCTCTCCCACCTGACGATGATCCTAGACTTATCAAGAATAGGAATCAGTATCTGAGAGAGATGTACAATAGTGCTGCCACAGATGAGGATAGTATCCTTCAAGGCATGAGGGATGAAGGTGGTGGTGGTGACCTAGATGCTCCTCTTCATCTCAACCTCTCCAACCTGTCTGGGAGAACACTGGAAGAATCATCACATCAGAATGCGAGAGGGATGTATCTAGTACATGGAAATGAAGATTTTGAGAGCACTAGTCCACGGAGAGGTTCCAAGTTTGATCAGGGCACTATTCGCCTGAATCTCGCTAAAGGTAGCATGAAGGACACGATGAAGGAAGCTAAGCTAATCAACATTGATATTGATTTTGAAAATGATGTTGATAAGAAGCAGAGAAAGCATGTAAAAGATTTGTTTGAACAGAAGCAAGAGACCAATCGTAAGTTAAGTCCATCTCCTAACAGGCAAGGATCACACTGTAAACAGATTCCAGATGGATATACACCTCGTATGAACATTCTTAGCAGTCCCTATACACACTTTGATCGTGAAAATAACATCAAAGCTGAGTCATTGACCCCATCATCTCAAGAATTAAAAGGAGCCATTAAAACTGCTTCAAGTCAGATCAGTAATGAGTTGACTGGAAAGAGTAAGGGTATGACAACCTGCAATGTGCCACCTTCGCCTCACAATGAATCAAGTCCTGTGTCAAAGTTTATCAATAAAGTGCTTAGACGAAGAAGCAGTGGGGGAAAAGATTTACTGAAGAAGAGTGGAACAAGTCCTTCAAACAGCATAGGTAGAACTGATTCTCTTCATGGTACCTGCAGATCTTTGAGACTTGATAATATCATACCTGAGCCAACTATCCAAGGAAGTGCCTATGATTCTATGAAAATGCGTGGTGGTGATTTTAGTTCCACTGATGGAGATTAAGAAAATATCTTAATGGATCTTAGACAAACCGGCTGAAAGCATTGTTAATCTGTTTCTAATCATATCTCAAAATCACAAATATCTTAAGGTTTCAGAATTGTACATCTTGTATTTAATGTCTTCAATTGAGTATCAACATTGCATGTACATTTTATGCAATACAATGTATATATGAGTTACTGCAATGAATTATTTTTTTAAGATAATCTAAGTTGGATATGTTTTTTTTTCACCTTGAATTTTGCTCTGAATATTTATAAGGTTCTCAAAGATTCACAGGGTAAGGTTTTATAATTCTAGTTAAATTTAGCAATTTGTAACTCTACGGCCAGAATTGACAAAAGATGTTTAAACCGCTACGCAGGTTTTTGAAGCATGCGAGCACACTATCCAATTATATAAAAGCTCTAGGTTCACACTTTGAGGTTTTGCACCATCTCCTAGTTCAAACCTGTTTTTGTGAATGCAATCCAGTGTCTTCACTTGTAAAGAGCCAAATGCTACCATTTGGAATTGAATTACATATACTTACATACTTTTACTTCCTAATGTTTTGGAGCAAGAGAAGAGAACAAATGCTGCTCAGTATGCCTTTACACATTCAGGATCATTTGTATTTGATATGCATGTACACACTACTGCCTACAATCTTCATTATACTTGTATTTACGTATGAATTACAGTTGATGCTGCTATTATTGCCATGATTTGTGATAAAAAGAGAAAACTTAGAAATTTAGTTTTAGACATCTTTTATGATTTCACATTGTACAAAAGGCATTAATCAATGTTTATTGTCATGTATATTTACAGTTTTCACTGTATGCAGGATTTGGGATGTTTGAGAGAAGAGTATATGATGATGGACTTTCGATTTTTATCAGTATAATACAGTGTAAAGTCACAATCAAATGTTCATCTTATTGAGTACATGTTGTATATAATATGATGTACTATTGCTGCTCACTAGATAGTTTGTCATTCTGTATCTGAATGTACATTGCCAGTGATATCCATTTAAAACTTTCTTGAGAGATTTCATTATGATATTCATTATTCCAATACAAAAAATAATGATTTTAATCTTTTTAAGAACCATTTTCATCAATGCTAGTAAACGACTTACAATGCTTCTTATCCTGCCCTTGTTCACATTGTATCTTTATACAAAGGATATGTTCATATGTATGTAAACTTTATACTTGAATTTGTATGTTATGTACAAATGAATTTCTTATCATTCTTTCTCAATTTTGTACCGACATATTGCTTTTTTCATAATGCCATTAGAAAAAAGTGTGGCCTGGAATGCAGATGGATAAAAATCAACCTTTTTAATTGAGCTTCAGTCTATTGTGCTTAAAGGGGAATCCAACCCAAACAAAAAGTTGTTTTAGAGTAAAAAGAAAAATCAGACAAGTTGATACGTGAAAGTTTGAACAATATTGGACAAACAAGAAGAAAGTTATAAATGTTTAAAAGTTGTAAAAATCGGTAATAACTATACCCATGGAGACTTCAAATTGGCCGCATTTGTAATGTCATGGTGTTGTAAGGCAAGGACTACTCTTCCACTTTACTCCAATACATAAAATGGCTAAAGTTTTTATTTCAAATTATATTTTTATTTCATGGGGAAATAAAACAATATGCTACCCGGGTTATATTTTGATTTATGCCCCAGGGGAATAGGTATTTAGGAGAAAACTACAAAACCCTGATACTTAAGTACATGGCCAATGGGAAACTTGTCCTTGCCCTTGTCACAATTTACTTGCCTAGTTGTCAATTTGAAATATTCTCTTTTTTTTTTTTTTTTTTCCAATACAACATTTTATGACCAAGGTTGGATTCCCCTTTAAGATACATTTTTATTTTCATTTCCTTCTGCACCTTGCTTATCAAGAAACACATATTTTCCATGCAAATAATAATAATAGCAATATTAATAATGATAATGATGGTAATAATGTTGATGATAATAAATGATAATAATAACAATAATAATAATAAACAGACTTATTTGGTTACAACCATTTAGTATGGTTTTTATTTGGGTTATGTGTATAAAAATATTTGTCAATGTCATACACTGTAGTAATAATGGTGACTTGGTGAATGTACTGTACAGCATCTCTGGTAGAAGCAGCCTGTATTGAAACGTAGGATATTAAAGCAGGTAATACTTCTACTTAGGATTCATCAACAAAATTTCTCCAAGCTGTCCAATGTAGCATTATGGTTTTTAAGTCATGAATGTCAAGTGTAGTGTCCCTAATAATACTATCAAATGTATGATGCCATCCTCCTACCCCTTCCGCTTCTTCCTTGTGTTGTTACCTAAAGAATTGTTTTTTGTGTTAACAATTCTTAACACAGTGTGCTCAAATTCTCAATCTCTTTACTTTGTTTTTTACTTTTCACCTTTGGTAGATCACCGCATGGTTCTGTGTTTTTCATATGGAACTTCCATGAAATATTCAAGGCGACCCTTAACATGCGTGTGTAAACATCATATGATGCTTTTTTTCCAATTGTAAAGTAGAACAGATACTGAACTAACAGTTGATTGCCAAACCTTCTTAATCTGGTGTATGACTTTCCATTGTAAAAGGTTTGCATGTAAGGAACTTGACAAATAACTTGGAATCTTTTTAGGAGTATGGCTCCTAAAAGTATATTATTTCATTAATATGTTGGATAATGCTTGATAATTTTGAATTTGAATACATGCAATTATTGTTCAATCCACCTAATCACAATTTTGCCTTGATTGCTTTCAGAACATTGTGCAATTTTTTTAAAATCATTTTTTTGTGTATGTACAATTTCAAACTCAGTGTATGTTTTGTTGTTACTTCATCTTTTATGCACAAGTATTTTGGCGCCACCAGTACTTGGTTATAGACTTATGTTCATGTTTAATAAATTTGGTGTTAAGTAGGATTAGTGTATTACATGTATATCATTCAATCTCAATCTTCTCTTTTCTGAAAGGTTTGCTGTGCTAGCTGAATTGTAGACAACCTGTGACACAGACAGCAATATTTAGTGCTTCTACTTAACAGCTTTTCCATCATTGAGTTGTTTTTGTATGTGATTATAGAGTTATTAAATTGACAAATACAGAAGAGTTCATTAATTTTTGATAGACTTAAATGTTATACCTGGACTATTTGCTGAAAAAAAAACTAAATAAAGGGGCTTTTCATTTTGTAATCAATATATTTTCTTGTCATAAAGAGATTTTTTTAAGGTTATACATTAGCCTGTGAGGTAGTTGTGTGTGTGTGGGCGGGGGGGGGGGGGGGGGGTGTTTGTGTACTAGACGAATGTAACTTAACTTGTATTACTAGAAAAATGTGTTAAAAAGATATCCGCTGAATGCATTTCAGATGAAAAAGAAAAAAAACAAAAGTATATGAACTTTTTATGAAGTCAATTAGAATTAAAGTTGCTTTTTTTGGGGGGGGTTAATCATTTAATTGAAGGGCCGAGAGTATTCTACTACCCCCCCCCCCCCCATTCGACCAATTGGTCTTGATTTGTGTGTATGACCTAAAGTTTTTTAGAGTTTACAAGGCGGGTGGTGTTATGATGGACACTGAAAGTGACGGAAATTGTGGATACAGACTTGCTGTTTAACTTGTTTTCAACAAAACGATATCCTTGGCAAGAAGTTCCCTGAATTGAACCTCTAAACAAGTACAGAGATATTTAATTTTTATATGTCATGGACGTCGGTTTTACCTTTACCTACATGCATTGGGTTTAGTACGGCAACACCTCCCACATCTCGTGCAAATCAGACTCTAAACAGTAGTGTTGACTGTTGGGGCAAAAAGTGCATCCTTTATAAAACATTTTAGTCTTTTTTATACCCTCGCAAATTTGACCTTAAACGCATATCTTTCCTTCATCTTTTTTTCATTACTTTAGTGTTTTTGACACCCTTATTACATTACGTACAAAACGTGCCCTTTCTTGAAAAAGACATCCTTTTGACATGTTTTTTGGGTCGCGCATGGTATCCACTCGTCCCCCAGTGAGCAGCCTGTAACGTCACTACCGGTCCCGCTACCGGTATAATATAGCATGGGTGGAAATCTGTCCCCAAAGGTAGGGGGGACCAGGGCCTGGAAAATTTGACAAAAAAAACTTGAAAAAAAGGTTTTCACCCAAAATGTAAGGTTTATTAGTCCAAAACCCGTCCAAAACCCGTCCAAAACACATGTATTATTTAGATTGTGAAGTGATGTATTTGTCTCCATCATAAAAGACCATAAAAAGTAGGGGGAAATTTGATATTGTGTCCCCCGTATTATTTTTGGTAGGCGGGACGCGTCCCCCGGCCCCCTGGGATTTCCGCCCATGTAATATAGTGAAGTGTAAAGCTGGACAATGATCAGCTCCGGGGATCAGCTTCTTCATTTTTAAAGTATATTCATATTTTGAATATGTATTCCAGTTTATCATACTGGAAAAATATATATTTCAAAAATGAAGATGCTATAATTGTAAACGATTCCCCCTTTTTCATTTGCTCTTGTGTATTAAACTAATTTTGAATGCTTATAAAATTTGATATTTCTCTCTCAAGTCTCATTTAGTATGTGGCGCTGGCATAATGATATTGTGTAATGTGGCCGTTTCTCATTGGTCAATCATGCTGGTTATATGGCGGCGCCCTGTGTTCATACATATCATACGAATTTTTGCATTAACGTGAACGTCGAAGTATACACGGTACGACGAGCTCATTTTCACAAGGTACCGTAGCTGTAGGTTCCATTTATCCTTTTCGTATATAGGCCTATATGATTTCGTTATTTGAAAATGGGTTGAGTTTGATATCAAGAATTTTTTTTTGTGAAAATCGAAACGGGTGAACTCGACAGCTATCCAGGGAGGTTAGCTGCGGCTTGCCTTACGCTCGCGCTCCTTACGCTCGCGCTACGCTGCTACTACTACCGGTACCTAGTAGTAGTAACCTAGGGAGCGCCGGGCTGGAGCCCAGGGGCTTACCGTGTATTTGACCATACTCACGGGACTAGCGTGATTTATGGTCTAAATATTTCTCCAAATGAATTGTGAAAACATAAATTATGCACTTACCACGATTATATGGATGAAGGGGCCTTATCGTCATCCAAGTCCACCCAAGGGTTCATTACCATTACATGCCGCCGCGCACAGAAAAATCAAGCCATAGGCCTAGTCGGAAGTAGGGTTACCAAAACTAAGGTCGGCCGATCCACTGAGCCAAATTGCTATGGGCAAATGAAAAGCCAATTGCAAGTGCGTAAACAGTCTGCATTACCACCATCGTCTGTTCTCGACGGCAAAAATGAGCATTGAAATGCTTTTCCTCAGCATATTAGTTCATCTTAGTCATGTTAGTGAAAAATATTAGGCCCTGTGTTTTCTATATTTAAATTGACTTATGACATGTGGGATGAAGTGTCTTACCTTCATGTGGTATCGAAAGTGACGTTTGGTCTTTGGAGGTTAAATCCACAGAGTATCGTCGCGTGTATTCGCTATGGAGAAAAATGCGTGCGATCGCATGCGTTATTGCAAGCTCGAGACGGCGCTGTTGAACTTGGTCTGGAAATTCATAAAAAATAAACAAAAATCCTTTGAGTAGGCTCACAATAAAATCATAAAAAATATGCTTTATGGCTAAAACGGTAGTTTTCTTGCCCACACATATACTTGTTGTTGCGTAAGAAATCCTTTTTTCATGATAAAAATATAGCAATAAATGTTTTTAAAATTATGTTTTCTACATGGAATATGTTTGAAACATCTATATTAGAAGAAAAATGTGTTTTTTGAATGAATTCAAACTAAAATGAAGTTTATACAATACTTGCACTTTTTCATACTACTCAAAAAACAAAATGGGCTGTCAATCAACGTTGGTTACCTCGGCAAGTAGGCGTGGTCTATCGTGAAGTTCGCTGGTGACGTACCTTTCTCGCTAGACTTTACTCAGCCGCCGAATTTAATTCATTCTCCGCGCACGTGCAACTGCAACTTATTATCGTCACTGCACTGCTGGTGTTTGCCGCATTGAGGACAGATGAAACAATTCAGATAGAGTTGCGCGTGTACACTACAATGAATGAAACGGCGCGATCGTTTCATGATCGAATGAAACAGTGTGCCTGTCGAGATAAAATTCATCTGCCATGTTATTTTCTATCGTGTTTTATGCAACTGCAATTGATTTGTTATATTATTTTCTTTGATATTTCCTGTATGTACCATGAATTTTATTTGAAGTGAATGAATTATGCTGGTGTCCTTGCCATTGAGGACAGATGAAGATGAAACAACACTGATAGAGTTGTGCGTGTACAAGGAGTGAAACAGCGCGATTGTTTTATGATCGAATGAACAGTGTGCCTGTCGAGATAAAAATTATCTGTCATGTTATTTTCTATGATGTTTTATACAACTGCAATTAATTTTTTTAATTGTTTTCTGTGATATTTTCCTGTTTATGTATGTATTTATATTTGAAGTGAATTATTATAAAGATTAATCCAAAACAAAGCAAATAATTGTCGGCTTCATTGTATTCGTGATGAACAAGTTAAGGTATCAAAAAATGATGCTTATTTTTTTTATTTGAATGACTTTGAGTAAATTGGAATTGAAAAGGACGTTTAGTGTTTCCTGTTCAGTGCAATTTTTGTTTTCTTTTTTTCATTTCACATTCTCGGGATGCGAACCTCCACTATAATTATAATTAATGAATACCATTATAAACAAAAATATTTGAAAAATAAAGACTCGCAAAAATTTTAATACTAGTGCAACGGTGATATTTTTTATTTTGTTGTTTCATTTACTGGAAGGTACGACAGACAAATACCCGATGTAGATCAAAATTTTGCTAATGGGGGGGGGCTACAATTTTTCTCCCCGATCTGCGCCGTTAAAAAAAAAAAGAAAAAAAAAACAGCACGATCTAACCTTTTTAATTTTCGCACCGCCAGTAGGAGGGGTTGCCGCCGCCCATAATTGGGTCCGGCACCTGGATCTGCCTATGGAATGGATGAGGAATAAGGAAAGGGGAGAAAAATAAAGGTGCCCCCTCCCGTAATGTATCAAATATTTGTTAGTGGATTTTGTCGTTCATTCTCAAGTAAGGACTTATTTTTCAACTTTTCCTAGGAATTTTGTGTATGGAATGATTTTTTCCTAGCAAAATTTCACCTATTAAGAAGAGGGGTCTAGTATACTAGGTCTTGAATGCCCCCACTTTAGAAAATCCTGGATCAGCCCCTGTCAAGGTATATAAAGATGAAACTAAACTTGAATAGGGCTCCACATTAATGATTTTCAAAATTTAGCCATTTCCTTTTTTCCCCGTTTAACACTGTGAGGTGAATAATTTAAATGCTTTCACCATCGCTACCATAGAAGGATCCAGGGGGGCGGTCATCCCCCCCCCCCCCACTGTTGGCGGATTAAAGACCAAAAAATGGAGAAAGGAATAAGAAACAGAAGGAAAAGAGAGGGGAAAAGGAAGAGGGAGAAAGGGAGGGAGAAAAGTGAATAAAATTAGGGAGGGGAGACTTTGATGATTTAAAAGAACATGCAAAATTGACATTTTCGCTCGCGCTTCGCACTCGCATTGCTCATTTTCGATGAGTACATATTGCTCAATAGACTGATATATATGAGCTTGACATTTAAGCTTTGCAGTCAAAATACAAAACATATACTGTACGGTCAGCTAGGACATTGAACTTTCATTATTTTTTTTGATTTATACCTCGGTCACATTTGCTCTGCGGCGGCCGTACGGAGAGTCGAAACAGCCGTTTTATTCATTTTTATTCAAACCACCTATATTTAGTGTGACCGAGGTATAACGAATCAATAAAAAGGTGCTTTGTAAAATATTCGTTTTATGATCTGAGTATCAACATTTTTAGCTCATGCTGTGCCCTAGCATTATTTCATTTGTGAAGTACCTATCCTCTTCATGTAGGCCCTATTCCATAAATTTCTCAAAATATATCTTTTTATGGTTTGATCATTGTCAAATCTTATCAGCTAGCATTGCGCGCACGTGCTTAAATTGGTGAGTTATGTATACCTCAAATATATATATATCAAAGTACTTAAAATCGCCTTTTCATGACAGTTTTTTGAGTAAATAATAAGTTTATTAAATTAAAAATTTGCTCGCAATTGCCGTTCGTATTAATTTCTAAAAGTACGTTACCGGTAATTAATGCATCCTATTCATAATTACAAAAGTGCTTATAATGTCCAGGGTTAACACTTTAATATCAACAAATTTAGAGCTCTCATTAGGCTTATTAGTAAATAAGATATTAATAACATTTCATTAATTCCTAATACCGTAATTAAGTTGTCACTTTTTCAAAATGGAAGATCGACATGTTTCTTTTTGCGCTTGGGAAGAGGAATCGGAAGACATTCATATTTATGATGAAAAAATGTCCTTAGAATGTCCCGGTCCTAGGCCAGAATAACTTCAGCTCATGCTTTGCATTCGCCTCATTTTTTAAGAGCAATCCATGTCCACTTAACGATTATTTTCCTACACAGTGCAGTGCTTAATTTGACCTTTTCACATCGGAATATCCAATATTATCAGTTCGCGCTCGCATTATTGATTTCCGTGATAAAAAGTGTATTTAGAATGCACAAATTCTAGAACACGCATGTTTATTGAGACGGGCTGCTTATCCTTTATTGAAAACAGCATGCTTAAATTATCTCGCTTCAGATTAGAATATAAAAAATTTTCTTCTCGCTCTTCCATTATAAAATAATGTAAGACGGTAACCAATTACCCACCCTTTTCACGATTTAGAAAACATAAATATAAAATAGTGTTCCTTTTTAGGTCTATATATCTCAATTGTTATCCGCTCACGCTTCGTGCTCCCACTGTGTTCTGTTCATACACAAAGTGCTTGGAATGTCCATTTTTATGGTCAGAATTTCAAACATTTTAGCTCGAGCTTTGCGCTCGCATTATTCTGATTGAAATATGCATCGTCTTCTTGGCTAACTGTAAACCGCCATTAGCAAGTCCCTTTTCGATCAGGCCAGAACGTATATTTCTCTCTTTTCTTACTTACTTTTTTTTTTGCTCCTTCGCGCTCGCAGCAATTTTAGTAAAATACGCATCTTGTTCAAGTTCACAAACATTGCCCAGAATGTTCAATTTTGAGGATAAAAAAAAATGAAATTTCAAAAATATTTTAGCTCGCGCATCGCACTTGCACTATAGGGGCTATGAGATTATTGTATATTGTGTTTTGTGTATGCTGTTTAATGAGAATAAAGAAGTGACTGTTAGGACTACCCCTATTAACTTTGAGCGGCTGATTGTGGAAAATACGGGTGCAAATATTTTTCGGCCCCTTCCCCGGTTTATTTCCAATTTGTCTAATTGCCAACTCGTCTACTATCGTTTGGTCCATCAGTTCGTCAACTCACCACATAGTCTTTTTTTTTTCATTTAGTCTAATGCCATTCCGTCTAATGACCAGTGGACCCAAAAGCCATTTGGTCCATATACCATTTCATCTAATTGGACTATAAGTGTATTATTGTGCAAAATGAATGAAAATAAAATGGGTATTAGATCAACCGGTTATGAGACTAAATGGTCATAGACGAGATGGTTATTAGACAAAGTGATGATTGGACCAAATGCCATGGTTAATGGACCAATGGCTGTTAGACGAAATGTTGATGGACAGATTGGCATTAGACTAAATGAAAGTAGACCATGTAGTGAGTGGACAAGTTGGCCCGTAGACGAATTGGCACCCCCCCCAATTGGCGATAGATCCGCCCATGCACTACTATACTTCTTTCTTATCTCATTATGATCTCTCAGTTCCATATCCCCCCCTCTCTCTCACTCTTTCTACAAGGACTCTTTTATCGTATGCATATCTTCCTTCGATTTCCTTCCCCCCCTATCTCTTTCCCTCTCCTGACTGCTGTTCCTTTATAGTTAATTCCCCTCTTTTCTCTCAAACCCCCTTTCTGTCTCAACATCTTTGCCCCCCCCCCCCATCGGCTTCTCTCCCATTCGTAAATTTCATTCAATTATTCTACCCCTTTCAATATCTCCAACATGCTTCTATACTCCTCAATGTGCCATACACACCTTGAGAGAGAGAAAAAAAACCCTCAAGAGATATATGGGCAGAAATAGCATGGGTCAAAGAAAGAAGCATTAATGGTTCAAGATTATTATTATTATTATTATTATTATTTATTTGACCAATATAAAAAAGAACATATACATTACATTAGAATAACATTTACAGTACATTAACATGCAAAGAAATGCGGGAACGGCATGTGGGTCAGGGGGCACAAAAGCGAAATACATCACTGTTGCCCGAAGGCATGAGCCCCCACACATGCCGCTCCCAAGACATAAATAAAATATATACTCTTACACAAAATATTGCACGTTAAAAAAGGGAATACTGAAAAGGGTGCCAAAATAATTAATTAGAAAGTCTTGAGAAGCAATAGAAAAAAATACCACTGCAAAATTGGATATAACATAGTAAAAAATTAACACCTCGGTGCTGAACAGTAAAGAAAGGGGCATTTGAAATAAACTTGCAATAGAAATTAGGAATTCAAATATATAAGATTAAGCAGATCTGGGGTAACTGGAGTTCGGAAAAAAATATAGGGGGGGGGGGTAGAAATCCAAAGTAGGATGGAATGGAAAAAAAAACATGATAACACAATAAAACTCATCAGGATAGGAAATGGGGATAAGATACAGCTTTGGATTAACGAATCGAGGAGATAAAGAGGAAGGATAAGAGTATCCCTGTACAAGTCTTAAAATAATTAAGGTAATTTACAAGATAAAATACAAGATAAAATCTAGAGAAAAAGCATGCATTAAGTGCATAATGTATAATTGCATAATTTTGATTGGAGAGAAAGAGATAATTTATACAAAGTAAGAAGGAGAGAAAAGAGAGAGAGAGAGAAAGAGAGGCAGAGATAATGAAAAGGAAATGTCTCCAAGGCAGAACCAGAATCATTGTATTAAGCAGAAAAAGTAGAAAAGCATAATAGTCCTAATCAGGAAATAGAATTGCTTGCTTTACAGACCTGATGAAAGTAGAAGGAGAAAGAACAGCAACATCCTTGATGTCGTTGGGTAGTGTATCCCACAGTCGAGGTAGTCTTCTGGAGGGGGTGCAGAAAAGGGATTGTGTCCTAGAAGAAAGATGTCGAAAGGAAAGAACTTCCATATGACGTGGGTTAATGAGTATGTTTTCAAGAAGAGATTCACAGTCACATAAACCTGATAGGCACTTGTATGCAAATGAGCATAACAAGTAGTCCCTACGAGATGTGAGTGATGACCAGTTAAGTGCCAGAAGTCTTTCATCGTATGGCATTTCGCCTCGCCTCTGCTTGAGAGCCAAGCGGGTTGCCGTACGCTGAATCTTTTCAATTTTTCTAGATTGAGTTAAGGTCGTCGGGTGCCAGGCAGGAATGCCATATTCGAGGATTGGTAAGATGAGAGCTTTATACAATGCAAAAATGGCATTGGTAGAAGCACCACGTGCAACAACACGGATAAAACCAAGCAGACGGTTCGACCTAGAGACAATTGATTCAATATGTGGGTTCCATGATAGGTCTGAACTAATTGTAATACCCAAGTACAAGAATGAAGATACGGATGCTATGCATGCGTTTCCTAAATAGTAATGAGGAGTTTTGATTCTCTTCTTCCTGGTCACATGCATAGCTTTAGTCTTCTGTGCATTAAAGGACATACCATTGCTGGCAGTCCACTGTATCAAACTATCTAAGTCATTTTGGACTATGATTTCGTCAGCATCAGAAGAAATAACACGGAATAAAAGAAGGTCATCTGCAAAGAGAACAGCTTCAGAAGAAAGGGAAATGGAGATGTCATTAATGAAGAGATTGAATAGCTTGGGCCCCAGAACACTCCCTTGTGGAATTCCGGAAGGGACATGAATCCAAGGAGAGGTTGAACCCTGAAAGAGAACAGACTGATAGCGGTTAGAAAGGAAAGAACAAATCCATCTCCAAAGGTTACCCTGAATGTTGAATTGAGAGGATAGCTTGGCAAGAAGAGCATTGTGAGGCATTTTGTCGAAAGCTTTCGACATGTCTAGAAAGACTGCGTCGATTCGTGGTGGGGATCTCTTATCCAAGACAGTCGCCCATCTATGGAGCACATTCACCAGCTGAGTAACACAACTCTTCCCTCTGGTAAAACCATGCTGGTATCTATTGAGGAGACCAAACGATTCGACATGATTATCAATAGCCTTCACGATCATCTTCTCAAGCACTCTGCACAACACAGATGTTAGGGCAACTGGTCGGTAATTAGTAATGTCGGATGTTTCACCTTTCTTAAAAACAGGGGTAACATGGGCTCGTTTCCAAGAAGAAGGTACAGTTCCACTGTGGAGAGAAGCATTAAACAGAATAGATAGATGTTGTTTGAAGGTTTGCATGGTGGTATGTACAATCGCTGATGTGGTTTACGGTACACCATGTGAAGTGTTGTAGAAACAATGGATAGGAGAAGAGAAGAAATGGATAGGCGAGAAAGTGGAGATTTGAGAGTAGAGTATTCTTTCTTGAAAGTAGTCCTGAAAAGGACTGTAAACCAGGAAAGATTGATGAGTTGAGAACAGCTTGAGTAGTAGAGCTAGTGAGGAGATGCTGGCTTGAGTCGACGAGTAGAGATGATGAGTAGTAGAGAGACTCGACGTTTCGGGCAGGTTGACTGTCCGTCTTCAGGAGTGAGTGTTCGCTTGGCGTGCGGTGGTACTTATGGCGTTCGTGTGGACGTGGGGGAAAGCGCTGGGCCGGCGGGCTGACGTCGTAGGTGGCGCTCTGTGCGTGGGTCGGCGGTTTTGGCGGGAAACGAGTTGGCGTGGTATGCGGACGCGGTGTGTAGACGGCGCGGTGAGTTACGGCGGCGGTGTGTGTGTCGGCGGCGTGGTAAGTACATCAGTGGTGGCGTTCCGTGCGTGTTGGTCGGCGGACTCGTCGGGTAAGCTTCGGCGGGATTGAGTGGGTGGCCTGGTGTACTGATGAGGTGTTGGGTCGTCGGCGGAGGTTGTAGCGAGGTGTCGGTGTCGGTGGCGTGTGCGTCGGCGAAGTTGCTGGTTGAGTTGGTGATTCGATCAGACTGCTGTGTTGGGTAGGAGGGCTTGGTAGGGTGACGGTGGACGGCGAGTTGCTTGTGGAGTTGGTTGTGGATTGGTTAGAAGTTGGGTGGTGACGTAGGATTGGGTGCCAGATGGTGTTGATGTGGAGAATAGATAGAGGATGTGAAATTTCGAGGGCAATGTTACTGAGTACACTGGGTAACAATCCGTCAGGTCCCGGTGGTTTGTTCTTGGATAAGCGAAGAAGAGCAGAATGAATATCAGAGGTGGAGACGGACAGGTCAGAGAGAGAAGGGATAGGCAAAGTACACGAAGAAGGAGCCTTAGGAAGAGGTAAAGAAGGACCAAAAACGGAGGAGAAATAAGTGCTGAAAGCATTAGCAATGTCACAAGGTTTACACATGTTAATATCATTTAACTTGAATTTAGGAGGTGGTACAGCATGCTTTCTATTACGTATAAATGACCAGAATTTACGCCTGTTATCTTTACAAGTAAAGAGAGAGTTCACATAAGTCCAGTAAGATTTCCTAGTTTCTTTCTTTACCTTATTTCTAAGAGCTTTGTAAGCAGTCCAATCGTCAGGTCTTTTAGACCGTCTAGCGTTTCTAAACAAAGAATGTTTCAGCAAGACAAGTTTCTTTAGTTTATGGGATTCACAGAATTTAATGCATATGTAGAGTAAATACATGATTATAATGTAGTAACATATTGATAATGGCAGTTAAAAGGAGGGTAATCCTTGTGACTTGGCCTTATAAAAATTTTGGCTCGCGACTTGCGCTCGCATAAACGGTTAAAAATATTACCTGATACATCATATTCATAAGTAATTTGTATTCTTCTATTCAGTCAGCATATAGACAGTACCATAGCTGTGAGACTGCATTGGTAAGGGTTGTTAATGACATCCTTCTGAATCTTGATCGTGGAGAGGAGGCTATTCTACTTTTGCTTGATTATAAAGCAGCATTTGATACAATTTTACATGAAAAATTCCTATCGCGCTTACAGGAAAGATACGGGATATGTGGTGTTGCACTTAAACTGATTAAGTCATACTTTCAAAATAGGTCGCAGAAGGTGGTAATAGGAAATTCCATGTCAGATGCTAAGTCATCTCCTTACGGTGTTCCGCAAGGGTCGGTATTCGGCCCGGTAGCATTTAGTCTGTATGTTGCACCATTATATGATATAATCTGTAAGCATAGATTAAAAGGTATGATGTATGCTGATGACACCCAAGTTTATGTGCTGGTTCAAAAGAGTCATCAGAATGAAGCAATTTTGCAAATCCAGGATTGTATGACAGATATTAAGAATTGGTCTGTTCATAATGGTCTTAAACTTAATGAGGAGAAAACTGAGGTACTACATTTTACAAGTAAATTTAGGCAAAGTAAATCCATTGAGTCCATTTCATTTGGTAACACGGTAATACATACTGTTGGTTCTGCTCGAAACTTAGGTGTTAGACTTGATGAGCATTTGACTTTGTCAGGTCATGTGAAACAGATCTGTAAGGCTACTTCATTTGCTTTGCAAAAGATTGGGACAATTCGACCTTTTCTTTCAAAGAAATCAACAGAGAGACTTGTGCATGCTCAAGTAATGTCTCGCCTTGATTTCTGTAATGGTATTTTGTAAGGCCTTCCTGAGAGTGAAATTCAGAAATTGCAAAGAATCCAAAACTCTGCTGCAAGGTTGGTGACTCGCACTAGACTTCATGATCATATTACCCCAATCTTACGACAGCTTCATTGGCTTCCGATGAGACAGCGTATTGAATTTAAGATATTGACGTTAGTTTTCTTGTGCATGCAGGAATTGGGCCCTGCTTATTTGCAAGAATTGATCACTAAATACTCTCCTGCAAGAAATCTACGTTCCAAATCAAAATGTCAGTTGGCTTCCCAGTCGGTGTTAACAAATTTCTATGGTGCGAGGCCATTTCAACACGCTGCAGCAGAGCTGTGGAACAAGTTACCATTTAACCTGAAACTTGCCGATACAATTGAGAGTTTTAAGAGTCTTTTAAAGACACATTTCTTTCTTTCTTTATAATAATATTTTTTGGAATTTGTGCCAAGGTATTTTCATCTTTATATGACACTGACCATATATCTATTTCTCTTTTTTTCTCTTTTTCTTTTCTTCTTTCAAGCGCATAGGGACTTAAATTTACTTTTTGTGATATGCGCTATAAAAGAATTGGTTCATTATTATTATTCATAATTACAAAAGTGCTTGAAATTTCCAGTTTTCATACCATGTTATCATCAGATTTCGCGCCTCATTAGGCATTTATAGATCAGATATTAATTTTAATGGTTAAATTGTCCTTTCTGTTTCATCTCGCGCTTAGCAAGAGGAATAGGAAGATATTCATCACTTTCATGTCCCGGTCCTTTGTCAAATCTATCAGCTCTTTATTAAGTGCGATCCAAATCCACTTCACAAAGTACTTGAGCTGAAATTGACCCCTTTTTCAGATCAGAATGTCAAATATTTTAAGGTCGCGCTTCGCGCTCGCTTTGATTTTCAATTTCATGTTTAAATATATATTCAGAATGCCTAGATTGTAGGCCTAAATCGGAAACACGCGAGCGCATGTCTAACTAGATACTCAACTTGTTAGTATTTCAATCATTATCCAGTTTCTGAAAAACAAAATTCTGCTAGCGCTTTGTGCTCGCATTTTTTATGTAGGAAGAACCCCTATTACTCATCCTTATTATACAAAACATGAATAGAGTGTCTCATTTTTTAAGTCTAAATCTCGATTTTTTTTCCGCTCGCGCTTCGCGCTCGCATTAATTGTTTTATAGCGACGATCCTGTTCATGCATGGTCACAATAATTGATTAAAATTTTCCAATCTTTATGTAGAAGTGTAAAAAAAAAACCGGCTCGCGCTTGCATTATTTTATTGTTGAAATATGTAACGTCTCCATGGCTAAGTGAAATAGGCAGTCCTTAACAGGTACCTTTTTGATCAGTTCAAAACGTATACAAAAATCTTATGCTCGCGCTTTGCGCGAGCATTATTAAAGTAACAAAGATCAGCAATTTGACATCCTTTCCATGATGAATTAAAAGACATGACTAGACATGTCTCGTTTTTAGGTCTAAATCTTCAAATTTTGTGCTTGCGCTTCGCATCAATTGCTAAGTTATATACCTATCCTGTTTAAGTTACAAAAAGTGCCTATGATTTCAATTCTGTTCGCACTTCGCGTTCTTAGTAATTATTTAGTTGCATACACATCTTTTTCATGATAAACATTGCCCAGAAATTTCAAACTTTGGGGAAAAACATAATTCTTTTAAATAAATTAGCTCGCATTATATAAAAAGGGTTATGATATTATATATTTATGTTGATTTATAAGACAAAAGCTAAGAAGTGACATTTCTTCAAAGAAACAAATGTAAATCATATTTGCGCGGCCGATTGGGGAAAAATAATGGTGAAAAAAAAATTGCCCCCCCCCCCCCCTTGGCGAAAGCTGGATCCACCCCTTCATCCTATGTATTTCTCTCCTTCCGTCCATCTCTCCATTCTTCGAGGAGCCGCGGAATAGTTTTGAAAAATGTTTTTTTTTTAATTTCTACCAATAAAATTATTAATGAAAATAATGCGGTACAAAAATCAATGTCATTCTTCTTCCTGTTTTAAACTATATACGTGTACAAAAAACGCACCACCAGCTAAAAAAAAAAAATTGGGGGTCACAACCCGAGCACCCCACTTCCCAGGGCCATATACAAGGATTCTAATTTATTAATTTTAAAGAAAGCATGAGACATCATTTGTTGAAAAAAAATTAAAGAGACCTATTAATGACTGCATGTGGTCCTACCGGTACGCTAGATCTGCGCACAAAACTGCTTTCATATGACACGCAAAAGGGATAAATCTTAGTGGAAAAGTGGGATAAAGCAAACATGATTTAGAAACTGCCTTCGTTGGCGTTCAATAATATGGGTGGTATGATACAAATTCTGCTAGCTTATTCGTACTATTATTTCTGGCCATTGTACTTAGATCAAAATTTTAATGTGGAAACATTTAAAAAAAAAAATTTTAATGATACAAATCGAGCGAGGCAAGCACAATGATATGTGGCAGAGTTCCAAGTCTTCATGCCCCAGACTGAATATATTTTGACATCAACTTACTCTAAAAACAAGTGTTTATGTTTTATTTTGTATTATTCATTTTTTAAGTATAAGGTAAAATTATAAGTCTCGGAGTGTCAGTTAATGCTGCAAAAGATGTATAAGGCCTACTCTTTTGCAGCACTATCCAGCTACCGCGGCGAGGACGCCCTCCGAGAAGGTAGCCATATCAAAACTAAAAACAAAAAATTCCCCTTAGATTACTGGTGAATCCAAGGGGCATAATTATCGAGAGCCAAAATTGTAATTTGTAATATAAGCATGCCCTTTTTACCCAAGCATGCCCCCTTGAAAGTGAGGATATATATATATATATGCCCTATTTTTTGCTTGTCAATTCTTAGGGACGAAATGACTTTCAATTTTTGGTAAAAAAACATTTTGTAATGCTCATCAAATTTGCATCGGGAAAATGTGCCCTCCATAGGCCCTGTCCCCCCTAAATTTGAGGTGGGGACCATTGGCAGCGGAAATCAAAAATTTAGGGAGGGGGACCACCAAAATTTTGTGACAAGCCCCCTCCCCAAAAAAAGTTTATCAACCCAAATTTTAGGGGAGACCACATGAATTTTTTAGGGGGGGTCCACTGGAATTTAGGGGGCACGCAGGAAAAAAAATTGACAAGCAAAAAAAAAAGGTTATCAACAAAAAAATTAGGGGGGGACGATCGTCCCCCCACCTCAAATTTAGGGGGGCACGACCCCCCCCCCCCCCCCCGCTGCCTATGGGGATGTTGTTAGCTTTTTTTTTTTGACTAAATTTTTTTTCGGTCCCCCCCCCTTTGATAACCTTTTTTTGTCAAAAATTTTGGTGCCCCCCTAAATTTTTTGACTGCCGCTGCTAATAGTGCCCCCCCCCCTTGGAAATCCTGGACCCTCCCTTAATTGCCTAGATATAGATGTTTAAAGAATTAATTATTTTGAAAGTCAGAGTGCCCTCGCCCCCCTCCCATGCTTTAGTTATCATGGCATAAAACTTATATCATATCTAATCCTTATATCAGCAAGAGGTCAGAGCATACTATCCGTCACCAAACGACTGCCTTTGAGCCATTCATTTTCCCTTTTCTCTTCTTTCTATTATTTTCTTGTTATTTAATCATTGTTTATTTGTATAAGCTCGGATCCGAGACTAACTGATATGGTGAACGCACTTTCGTTTCGAGTTGTGTATTTGCGTAATAATAGACCGAGGCGAGAAAGGACACGCCCACAATCCCTCGTTCAGTGCCGAGCTCTGTGCGTACGTGTCGACCAAATTTCAAAGAGAAATTTGTACACAAATCTGTCACAATTCGGACCTAATTTTGCCTCAGATTAACAGATATTTAGATCTCTTTGGAACACTAAAAGTCATTCACTTGGGGTTTTTTAATATGCTGATTCAGGTGAGGTACTTTTCAACGCTTTTAAAACATAGATTAAAAAAAATAGATTTTCCTTTTGAGATCCCTAATAGAAGTTGTGTGTTGTGGACCCAAGAAGTGAGATCCCAGCACGCGCGACCCACTAGTTAGAAATCCACTGCCAAACGCGGTTCGTGGTGCGAGGTTAGTATACTAATACTAACCTCACAATACGTGTGAGTGATCCAAGTCACTGGGGACAAACTTGAGACACACCTCAAATATCAGCAAACTTTCAATGGAATCCACGGTTGGAAGATTTTCAAAAGAAATCTATTGTTCGCGATGCGAAACGGTGCGAAACTTCTCACTGAACGGGGACTTCCTTCCACCACACGTTTTCCCATTGACACAATAATTAACAAATGACTCTGACAATTTTTCAAACGACAATAATAGTCTTTTTCTTTTCTCCTGTGGCTGTATATTCTTCCAAGTTGGTAAACAATGATAAAAAACACTGAATAAAACAAAATTTAATCACATTAAAAGCACTATTTAACTGTCTAATTACTCCTCGTGATCCGAGTCCCCTTCCCGTGTTGAGACTGCCAATTTCGCATAGAAGGGGACTCGGATCACTGAGGTGATGCGCATATACATGTTCTGTTAACAACATCACTGTTAGGCTTATCCTAGCAATTTCAGAGCATAAAAATAGATTTATAAACATTGTTTCCTAAGACCAGCATTTTAAAGATAGGAACATCTAAAATTATATAACAAATTCTTATTCAATCAGTTCATTTGTCAATCTTGAGTAATGAAAACAGAAACCACCACATTTACACTTAGGCGTGTGAATATAAGATGAAGTAAGTCATGAGTCACATTCATCAACTCAATTAAGAAATCTAGATCTTCAATCATCAAAGTTTGCAATGCTTTTGCAGAGAATGAAATGCAAGAGCACAAAGTGAAAAAATGTTAGCATAAACAAAGATCACTGTCACAAAGATCATCATCTTCAAAATCAACCTCTGTTTTTTTTTCACCTTCGATCGCTTGATTGCTGGTATTGCACGATGATAGTGATACAAATGATGTTTGACCTGGTTCTGGGCAAGATGTAACGTTAGTTTGATCCTGATCTTGCTGGTCGGGCGCCTGGCTGCAAGTCGATCGCAAACTTCTCTGCTGCACGAATAGCTAACTTTTATTCCAAAGTCCCAGTAAGTCTACACCAACGAATGCAGCAAAGACTTGAATTTGTACCAGCTGTTTACTTGAAAGAAATTTCAAGAATGAGTATTCCAATATATATCGCGATCTGAAATGGCGAAACAATCTCGATCGAAAGGAATAGACCTCTACTCATAAATATTCATGAGTCTTGACCCATGATTCCCGCGCATGCGCAATTTGCGTTTGCCATGTTTTGGTTTGGCAGTGAATAATACATGCGAGGAAATAGCTATTGGCTGTAAATCACTCAATTTTGAGACTGATAAAAACATGGAAAAGGAGTGAAACAAGATGAAATGTAAGATATGAGTTGTTATAAATGAATTGTATGGTCATTTTTGCATGAATTCTATGTTTTCCCCACATAAAGTGACACCTTTGTCACTTGGAGTATCAGAGCAAGTTATGTACCCTGATGGTTCGGGTAGGTGTAGTGGAGCCTACACGAACCATCACCTGAGGTACATCAACGCAAACAAGTTACACTACAGCGTCTATGGAGACGAGGGTGCGCCAGTGCACCCTACTCAATAACTCCTAAACTTTGCTTTTTGACGAGGGAAAAGGGAAGAAATAGTAAAGATAAATTTATATTAAATGCATTCAGCTTACCACCTTTCCGAAAAATAGCGAATTTTGATGACATACAGATCAGGATCAGCCAGCTTCTTCTTCAATCGCCGTTAGCACAGCTACAGTACAGCTAGCTAGCTGAGCATATGAACGATTCAGCCAATCTGCTGGCGCGTCCGTATGCTCGGCTGTAGCTGACTGCGATCGAAGAACCTGGTTGATCCTGAACTGTTTGTCATAAAAATTCACTGTTTATTAGCATATTATTCGGAAAGGTGGTAAGCTGATTGTATAAATTTATCTTTATTATTTCTTCCTCCCCCCCCCCCCCGTCAAAAAAGCGAAATTTAGGAGTAAGCACCCTTTTCTCCCTAGACGCTGTAGTTAAGGTGTTGTTGGAGCTCCACAATTACAAGCGCAAAGGCCATCATCCGTCAGTGTAGGAGGAGGACAACAAAAAAAATCAGAAAATGTTTTAAAAACTCCTCCGAAACAGCGGATTTATCATTCTAACGCAGACGGAACTTCCAACCGCGTAGCCAGGATTTAATTTTGGAGGGGCAAAGCGTGCCAACACTTACAGAGCGCACAAAGCGTGCTCCTTAGGGGGGAGGGGAGTTTGCGAAGCACAAAGTTTTTGATGTCTCATCAAAAGAGATGTTTTCTTGCGTCTCTAGTACCGAATTGAACTTGAATTTGATTGAAATGCTGAAATGAAAAAACTTATTTTTGAAAGATATTATGAGCACCACAAATATGGGAATAAGATTGAGGAATTTCAAATAATTTTTCTTCCGGCGCAAAGCACGGAAGCGAAAATATCGTATAAAAATTAAAAACAGAAGTGGTATAAAATGCCTACCTTGGTTAGATCAGATTCGATAGCAAAAGATTTAGCCACATTACATTTGAAAAACGGAGTAAAAGTAAAGAGTTGGATTCCCCTTTAAGATAATGGGTTATACAGAGAATAATAACTTTCCCTTTTCAATAAGAAAATGAAACTTCAGAAGAAAAGCAAAAAGAAATACAAAGTTTTATCAAAATGATCGAATGTAGAATAAACAGTCCAGATTTGTTCAATGAAAATTAGGTGAAATGAGAATTTGAAAATGGGATCATTTGTAACGCGAATAAGGATGGTAAATGAAAAAAAGAAATATTTGTATGATTATTTATTTGATCACCTTTTAATCATCTCTGCACAATGACACTCCACACTCACACACACTCTTTGATGATGCAATATTCCCTGGCCCAGGGATTTACGTCAGTGGTCGTATCAAGTTTAGAACAGGCAAAATGCTCAATTGAAGGACATTGTCGAAGCCAAAATAGGCTGTCCTGATGCTCGATGTGCCTAAAATTTAGGTTAAGGATAGATTAGATATTTGGCAATAAGTTCAGACAGATATTGAGGTGAAATGACGCACCTTTACCTACAAAAAAAAATTGCAGAGATCAGTTTTTTTTTTATACAATATTATCACTCAAGCCCCGCTTCCGCTGGCCTCTGAACTGCTCTTCAAATGTGAAATATTTTATTTTTAGTCACTTGAAAATTATATTGTATTACCAAGCATGTTTTTTGTGGGAAAAGTTTGAAAATTTACAAATTCAGTGATCAGCAATTAATTTTCACCATATTTTGTTGTTTTTGGACTTATAATGAGTAAAGCCCCAGTCACATATAGATCCCGGACCACCCCGGACCATCCCGGATCTGATCCGGGGTGGTCCGGGGAGAGATCCGTGTTGGTGCCTTGGGCATCCTTGGAGGTCCGGGGTGGTCCGTGTTGGTCCTTGAACGTCCGGGAGGCCAACACGGCAGTTTTTGACTGTCAAAAACATCCGGCGTCATCCGTGGACTGCCGGGTTGGCAAAGGCATCCGGGATGGTCCGTGTAGGTCCGTGTGGCTGCCTGGAGTATCCTTGGCAGTCCGTGTTCTTTTTTCCCATCAAATCTTTACAACGCTATTTACTTTATGAACTTTTCAGGAGTTGTTAAGCAGTTGACACAAACATGCTTAATTTATTTATGATTAAATGGATGATTTAACGATTCAGGATATTTTCTTTCGCTTTGGAGATTGGCCCCAACCTAATATTTGTAAACTTAGTGCATGTATCAATAATTCTTTTTCTTTTTTTTTGGTAAATATTTACCCCAACTTTGTCTGTTATTACTATTTCATATTTCATTTTCTTAAAATAAATGTTATGTACCTGTTACATCAAAATTGTACATTAAGTTTTATACCACTGCCCTGCATCGACAGTTATGCATCATGACCTGGGCCTATCTTAATTTTTATTATGTTTTCTATTGACTTTGTAAATTTCTTTCCTTTACTGTGATTTCAATAAAGTGATATCAAATCAAATCGAAATTAAGTTTGTCGTTCAATACTTAAAGTACTTAACAACTACTGTTAAAACAGTAAACTGCGTTGTATAAAAAACAGCGTTTTTACTGGTTAAGGAAGTTTTAAGTTTTGATATCTTTTTTTAAAAACAACATAATATAATGTTGCGACAAGGATGAGAAAAAATAAATAAAAATCAGCTCATTATTATGAGCAGATTTTCATTTGCCGTGCTGGTCAATATAGCTGCCGTGTTGGTCCTTGAGCTGACGTGTTAATCCGTGTAGCTGACGTGTAGGTCCGTGTTGACGACGTGCTCTGCCGGCATGGTCCGTGTAGATCCGTGTAAAGATGCCGTGTTTACAGTCATCAACGCTTAATCCGGGGCAAAACGATCCCGGACCTCCACGGATCATGCCGGCGTTGCCGTGTTGATCCGTGATGATCCGTGTCTATATGTGACTGGGGCTTACAGAAAGACTTTGAAATGTTTTTTGCCGTTTTTCATCATCTTTATATTGATTAGGATGTTAGAAGGCTAAAAGCGTATTGTAATTATTTTCTGATGCGTAAATGTGCACATTAGGTAATGTACAATGCCGGTAGGTACTAATACAACCACTCACTCTACTCACTACTACTGACCACTTCCTAAATTCAATCATCATCAGTGTAGCTACGAACAAGCATATACCATTTTTACTAGTGCAAGGCTTAAATGTAAACGGCAAACCGTAGTGGCGAAGCACTAGTCCCCCCCCACCATGACCGGGGATCGTGGGTTTTCGAAATGTTAGATGCTAAAATCATCAAATTGAGTTAATTTTGTAATGAATTTTTTTTCTCCACATTTCATGAGCAATTCCAAGGGAAGTTGTGACAGACAGGGAAGTGCTTTTTTACCACAAGGGCAAGGCTCACCAGGTCCAGATGGGTTGCATCCCAGTGTTTCTAATGAACTTTATGACTGGGAATAAAACTCAAACCATTGATGCATTTGATCAATTTACCAACAATCAGAAACAAAATACTACCTTTGAAATAAACACATGTTCGCCAGATGTTGATTACTGATTTGAGACATTCAATAAATCAAAAGTAAATAATGTGTTTTTTTTTTTCTAAATCCACATTGTAAACAGTGTTTGTTAAACATCTGCCCTCCAGGTCTGGTTTTGACATGATCTTTTAAAAATACTTGATTTACTAATGCCAGTGCCTTATGTAGCATAGGATGCAAGGGGGCAGTTGCCCCCCCCCCCCCCCCTTAGACTACCCCCCTCCCCGAAATTTTGAATCCAACTTTTATTTTCTACTGAAAATTTTCACAAAATTAACCAAGGGGGGCACAAAATCCTTCAATTTCACTTTAGAAAATGCAAAAGTGCCCCTAAACAAGTTCGGTCGTTTCGCTCCCTCACTTTTTTTCCCAAATTATTTATGTCTTGACCCCCCCTTTTCCATAAAAGAATTCTGTGCTAGTGTTATCATTATCATCATTACTTTTCTATTTCCTCTTTGTCTAGTCTTTCTATCATTATTTTGCTTTTCTTTTTATTCTATTTTCCAGATGATATCTCTGTGCAGCTAAAGGAACCATTTAGACTTGAAAATCTATAGAAATAGAAAATATCTGTTCCAGTTTGCCTTATAAGAACTGCTCAAATGGAGGTGAGGTTAAATCTACGCTGGAGACTCATTCTCCTTGTCATCATTGAGGTATTCCTGTTCTTATCATTATGTGATGGAGGAAAGAAGGAGAATGAAACCATCAAGAAGAAATGCGATACTTGTAAATCACTCACAGACAGCTTCAAAGAGGTACATTTATACTTGATTTCACTTATAATGGAAAACAGGAATATTAATTTATGCAAGTAAATGAAAAAAAAACTTATCTTTTACTTGTTTGAATAAAATGGCACGGTTAATATGGCTACATGTATATCTTGTTTGACTGAGTGTACAGTGTAATATTGTAAGGTTTCAAAACAAAAGTTAAGTCATCTGCCAGTGCTGTATATGCTCTTTATGTTTTTTCATTTATTGATTTATCAATTATTTATATAATATTCATGTTCATTTGCTTATCTTTTTCCAGTTATGTACAGAGTTCTGCGAATCATTTATTTAGTAATTCATTCACCATCATTGTTGCTATTTGGTATTGATTGGTTTCTGGGTCATCCCATTCCTCATGATAAAAAAATGTAATTGATTCAGGAATAATGTCTACATTCAAGTTTTTGTCTCACCTGCATAGCAGAGTTAGACTATAGGAGCCACTTTTCCGATGGCGGCGGCGGTGTCAACACCAAATCTTAACCGAAGGTTAAGTTTTTGAAATGACAGCATAACTTAGAAAATATATGGACCTAGTTCATGAAACTTGGACATAAGGTTAATCAAGTATTACTGAATATATATCCTGCATGAGTTTCACGTCACATGACCAAGGTCATAGGTCATTTAGGGTCAATGAACTTTGGCCAAATTGGGGGTATCTGTTGAATTACCATCATAACTTTAAAAGTTTATGGATCTGATTCATGAAACTTGGACATAATAGTAATCAAGTATCACTAAACATCTTGTGCAAGTTTCAGGTCACATGATTAAGGTCAAAGGTCAATGAACTTTGGCCATAATGGGGGTATCTGTTGAATTACCATCATAACTTTGAAAGTATATTGGTCTAGTTCATAAAACTTAGACATAAGAGTAATCAAGTATCACTGAACATCCTGTGCGAGTTTCAGGTCACATGATCAAGGTCAAAGGTCATGTAACATCAATGAACTTTGGCCCTGTTGGGGGTATTTGTTGAATTACCATCATATCTCTGTAAGTGTATTGGTCTAGTTCATAAAACGTAGACATAAGATTAACCAAGTATCACTGAACATCTTGTGCGAGTTTCAGGTCACATGACCAAGGTCAAAGGTCAATAGACATTGGCCATGATGGGGGTATTTGTTGAATAACCATCATAACTAAGTATATTGGTCTAGTTCATAAAACTTGGACATAAGAGTCGTCAAGTGTCACTGAACATCTCATGCGAGTTTCAGGTCACATGACCAAAGTCAAAGGTCATTTAAGGTCATTGAACTTTGGCCATTTTAGATGTAATTATTAGATTGCTGTTATAACTTTCAAAGTTAATAGATATAGGCCTAGTGTATAAAATGTGGATATAGGGGTAATCAAGTATCACGGACAAGTTTTAGGTCACATGATCAAGGTCAAATGTCAATGAACGTAGTATTGTATCATTATATGAATGGTGTTTTTTGTGAATAATTATGTTATAATAGTTTTCAAAGTCAGCACTGCTGCTATATTGAATCGCTTGATGCAGGTGAGACCGCCAGAGGCATTCCACTTGTTTTCCAAATAATTCTGATCAGATTTTTTTTCTCCCCCCATCTGTAGGGCATGGAGCGCACAGCACGTTCTATGTATGATGGTGGAGATGCAGACTGGGAGGAGAAGAAACTAGGCAGTTATGCTACCAGGTTTAGTGCTTTTTTATTGATTTAATGATAATCATGGATTCCTGCACAGAGAACACATAATTGCTCGTAAGCTTGTGCAATGCGTCTGGGTCAATATTGCTCAAAGACAACAATTTTAGATAATTGTTTGTACATCAGGGCCTGACCTTTACTTTTTTCTTAGGGAGCCAGCCGGGCTCCTCAAGCACTTTTTTAGGGAGCCCGCAAGGGTTTTAAGGAGCCCAAGTTAATCAGTTTTTTTTTTGCATAATACTGGTCATTAAATATTCACAAATTAAAACACACCATCACGATACGTTTTTTAAAATAATCATCAGCACCGGGTGTATTTATTCAGGGTAAATCAGATTTTAAGTGTTTTAGTGTATTTTAACACCCGAACACCCTTAGACAACGGTAGACAACATCACAAATACACTGACATTTTTTTATCATTTTAAATGACCCCCCCCCCCCCTCCAAAAAAAGATAAATAAAAAAACAAAAATGAAATAAATAAACAAACAAAATGAATATACAAAATCTAGGGAGAGAATCTGATTTACTAATACAGGGCTCGACACTAGCGCCGGTCCGACGGTCCCAGACCGGTAAAAATCACTGTCGGGCCGGTAGATTTTCAGAAATAGCAAGATTTACTGGTCCGACAAGACCAGTAAGAAAATATCATTGTCGGGCCGGTAATTTTTCCAAAAATAGCAAGATTTATGGGTCCGACATAAACAGTAATAAAAACCATTGTTGGGCCAGTAACTTTTCCAGAAATGGTCAAATTCACTAGTCCAACATAAACATAAAAAATATTCCATGACTCAAATTGCAAACCATTTTCCTCCCGTTAAATTTGGTCATTCACACACAGAATACACACAGAAAGAATCGCATGCAATTTTTACTAGGGTAACATACAGTGTACATATGGCTAGCCAGCCACACAGCCCACATGGTGAATTTTCTACTGGCTGCACGAACGAAGCTTGGCGAAGCTTGGCAAACCTCTGGCAGAAATCTCTCACAGAACGGTCAAAATTCACATTTCACACTAATGAAAAGCTCTTATAATGTCCATATTTCCAAAAAATTGGGGTAACTGTCATTTGTAAGCAGTAAAAGGAGAAATTTTCACTTCTGTTTTAGTTCAAAGAGATCGGGTTTCGAGTGATATCGTCTGAATACATGATAGCCCCACATATGCATTTGTGTGTGTGTTGATACACTTGGTTTCTTTCGTAGCTATATCTTAATTGAGCCAAAAAGAAACTGATAATTTATTTATGATAGTTTTAGCTTTCTTCCTCTGTTTTCTTTCTATCTTTCTTTCCTTCTTTCTTTTCAATCTTTCTTTGTTTCTTCCCTCTCTTCTTTAATTTTTTTTGTTACTGTCTTTCTTTTTTAATTATTCTTTGTCTTTCATTCTTTCTGTCCTTTTAACATTTTTCTCTATTTCTTTTTCTCTTTCTTTTTTGATTTCTTTCTTTCTTTTATTCTTGAGTCCATCCATCCTATATTTATCTCTTCTTTCTTTCTTCCTTTCCTTCTTTTTACCCTTTCTTTCCTTCATTCTTTGTTTCTTTCTTCATTCCATCCATCCTTTCTTTACCATTTCTTGTTTTTTATTTCTTCCTTCTTTCAGCCCTTTCTCTCTTTCTTTCATTCATTCCTTCCTTTCTGTTCTTTCTTTTTTCCCTTCATTCCATCTATCCTTTTACCTTTTTTTTTTTTTTTTACTGCTTGCTTCCTTTCCTTTCTTCTTTCGTTCTTTTTTTCCCTCATTCCTTCCTTTCTTTGTCTTTCAGTCTTTCTTTTTTTTCTTACTTTCATCTATTTTACATTTTCTTTCTTTTTTCTATTGCTTGCTTGCTTCCTTCCTTCTTTCCTTCTATCTATCATTTTACCTTTCTTTATTTCTTCCTTCTTTCAATACTTTCTTTCTTTTTTCCTTCTTTCCATCTCTCCTTTTACCCTTTCTTTCTTTTTTTATTGCTTCTTTCCTTCTTTCTGTCTTTTGTTCTTTCTTTCTATATTGCTTGCTTCATTTCTTTCCTTCTTTCTTTCTTTCCTTCATTCCTTTATTTCTTCTTTTTCTTTTGTTCTTTCTTTCTTATTTTTGTTCTTTCTTTCCTTCCTTCCTTTCCCTCTTCAGTTCTTTCTTTTTTTCCTTCCTTCACATTTATCCTTTCTTTACCCTTTTTCTTCCTTTCTTTCTTTCTTTCTTTCTATCTTTTTTCCTTCTTTCCATCTTTCCTTATACCCTTTCTTTCTTATTTTATTGCTTCTTTCCTTTTTTCATTACTTTCTGTCTTTTGTTTTTTCTTTCTTTCCTTTTTGTCTCACCTGCATAGCAGAGTGAGACTATAGGCGCCGCTTTTCCGACGGCGGCGGCGGCGGCGTCAACACCAAATCTTAACCTGAGGTTAAGTTTTTGAAATGACAGCATAACTTAGAAAGTATATGGACCTAGTTCATGAAACTTGGCCATAAGGTTAATCAAGTATTACTGAACATCCTGCCTGAGTTTCATGTCACATGACCAAGGTCAAAGGTCATTTAGGGTCAATGAACTTAGACCATGTTGGGGGAATCAACATCAAAATCTTAACCTAAGGTTAAGTTTTTGAAATGTCATCATAACTTAGAAAATATATGGACCTAGTTCATGAAACTTATACATAAGGTTGATCAAGTATCACTGAACATCCTGCATGAGTTTCACATCATATGACCAAGGTCAAAGGTCATTTAGGGTCAATGAACTTTGGCCGAATTGGGGGTATCTGTTGAATTACCATCATAACTTTGAAAGTTTATGGATCTGATTCATGAAACTTGGACATAATAGTAATCAAGTATTACTGAACATCCTGTGCAAGTTTCAGGTCACATGATCAAGGTCAAAGGTCATTTAGGGTCAATGAACTTTGGCCAAATTGGGGTATTTGTTGAATTACAGCCATAAATTTGAAAGTGTGTTGGTCTAGTTCATAAAACTTGGACATAATAGTAATCAAGTATCACTGAACATCCTGTGCGAGTTTCAGGTCACATGATCAAGGTCAAAGGTCATGTAAGGTCAAAGAACTTTGGCCACGTTGGGGGTATTTGTTGAATAGCCATCATATCTCTATAAGTGTATTGGTCTAGTTCATAAAACGTGGAAATAAGAGTAACCAAGTATCACTGAACATCTTGTGCGAGTTATAGTAGTTTTCAAAATCAGCACTGCTGCTATATTGAATCGCGTGATGCAGGTGAGACGGCCAGAGGCATTCCACTTGTTTTCTTTTGTTCTTTCTTTCTTTCTTTCTTTTTTCCTTCCTTCACATCTATCCTTTCTTTACCTTTTATTTGTTCTTCCTTCCTTTCTTTTATTATTTCTTCCTTTGTTTCTTTTTGTCTTGCTTTCTTTTTGTCTTTCATTCCTTCATTTTTTTTTGGGGGGGGGGGGGGGGTAACAAGAAAGGACAGCAAAATAAACTCACGCCTTTTTTTAATGTTTTCTTTATTTTGGGGACCAGTAGATTTTAGGTTCGGACCAGTAAAAAATTGAAAAACTGGGTATCTACTGGTCCGACATGAATAGGTTGGACCAGTAGAAAAAAAGGGTTAGTGTGGAGCCCTGACTAATAATTAATTATGATAGATCTAGAACTCTAAATTATTTGTTAAACAATTATTTTTTTTCATGCTTAGAATCATGGGTGTGGGTTGGTGTGTGTTTGTGTGGGTGTGACTGTGCGATGGTCTTGGATATACATGTATATTAGTTAAAGAGATTAATTCATTATCTAATTTCTACTCTATAGTATCCTGTTTATATCAGTACAAAACCACACAGGCTAAGTATGTCACATGTTACACGTTCATGTACCCTAACTTTTCCTGCAGTTCTTTGAAAATGCAGATCTCCACGAAAATTGCATTTCTCTATGGGGCAGTCTAAATTTGGTGAAAAAGTATTCATTAATAACTTAAATATACATCACAATGAAGAAATCATCCAACTTTATCGGTGGTTTTCAAAAATAAACCTGAAATGTAAACTCTATCTGAAACAGAAAATCATCATCATTGAGGCCTTTACTGACCGAATCGTCCCCCAGAGCTCTGGCAGAGAGAGAGAGCTCAGACTTGCACAAGTGTCAGTGTGTGTGTGAGTAAAATCCGGCGGCCTCCTAAAATCAGATGGTGCCTTTTTTGATGATTTACTGTCTGATATTTACCCCCTCCCTTAAAAAAAGATGAAACAAATGATTTTTCAGTAATGATTCACAACCGAGGTAAGTTATTTAAGTCTTAGGTAAGGCTCCGTTTTTAAGCAGATCCGGAGTTACGACGGACTCACCAATGCGAGCTTATTATGGGATTTATCTCGTGTGCAATTCGAACTCCTACATCACAGAATCGTGATATCCCTAGGGGAAATGTGTGCATTGGAAATAACACATGGCGGTAATGATAATGGACCCCTGTACATGCAACTGTTTCCCGCACCGGCAGTGTGGCCGCTTGTTTTTTTTTTCCATAGAATGTGTATGGAAAAACGTGGTACAGAAAAAAAGACGCACCTAAGCAATTTGAAACTGTCGCCATTTTCAAGGGTTGTTATGATCTTGAAAACATAATTTAGACTTTTTATAGATTAAACCGTGGATTAGTGTGCTGGTAAGAAATTGCATTTTTGGTGGCTGGTGCTATAAAAACTTAGGGAGCCCGCAGAGGTTTTAGGGAGCCATTTGCCACTGGGCTCCCGAGCCCTGTAGTACATACAGTAGTAGGGTGTTTATAATGGTTTTACAGCATTGATAAACTATCTTTGTTAGATTGGTGACTCTTTGTCATATTATTCAGGAGTTTAACTAAGAGATAGTGTGAAAGAGAAAGAGAGAGGGAGAGAGAGAGGGAAGGCATGCTTTTACCAAAAAAAGTAAAGTAGAATAGAAGAGCAAGTCAAATGAAGAAATGTAAAAATTGGAAGCAAAAGGAGGCAGATGTAATATTAGTTTCATAGAAAAGATAAAGCCCCTATTTGTTATGTAACAGCTGCCCAGATTAACCAGCTGTGCATAAAACACTAAAAAATCAATACTAATGTGTATTGTTATAGACCCCTTGTTAAAATATCTTTGTTGGAAGCATTTGCTGAGCTAACTACCCTATTGATTACTGTGATTAGTCACGCCTGAATGCCTCTATCATATAATGTAATGCTTCAAGTTGTATACTATTATTAATCAGGTTTTAAATCTTGTGACTAAGAATAATCCTCCCTTCACCAGGATGAATACTTTTTGTGTTAAACATTGTTATTGGATTTTGTAATAATTTCATAACAGTAGATGATGATGTATAAATACTGAGAAGTTATCCTTTGTATATAAAAATTATAACAAATGCAAGCATAAATTTTCCTCCCTTTTTTTATAATGATAATTTTGATGTACTGCAATTACTTGTATTAATGTACTCTCTCTTTTCTCCTGTTGTTCCTCACAGTGAAATGAGATTTATTGAAATTACAGAAAGCCTTTGTGACAGCAAAGAACATGATGTAAGTGAATAAATACACAAAAATAAGTTGTCCCTCAAAATGAGTTTTATTGTGTAGGCAGTTATTTTAAATCATGAGGGGACCATTGTAGAACATCCAGTGTCAAGATTAAACAAGTGACAGTAGTTCAATTCATACTATAAATTTCATTCAAGTGTAAAATTCTCAATTCTTTTTTATTTTAGCTTTTTCACAATATTGAAATTTAAATTTAACCTGCAAATAAATTTGAATTAGCATGTGTCTTCATTTTCTTGTGAGGCACTTTAATAGCTCTGCTGGAGAAGTAATCTTGACAGGGTGATAAGCATGGTGAATTAACAAAAGGAAGCATCTTGGAGCTAGATTTAAGAGTGAAAAAATGACATTATAATTGCTGATACTGAATCATTTGGCATTGTTCATAGTTCAATTTGGGCCTTCATCTAACTTGTGAATGATTTTTGGACTTGTCACCAAATATCTTTGGACTTGCCCCTATCTTTGAATGAGCAAAATATACAGTATATTTTGTACTTGTAGAATAAATTAATTTAAAAAAAATATTATATAGAAAAATAAGCAGTTAATTTCCTATATATTACTGATTTTGTTTACCACAGTGTCACAATCTATTAGAGAAAGAGGAGGAATTATTAGAAGAATGGTGGAAAGAACATCTCGAGAAACCAGAACTATTCAAATGGTTCTGCATTGAAAACTATAAAGGTAATTTCTTATACTAACCCTTTCTATGATAAAGTTGCAATTTTGCTCATAAGTACAGTTAAATACAACAACCATAATAATTAGATTTCTCTGCAGCTTCTACACATTGGTACTAGAGAAGTTAATAAATTGTTATTATTCTTGAAGATAATTTCCAAATGTGGTAATAATCTAATAATGATTTCCTACTGAATCCAATAAAATGAAGTGTCTGTGCATAAATAAAAATATGTGCTAAAGGATTCTGGAAGAAATTGTATAATTGTAGAGAAATAAGCAATATAAGATTTGGATTTAAGCCAATTGGCAGGTCTTTTTCCTAGCAATGATACCGTATTACACTGTCCTACATGTGCTTATCTGTGCTTTCGATCTATACTGTGCATGTTTTTAGCTTAATGATTTCATCAAAGTTCAGTTTATGTAACTGCACCACATCTAGATCCATGATCATGTAGTGAAAATTAATCTTGGTTTTACAGGCTTTCTCATGAAATCAGTGTTTACTGATTCATTTCATTTATCTTCAAGTAACATCTAAAGAATAATTACCAGCAAGAATGATGGAGTAAGACACCAAAGGTTCAGATAAAATGTTGTAATACATTACTTAAACATGCAAATGGTTAAGTACATTGGATTGTGTGAGAGAAACTTTATCAGATTATTTAGTTAGGATATGTCAGCAAAAGTTAATGAGTTTAATGAATGTGTGGAAATTCATGAGCTTTCATTGCATTATGAAACTTTGAAACACCCTATAAATGTTATTATTATAATTATAATTATTATTTTCCTTGTTAAAAAAGACAACAACTCTGATAGTATCAGAAGACTACTGAAGACAGTAATATGAATGTAAAACGGTCACTTTGGAAAATGATTGGTGTAAAAAATTGTTAACATTGTCATTAAATGTTTATCAGCAAATGTATACTAAGTTTTCTAAGGGAAGTTATTAATACTTAATGTTTCTAGTTTTATTATTTATTGCTCTTCCTTTGCAGTGTGCTGTCCTGAAAACACATTTGGACCTGAATGTGAAGGTGAGAATGAAAATTATTTTGATATAAAGTTATGATAATGATTTGCACTGAAATCAGTTTGAATTGAGTCCTCTGTAATCTAGTACTTTTTATACTTGAGATAATTGAGCCTATATTGAAATCTACAAATGAATTTTTGATTATGCACTGTTGTAAGATAGAGCTGTAATGCTTGATGCAATTTTAATTTAAGATTTGAACACAATTCATGTAAAGTTAGGGTGCGTATTCTTTATCAGGGGATGAGAACTGTTTTTCTTTTTATTGTCATACCACATAGAATGTCCGTATGGAGTGGAAAGATCATGTAAAGGAACTGGAAAATGTCACGTAAGTAGCCTTTTTCAATTATATTCTATTATCTAATGATATATATAAAAAAACATTATAAAAACAATAGACCATCATCATCATAAACAAATCTTTAAATGTCAGCATGTGTTAGTTGTGTATGTGTGCTCATCATGAAACTCACATATCTGGAGCAATTGCTTGTTAACATCTCAGGAAGACAATTGTCAGACATGTGGTATAAAAGACCTTCACAGGTGTAAATGTGTGAGGAAATTTTTTACCAGTAACATACATTTTATATTCATTATTGATTGTTGCATAATTGATGAAGCTTTCATTGCTATTTATTTTGCATGATTTGATAATTGACTTCTTAACTTCTTTACTCTGGGATGGTTACTATTTTTTTTTTTTTTTGGGGGGGGGAAGGGGGGAGCTGGGTACTTGTAAAGGTCTGTATCAATGCTGGTGTTCTCTCTTAAATTGTTTGGATACATGCAAGTAGGAAAGAGGATATATGGAAACTAGGAAGAATTTAAAAGCAAGCCTCTCGTCTTTGTAGACGAGAATGAAGGTAGAGTCCTTGGAAAAGCCAAAGAGGTTCTGACCAATGAGAACCATACCCTCCATAAATATTATAATTTGATGAGGTCAGGCAAACGCCTGAGACCACCTCCCTGCAGAACCTCATGCTTCGTAAATTATTTTGTTCCTGTTTCAATCAGTACATTTAATAGCCATACCTGAAACGGTATTACCCCCCCCCCCCCATCCCAGCCTCTTTCTTAATTTCATTTATCTTTGTTGCTTTATATAATGTTAACAGATATGTATCATGTAATCTTTGTTTGTATCATAAGACATTCTACAATTATTTTATGGAAACAAATTGAATTTCCATTCGTAGCTGATGGCAGTATGGACAATAAAAATATCTGAATCTTTATGGTAATATTGTTACAGCAATGTGAATACTGGGATAAGCCCATATGTATTAAAAGTTTAACTGATCTGAAAAAAATTATAAATGAAGAAAAAATCATCTTATAAAAAATCCTTGCTTTCTCTGCAAAATATGAAAATAACCCCATTAAACTTGAGTGATAATAACTTCTTGATTTCTTGTTAACAGGGCGCAGGCACTAGAGGGGGTACTGGAAAATGCAAATGCAATGCTGGTTATAAAGGAGAACTATGTGATATATGTAAGGATGGTTACTATCAAGTTATGAAGAATGAGACGCATACAACATGCAAAGGTATGTTTGGGACTACTAGTAACATGGTCAATTCTGTTTGGACTTCTCAGGGTCAATGAACTTAGAACATGTTGGGGGAATCAATATCGAAATCTTAACCAAGGTTAAGTTTTTGAAATGTTGGCATAACTTAGAAAGTATATGGACCTAGTTCATGAAACTTAGATATAGGAGTAATGGTGTATCACTGAAGATCCTGGCTGAGTTTTAGGTCACATGACCAAGGTCAAAGCTCACTTAGGGTCAACAAACTTTGGCCTATTGGGGTAGTTGTGGAATTGTCATCATAACTATGAGAAATTTAATGGATCTAGTTCATGAAACTTAGACATAAGAGCGATTAAATATCCCTGATCGTCCTGTTCAAGATTCAGGTCACATGACTTAGGTCAAAGGTCAATTAGGGTCAACAAACTTTTATAATGTTGGGGGTATTTGTGGAATTGTCATCATAAATCTAAAAGTTTATGAATATAGTTCATGAAACTTGGGACATAAGAGTGACCATGTATCCCTGAATATCCTGTGCACATTTCAGGTCACATGACCAAGATCAAAGGTCATTTAAGGTCAATGAACTTTGGCCATGTTAGGGGTAGTTGTTGAATTGGCATCATAACTTAGAAAGTTTATGGATCTACACATGTAGTTCATGAAACATAGGCATAAGGATAATCAAGTATGAATGAGTATTTTAAACTTGTATTAGGTCACATGATCATGGTCAAAGGTCATTTTGGGTCAATGGACATAGTAGTTTATTATCATATGAATGTTTCTTATGTGAATAATAGCTGTTGTCAAAGTCAGCACTGCTGCTATATCGAATCGAGTAATGCAGGCGGTACTGCCAGAGGCGTTCCACTTGTTTTCTTTTAGAATTACTTTTGTTTATCCCCAAAAAGACGGCTATTTTCTATTTTAACGCCCTAGGATACGGGGGGGGGGGGGAATAAGTCTCTCTACTCCCGGTCTTTTTAAGTAGAAAGGTAATTTCCTGTAAAATCACATAAATGATAATCATTTACATTGTGACGTATTGATCTTTCAATGTAAGACTTTTTAGTTTGTATTCTTTAATGCATGTGTTTATCTTGTGATACTTCTGTGTTTCATTAATATTTGCAGCTTGTTATAAAGCCTGTACAGCTCTCTGTACAAGTGGAGGACCTAAAGGATGTAAGAAATGTAAAGCAGGATGGCTATGGGATGATGAAACAGGATGCCAAGGTCATTATTTACTTGTTCAAATCAATATTTACTTTTCATTTTCATACTTACAATTACTGCACATCTGCCATGTTTATTCAGAACAAATAGAATCACTTTGGTTCTATGATCTTGTGATTTCAGTTTTTGTATTCACTATTCTCAATTTATTACATCTTCCAACCTTGTACTATATAGGTGACTCTATGTTACAGGTTTATCCTTTAAATTTTTTTTCTTTTTTTTTCTTCTGGGAAGTGAATTGTAATTAGGAATAGCCTTGGGTAAGAATTTGTAAGACTGATGAAATTTCTGATGGTGATTCAATTAGAACTAATCAATTGTAAATAGGATGAAATTAATGTTAGGGTATCAATTTTTAATAAGCAACATCAGTTTAAGGTACTGATTCACTCAGGTAGTTGGGATCAATTTTGGCACAAATTCAATTTTTAAGGTTACAAGCAATGTAGATTAAGTTGTACATTGCCCATCAAACCCATTCTGTGGTGCTGGTCTGCTGGCAAGTAACCTATGCAAGTTTTCTAGATTAAGTTTAGATTTTGAAAATAAAGAAGTCAAAGTAGAGACAAGCTACGTTAAAAGTTTTGTCATATCTATAGCATACCCCAAAAGGGCATGAAATATTTATTTTGTGAAATGTCGGATTGTAAAAGGTTGTGAATAGAAGAGTGTCTCTTTATCAACTTATAAGAAATGAAATTTGATAAAGTGCTTTCATACTGACTGTCAACATTATCGTCATCCTCACCACCATCATCTTTATCACCATCACCATCATCATTGTCTGTTTAAAATATTCTTCAAAGAACCAAGATAACCATGCTTTGTTGTCATTATTATCATTTGTTTAGATGTGGATGAATGTGTTGGAGAGGAGCAACCATGCAAAGAAGAAGAGTTCTGTGAGAACACCCAAGGATCCTATAAGTGTGCTGCATGTCATGGCTCATGTGATAAATGTATAGGAGAGGGCAAGGATAAGTGTGTCAAATGTAAGAAGGGCTATGAGATGAAAGAAGATGGGTGTGGAGGTGAGTTTAATCTTACTAATTCCTCTTCTTTGGTAGATATCCTCTTAATAAAAATGCTTATTTTAATGACGAGATATAGTGAAATGATTCACACCCTCATAATAATGAAGGTTTATCACCCACAAATTGTTATTGCTTTTGTTGACAGCGAGGGCCAAGAATTCAGTCCAATTATTATAGACCTTTGAATATGCATATATGACGTCATAATCTCATATCCAGGCATGGATCCAGCCAGATAAGTTCTTGCAGGCAAACAATTGTGCAAAAACAATGTGGGCCCTCAAATGGTATTGTGTCTAATCTGGCTGGATTCGTGCCTGATCATAGCGCCCTCCGTTTAGAGGATATACATATACGTGTGAACAGGGTTGTTAGAGATGTGCCAGTTGCCGATTACCAACACTTTTAAGGTAATGGTTTGAGACGCTTAGATGGTGGCGTGATGACGTCAGTGCATAAGATCTATTTTACATGATTTGAAATTGGTAAGTCCTGTAACACAGAGGTGTGCAGAAGAACAATTTTGATTGGTTCATGGTCAGTGTTTCAACAAAATGCTCCTGCAGCCATTACCTTAATTGGTCATTGCCTCTAAGTGATTGATTATTTCTTTGTTATTAAATCAAAATTGGTTTTACTACGAACCTGAAAATCAGTTACAAGCAACCCACTATAACAGCAGGGATAATTTTTTTTGGTATCGCATCGCAATTTGCTCCACATTTTTAAAAGACTGCTATGCATAAAGTCCTTTGTATAGCACATTTTTACATCTACAGGACTGTACATTACTTAGTTGAAAGCTTTTTTCTTATGACCAAAAATGCTATTCAAATTTGTAAAGCAAAATTATTCCCTGGTTTAACATTAATCAATAATATACACATAATGTAATCTCCATCCAAGCATGTCTGTTTTGTATTGATCTTTTTGAGTATTTTTTAAATTCTCATCATTTATCCTTCAGATACTGATGAGTGTGAGCAAGAGAATATATGTGAAGGTGATCACATGGCTTGTCATAATGTGCCAGGTAGCCACTATTGTGACTGTGAAGATGGCTATGAAAGAATGGGCAGTGAATGCATAGACAAAGCACTTTGTAAGTATTGATCATTGACTTATTAATATCTTCATAGGTAGCAGGGCTGTATAACCATATCCTGTTTTTATTTTGTTTTGATTATATCATTTCGTAATGTCTCTGAAAAATGTTAATTCAAAATATCCAGTGGAATTTCAGGATTGATTTTGCCTGGTGGTGAAGAAGTTGTATTAGGTCGACTGACATTGATTAGCTTTATATTTTGTTTTATAATTCAAGAGTAATTACACTGCGATTGTTCGCCACAGTTGGCTTCAGTACAAAATAAATTTCTGAAGTCATCCAATAATCATTACACAGGTAGATTTATTAGAATGAAGGCGAAAAAAATCCTGACATATCTCATCATTCAAATTTTCAAACAAAACTTTTGTGTTCCTCTAAGAACACACAAAATCAGTTTTTGTTTCTATTACACAGGCTGGTTTATAGAATGAAAACTCATTGTGCCCATTGCAGTTTTGTTGGTATAATACCTAGATGCAGATTGAAACCATTTCTCCATTTTTACATTTATTAATTATTACACCAAAAATATATTTCTCTATTCTTTATGTCTGTCCGATTTTATATCCTATTCTCTCCACAGTCCAAGGTAAGGGTAAACCATTTGAACCTAAACTTAGTCTTAAAGGTGAAGTTTTGGTTTATCTCATGTACTTCTTCTTGTTTGTTGGGACTGTGCTAGCTTCAAGGAACAGTCCTTTCATGGCAATCATCTTTGCTATAGGTCTAGGCAGCTGGTATGTCTCGAGGTTTCTTTACCCTGAAGGTGATAAAGGATCATGACGACAGACTTCTCTACTCTTTTCTCTTTTTTTGTTTTTCCCTGTTTTGGAATTATTTATTGATGTTTTCAATGTCAGCACACATGCAGCTAGTACATTTATGTGTGACTATAGTGTGAGTCCTAGACATGATGATCTGTGATTGACTGATGAATTCAGGAGTACTTGTAGATTGCTTCTGTTTTGTATTCAATTGCATATAAACTATGAGGTCTGCTCTCTGCAATAAGCTTTATGACCAATGATATCATTTTATATGTTAAGTAAGTTATTGTCAAATTTGCAATGGCTGGATCTGCTGATGACATAGCACTGACTTATACAAAACAATTACTTGTGTCAACCCCCCCCCCAAAAAAAAAAAGTAATAATAAAAAAGAATAATAAATAGAAAGGAGATAATTATATAAATTAGACAGGGATGATGTGAATACTGTATGCATTGTTTGGACTGAGGTTAACTTATAGAGGGGTTATCTTTATTTCATGGAAGGAAGACTGCAAAATTCTATGAAAATTTGTGTATCTTGTAAAAATTTTCTGACAAGCAAAAACATAAAAGTTATCTCTTCAAAAAGGAAAGAAGGTTTACAGGAAATTAGAGACATAAGTTGATGTCAATTTGGGATAAAAAGGGTGATTGAATGGGCACATGTCTCCCCCCCCCCCTTATCTGTGCTTTGACTGTCGCTCCTTGGTTTTCTTAAGGTGATGGTGTATGTGTCATATAATAGGCCACTTTGATGGTATGATGACAAAGGATGAGTGTTCTGGCTTCAAAACAATTAGATTGTGAATATTTTATTACATGTAAATCTATCCTATGGCTCTATTATTATCATCATAGACTGGGACTTAGATAAATGTAAATGCATTATCATATAACATTTAGAATTTCTCTGTCATTGGCAAATGCATTTGAAGATGATTTTTAAAACAAACACAATTTTGCCCAAAATGGACATTTGATTCTTAATCACATTATTTGTTCAGTATATGATCAGTAAATCTAATTTCCAAGCCAATACAGAGTGAAAACCAGTGTGCATATACGTATGATTGAGTGTAATGATGAGTGTGGTAAGGAATGTATGTTAGACCAGCTTAGATTAAGGTTCTTTTCAGTCACTGTGCCAAAGGTAGCCTAAATTTAAAGACCCTTAATACTTTTAAATGCAAAGGATCTCAGACGAAATCAGCATGTATTTATATTGATTATTATGATATTATACCATTATGATTTTGTCACTTCTCAACTGGACTAACAACAGGTCGATTTCATTAAATTGAAAAGAAAAAATGAATTACATAATATAAATTGCATTCTTAGGTTTCATGCCATGATAGTATAAATTTCAAGTTTGTACTATATATAAACACTGCCTGATCAGAATACACACATAATAGTGTGTGTTATAAATGAAGAGCCTATTTCTAGTGCCATTTATTTTTCAGCTGTAAACTTGAAATGGCTTGAATCTCCAGCCAAAAGCCATTGGGCTTTAGGATAAGCTTGATACATAAATGTTAATAACTAATCAATTTTAAAAATTGTGATGGCCATTCTTCATCTTTATTGAAAACTGAAAACCTTAGTATAAATATGATGTTTCTTGACAAATATTTTGTTATGAATATTATTCATCATTTTCATGGGCTTATCATTGACTACTTGATTATACTCTTCCTCTAGGTTAAGGATCTAGGATCTATATTTAGTTGTTTAGATTTTGATCTGGTTCTGTTAAAATTTGATGTGGCATAGAGGCTTTGTCAGAGTGCTACTTATAATATTGGGTAATTAATAATAATGCATGTAAGTAAAATGCTGCTGAACCTCGTATAAGATTGCTATTTGTATTTAACATGGTAAATCATGTAAATACATTCATGGATTGAAATGTGCATTAAATGGAAGCAATAAAGATAATGACACAGCCATCATGTGTTATTTAATTATATAACAGATCATAAAAACGTATTTTGTGTTACAGTCCATATGTGTTGATGTAATAGGACATTGTCAGAACCACTATTGTTGTAATCATTGTGTTATAGCTTTGATGGTACATGTACAGTGCTTTCCAGATTTAGAAGTTGAATTTTCTTAATCTCAAAATCTACAATATGGATTTGATACACAAATTATCTCCATATTGTATGATTTGAGTCAAATTGATACTTCAGAGTTCAGACCATAGTGAGCTTCCTGAATGATTTTGCTTTTGACAATATTCAGGAAAATTTTGTGTTCTGTGAATTTTTATTTAAAAAAATTGTATGTTGTAAACAGTATAATTACAGTCTGTTTGATATATTGTAGGTCAGTTCAAATTCCTGTATCTTTTCTTGTTTAAAATCTACCAAAATAAAGTCCGCACAAATTCGGTAAAAAAATCAGATGCATGGTAGACGCATTTTATCATTGTCCAACTCCAAATATCTCAGTGCATGTACTGTCTCCTCATGAGAAGTTTTAATCCACACATGGATGGGGGTTTCTGTTTTTCTTCCCATGCAAATATTGATTCTGTTTTGTTGTGTAAAATTCTAACAAAACTTGGAGGGGGGGGGTAATGTGCAAGTACAATTTGATTTCATTAAAAAAATCAGGAACTCTGGGTACTGTGAATTCACTGACATTGTCAGAGATGAGTACTGATATTTTTTAAGTGCATTAAGAGTTTAGAATGAATATTCTATGTACACTAAAGGCTGTCTTTAGCTTTGGTAATGGTCAGTAATGTGAACTATACTCAAGTATCATCAAACATTACATTATTACAAAAGCTTAGTGGTCAATGAATGCATGTTTCACCAATTTGAATTTAAATAAGGCATTTTTTGACAGTTTGTGAAGTTAAATTTGAATCTAGCACCCTCTCTCAGTAATGTTTTGAATTAAAGAAAACTGTTTGAGCATGCACTTTAGTAATTATATATATTAGAAAGCTACTGACAAAGATTATCATGAAAATTTCAGCCAATTTCATGCTGTAGAAGGTGTTTACTCGAGACAAAAATATACAGATATTATATTTTGATCTGGCACCCGATCAAATGAAATCCTGATGTGAAATTGTTGAATTTATCAATTAAAACACATTTTTAGTTTATATCCTTCACACCACAACTGTTTTGGGGCACATGAATTGATATAATCTAGTAATGATGTGGAATATAATGACATCACTTTGAGGGGATTTACCAAAATTAAAGATAGGGTTTAATACCTTATGGTGATGTTATTTTGCTGAATTCCTATCAAAACTTGAAAATAATACAATCCTACATTAAGGAATGAAAGACAATACAATGAACAGTAAGAACTCTCTTGAATTTCCCATGTCAAAGCAAATAATACATGCTCATGTAAGTATTTCATTATTTGGATCCTGCATAGTAAATTTATGATTGTATTAGATAATCATAAACTTCATATCTATAGGTTTATAAGGAAAAAATGAATTGTGGTTGATTGATAGGCATTAGGTGACATTAATTCGAAATAACATCTAAAATATTCAGAGTAAAAAAAAAAGTACTACAAATCTAGTCAGAAGTGAAACATTACATTTTTAAAACAAAATATGTTAGGGCAAACTAATATAGAATTTGGCAAGTTCATCTGGTTACCATAAGTATATTAGATTCATTGCATTGTATCCTAAGGGATCGTTTAGTCTCCTCTCCAAAAATACACGAACATGTAGTTTTATTCTGCGCATGTTCAGAAGGTCATTTGAGCGCAAATGACATGGTGGTTTAATATTAAATGAGATACGCACCAAAAACTATGTCTTAATTCATAAATTTTGAATTGTGCTTCCCGTTTGATCCACTGGAAAGCAACAATGCATCCATTAGCAACTGGTATTTAACAGTTGGCCAATTTCATTTTAATGGAAACGTGATACCAAATACCTTACAAAAAGTCATTAACATACTATTCTAGTCAAATGGTCTATAAAAATTTCTGCATCCTGCTATGTGAAGCATGTTTACACAATATCTTGCTTTGAAATTTGCCTATTGTAATAGAAGAATGTAAAGGTCATTTTGAAAAAAAAAACCTTGCCCATGAGGTAACCAGGGAAGTGTTATTCCCTGAGGTAACTCTGAACTGGTCTATTAGAACAGGGAAGTGTTAACACTTCCCTGATTAGAACATAGCTGTTTGCATCAATATGAATGAGAGAATTTTAAAACTTAAATGAAATGTATTCTATTTATTTATTCGTAATATTTTATGTATGCAATATTTAACCATTTTTATATTCTCTTTTGTGTACTACTAAGTGTTAATTTTTTCTATTTCAATTTTGTTGCACATGTTTTGTGAACTTGTTTTCCACTTTGAAGTTATTTGTGTTTTTTATTCAAAAAGTCAGTTTGATGTGATCTAATATATGCTAATAAGTGTGTTTCTTTCTGTGTTTTTCCATAATTTCTGCATGTAATGTCCCCATCCAGCTAACAATGAAACAGACCAGGCATCTGAAGAATCATCTGAGAATTTGGAATCTACCACCACTGACGAAGGGGAGGTTGATGCATCCACTGGTGAAGCAGTATTAATTGATGGCAGGGAAACTAATGAAAAAGACGCTAATACAAATAAATTTGGAGATTTATCAAAGGAAAATAATGATATTTTAAAAGCTGGTCAGGAGATTCCAAATCCTCCTGATGATTTAAAGGATGTGACAGAGGAAAGTACAGAAAATATACTAACTGAAACACCTCGTGAAGAATTATGATGTTATCTAAATTAAGATTTAATTTATTTATTACATATTTTCCATGTCGTAAGAATATCTCATTGATGAACACTAGTGCTCAGATTTAAAAACTTTTTTTTCTGAGCAAAAATTGTGTGATCAAGATTATATATGTCACATTGTGCCTTTATAGATGATTGAATGTGTCATTTTCCCTTTTGAAGTTATTTTCTGTACTTTCTGGTACACTTTGATTGAGATATGTGAAAAGAGGTTTTAAGTTATGAAGATTTTGAGAAAACTTAGTGACTTGTCATCAGTACTGTAGAACTTCGGTTATTTGGTTCCTTGCTTATTGATAGGAGTATGATATCTCAAGGTTTGCATGTTAATACAAATAATATTTAAAGGGGAATCCAACCCAAATAAAAAATTGTTTTTATAAGGAAAAGAAAAATCAGACAAGTTGATAGGTGAAAGTTTGAACAATATTGGACAAACAACAAGAAAGTTATGAATTTTTAAAAGTTGTAAATATTGGTAATCACTGTACCCATGGAGACTTCAAATTGGCTGCATATGGGATGTCATAGTGATGTAAGGCAAGGACTACTCTTCCATGTACTCCAATTCATATTATGGCGAAAATGTGATTTTTTTTTCCCCAAAAGTTTTATTTCAAATTAATATTTTTCTTTCATGAGGACATAAAACAATATACTACCTGGGTTATATTTAGATTACTGCCCCAGGGGAATGGGTACTTAGGAGAAAACCACTAATCCCTGATAATAAAGTACATGGCCTATGGGAAAGTTGTCCTTGCCCTTTGTCATAATTTACTTATCCAGTTGCCAATTTGAAATCTACATAGTATTAGTGATCTCAATTTTAAAGCAGCTATAACTTTCTTATTGCTTGTCTGATTTCTTTCAAACTTTCACCATTCTGTTTAATTTATTTTTCTCCTTCCCAACACAACATTTAATGGCCAAGGCTGGATTCCCCTTTAAGAGTCTTATGGTTCACCATGCAGTCAAGCACTATTGAGTTTGGTAGCTCTAGATTATTTTGGGGAAATAATGAGAATAAAATAGAAATGCGAGAAAGAGGGGTCATTAAACTGAGTAAAGTCCTTAAAGCAAGGTGAAAAGACTTAATGTTCTAGACACCCTGACAATCTTTAATTGGCAATCCTAATGACTTTCAAGCTTCCTTGAACATCAAGTCTCTTCATATGCTTCAAGTCATTACACCACAGTTACTACCTAGATTCCACTCAGGTTCAATCTTTTTAGCTCTGAACCTCTCACTATTCTCCCTTATCCATTTCATTACTTGTGTTTGACTGTGTTATCGGATAATGACACTTTCATCAAACAGTCCTAACCACATGGTGAACTATATCGACATGACTTCAATGTTTGCATGCTATCAAGTCTCAAATGTACATGTTAACTGTTGTCCCATTATTTGTCTGCTTTGTTCAGAAGATTCAAAGTTATGTTTGCAATTGTGCATGCAAAAAAAAATCATGTTTAGAGGTTAATAGTCAATGACAATAGGCAATCAAAATCAGTACGCGTGTGCATAATATTTAACATACCCATTGTTAATCAATAAAAAATATGTTCAGAATTTTTTATTAATTGCATATATGTTTGTTACAGGGATCATATCATTTGGTGTATCATATAATTGTTACATCCTTTTTTGGTCAGATCAAAGCTGACCTGGAGCCAGCTTGCTTTTCCTTAGAATTCTTTTTGCTGCATCTGTCACTTCTAATTTTTATCTGAAATTACTAAAAGGTATAGAATAAGAGATTAATAGTCACTTGTGTAATACTACTTTGTCTACTTTCTAAATCATTTTATCCAGGGGTAAAACTTATAATTGGGGCTATTTAATGTACTTCTGTCCATGCCAAGAACCATTGAAACCAATATCAATTTACAGGAGTCATTTTACAACTTAAAAGGACTCTTTTTTGTTGGGGGAGGGGGGGGGGACTAATGTGATATTTCTATTTAGTTGACATGAATTTGGTTTGTTGATTGACTCAATTATTTCTTTGGCCAGTTGTCAAGTTGTCAGTTGATCAAATGTGGTCAATTGTCTTGCTTTGCTAGAAACTTGTAAGTCATATTTATTTCCAATAGAACTTAACTGCAATTTTTGGTGGTAAATCAGATTCTCAGTCAGTTTGATTCCCATCGACTAGTTGAAATCAAATCTTTGTAGATTCAAATCATTATTTCAGACATGCTGAAAAATTCATGTTTTCACAATTTGATGAGGTTCAAAAGAAGTGCAATGACATTAAAACAGGATAACAGAATTTGAATTGCAATCAAAATTAGCAATTGATGACAAAACAATAAGTGTGTATGGGAAGAAATGGGCATGTCCTTGGGCATTTTACCAAGTCAAAGCCTCTTCATTCATGTAGGAATTTAACAAATATCTATTCATTACAGCCAAAACAAAGGAGAATTTGGGCAAAACTGCGGTGAAAGATGTGCAAAATTTGTTCTATGGTGCTCTTAACATAAAATTCTTTAAAAGTGCACGTGACAAATGGGAAATATGTAAACTACATAGTACAACAGTGTAAGTTTTATACATATTCACAGCTTGACAGCTGAGTATTTTTCCTAAGAAAAACTTAAATTAACAGGTTTCGCTTGGGATTTGGACAAAAGGCTTTCCATTGCCTTTCTCCGGCCTTAAGACCTGTGGCGTCGTGTGTTAGAAGCGTTGTGATTCCATAGGCTTGTACACTGAAAGAAGGGATTTTTTTTTTTGCTTTTCAGATTCTGAATTTGATTTTTTTTTCAATATGCAGGAAAAAAATGACAATGACAATTATTCAGAGCTCAAATGGATGGAAACCTACATCTCTTCTCTAGATGTTTTGTGATTTATTTTCTTAGCTCTTATTGGGCCTAAAATGTCAGGTAAGCTTGTTACACATAATTTGAAAGCTGTGCCAAATAAGCAGGAGATAAAATATGGTGAAAACTAGTCAAAAGCTGTAGATTTCACCAATTCAAGCTTGCAGAAAAAGAATTTTATGATATCTCGATGTGACAGAAGTGAAGAAAATAAAACATGTATTCTGAAAGGGGGAAACTCACCTGCTTTTTCTGTGTACAACTCTATGGAATTACTCCGCTTTTAAAACAAGATGTCACGGTCTCAAGGCCGGTGAAAGCATTTACAAGAAAGTCTATTTTGGAAGCCCGATAATTGGCGCTATTCTTAAGCAAAATACTCAGCTGTTAAGCGGTGAAAATGCATAAAACTTGCATTTCTATATTAAGTACTTTATTAGCTTTCAATTGGTATATGATTTATCAATTTCATTTTTGGGTCCGGTCTGGGTCTTTAATATTAAGTGACATATTCAAAACAATTGATAAAACGATTGTTATTAATAGTGAAAATCCTTTTTAAAAAATCTAAAGTTTCTACATGTAATTATGCTTTGTCATATTCATATACATGCAAAATGAGGGCCATTTCATAAAGCTGTTCGTAAGTTTAGATCGACTTCAAGAACAACTGGTGAACCTTTCTTATGCGCTAAACCATCGCAATTGAACATTTTGGTGTATGCAATTTACCACAAGAAAGGTTCACCAGTCGTTCTGTAAGTCGCTCTTAACTTACAAACAGCTTTATGAAACACCCACCAGGGGCCTGTTTCATAAAGTGTTACAACTGTTGTAACTTTGTCATTATGGCAACTACCATGGTAACCTTGATTTTGATTAGCTGCTGAGCCCTGTTGCCATGGCAGTTGAAATAGTGGCAAAGACACAACAGTTGTAACTCTTAATAAAATTGTCCCCAGGTCTGATTGGCAGCGTTTCCACTGATGCATTGTTTTAAATCTAATTTTTTAGCCTGAAAATAGTGTTTCTGTGAAATTCTGTTTTTTATCAATTTTCTATATTGTGGAAAACTGGGGACTTTACCTTTTTACATCTATCACAATGGTTTTCTGCATTCCCATTTATTTTGTCCATGATGAATGCAAGGATAAGGATGAAAAAATACTAGTGGGATTTCTGCATTAAAGACGCAGCTCTCACTTTATTAAGGAGCCTTACTGGGTAAATACCAAGTATTAAACAGGCATAGTAGTAAGTTAGCTTTTCAAGATAGGGCACGTTATATAAGTAACGTATAAGGGTGATAAAACACTCAAATGAAAAAAGGTATATGTTTCGCTAGGAAAACTATGTGTGTACGATCCAATTTGCAAGGGTATAAAAAGACTAAAATGCTCATATAAAGGATGTACATGTTCTTTTTGCCCCAATACGTGTTTAGGGTCCGATTTGAGCGAGGTGTGTGGGGTTTTAATAATCCCAGTGAAAGTAAAGGTAAAGCCGACGTCCGTGACATAACAATGAAGATATTTTTGTACTTGTTTATGGGGTCAATTCAGGGAATACTTGTCAAGGGTACCGTTTTGTTTCCAATACTTGTTACGGGTAGAGTTTCACACACCAATCCTTGTTAAGGGGTGCATTTTCAGAACATGGAAAATACTTGTTAAGGGTGCTTTTCGAAACCCCATGGTCACGTATGGTATCCACTCGTCAATGGAAGTGCCCCCCCCCCCCAAGAGTAGCACTGGACTAATCAGTAACACAGTCAGACTGGCTGTAGATGAAAGTAGGATTTGAATTTGTGGATGGAAATATAAACAGACATTATACAAAGTGCAATTCACCTGTTACTATATAAAGTGGAGTTTATACATTTAAAGGATGTTAAAAGATGGCTTTGTCAATTAAATATAATAAAACACAAGAAACTTTATTTTGTGTAGACAAAGCAGGCCTTTGTATATTCATTACTTGTAATTCTATGTTCATAAGCCAAGCTGGTATTATATCATATAGTCCTATTGTGCTGGAAAAATAAAACCTACATGTATATGATTAATGTTTCAAGAGTGTGAAAACAAAATTAATTCTACTTAGTTATCAATCTTTCACTTTTCCCTTGATAATTGTGTTCTGTATCAAGTAGCATTACCCTTGAGTAAAGTTGTCATTTTTTGCTATTTTTGTTGAAATTTGTTACTTGGTTTATATTTTCCCCATTGTTTAATTTATGAAATGCTTATGATTCGTCCCTTTATGAAGTTTGTGATTAAACATTTTGTTAAACCTTGGTGACTAAAATCTCTTCCCTTTATGAAGCATGTAATTTGTGAATCTAAAAAGGCTGAGAAGAGTACGGTTCTAGAAATCTGGCAATATTCATTAAAACATAAGTTTTTAGTCATCCAAATCTTTTCAAGATGAAAATTGAGGTCATTATTCAATTTTGTACTGGGTGTAAGAAAATAAACTATTCTATATGTAATAAGAATATAGTAGCATTTTCATTTGTTCTACAGGAAGGAAGGGAAAGAGTGGTTAACCCTAACTAGGCAGGGCTATTGGGAAGAGTGCCTCCCAGGCCCTCGTCAGGATCTTGGCCATTGTCCGAGTCAAAAATTTGGCAGGCATCTTGCTCATCTAAAAAATTGCAGTGATTTTGGAGAAAATTTCATTTAATATGCCTATTTTGACTGAAATCAGAATTTTGCCCTCTATAAATCAAGAGATAAAGGTCCAAATATGACAATTTTCCTCTTTGCAGCTTTCTTGACAAATCTTTAAAATTATGTTATCCAAATTAAAGGACAAGTCCATTCCAACCAAAAATTGATTTGAATAAAAAGAGAAAAATCTAACAAGCATAACACTGAAAATCTCATCAAAATCGGATGTGAAATTAGAAAGTTATGACATTTTAAAGTTTCATTTACTTTCACAAAACACTTAAATGCACATCCTGTTAGGTATGCAAATGAGGAGACTGATGACATCATCCACTCACTATTTGTTTTGTATTGTATTATGTGAAATATTCTAATTTTCTCATTGTCTAGTAAAATTATGATTAATTTCTCCCTGAACATGTAGAATTAGTATTGTTTAATACTATATGGTTCAGTCAAGTTGGTCCTTATTGCCAAATCTGTAAAAAATGAAATATTGTATAATTCAAACAAGAAATAGTGAGTGATGGACATCCTCGACTGTCTCATTTGCATGTCGCTGAGATGTGCATTTCATTGATTTATGAGAAATAAGCGAAACTTTAAATTGTCATTACTTTCTTATTTTACATCTGATTTTAATGAAATTTTCAGTATTATGTAAGTTTGATTTTTCTCTATTTATTCAAATCAACAGTTTTCTTGGGTGGACTTGGCCTTTGACTTCCTATGTACTGGTATTGAATTTCATAATTTTCACATGTATTTCTTCTTAGACTTTGTATTTTTTTTTCAATGGAAATCATTGACACTATTCACTCATAAACAACATATAATTTATGTACATGTACTTTAAGCAGCAGAAGTAAAACTTATGATGAATTTATGCATTTCAGCTAGAAACAAAATTCACTTTGGATCTGTGCGTGAAATCCTGTGCAAAATTGGGTTTAAACGTTCACTTACAAAATGTTGCATAACTTGAAAAATCTGTCAAAATCAAAGCGAAGCCCTCCCTAGTTACGGTTAAGAAGAGTGGTTTACTACAGGCATGGACCTATGAAAGCTGGACATTCATCGGTTAGTTAATGAATTCACTAACATCTGACCGTTATTGTCATGTGAATAACATTCTCTTCATATTTTATCTCCTGTGATACCATCATGGTCGCCGTCAATTTAAACATGAGTTACAGAAGCTTTCGGCGACTAGACATTTAACATTAGACAAATTGTATGCGCAGAAGGTAATAAATTACCTAAATTCTCTGAAATTAATGTGCAGTTGTCGTATACAAATAAATATCTTAATTCCATGGTTTTTAATTGGGAAAATGTATGAATATTTCGAGATAGAGGCTGAAATGAAATTGATTGATTGTAACTTATAATCACATTTTAAAGATTTCTTCATAATATTCCAGGGAAACGTGGTGGGTTTCTTGTAGGGGTCGTCCCCCTCTCGTTGTTAGTAAGGTCATTATGAGTGCAGAAGTGTGCAAATCGATAATAATATATTTGATAGCACAAAAATCGTCTGCTTCTCAATTTGCTGTTCCAAAACTGAACCATCTTAATTGAAAGGTATAATCTGTTACAGGACATCAGCCAACAAACGCCAAGAAGAGGAAAAAGATTTCTTTGTAAAGATCAGATTCGCCTTGGTAGCCGCTATTGTCAAAACGCCTGTATGTTCTCATTAATATGCACATAGGATACGGCGACTATGATTGCATCAAAAGAATGCCCGCGTTAATCGTCCATTTCTTATAGGTCCATGCTACAGGGAAAGGAAAGGGGGAGCGAGGGGTGAAGGAAAAGTCAATCTGGAAGCTTAACTGAGATGGAGGGGAGGAAAAGAGAAAGATGAATGGAAAAGGGAGGGAAGAAAGGAAAGATGAATGGAAAAGGGAGGGGAGAAGGGAAAGAGAAAGATGAGTGAAAAAGGAGGGAAGAGAAAGATGAATGGAAAAGGAGGGAAGAAGGGAAAGAGAGAGATGAATGGAAAAAGGAGGGAAGAAGGGAAAGATGAATTGAAAAGGGAGGGAAGAAGGGGAAGGGGAAGAGAAAGATGAATGGAAAAGGAGGGAAGAAGAGAAAGATAAATGGAAAAGAAGGGAAAGAAAGATAAATGGAAAAGGGAGGGAAGAAGGGAAAGATAATAGAAAAGGGAAAGAGAAAGATGAATTGAAAAGGAGGGAAGAAGGAAAGAGAGATGAATGGAAAAGAAGGGAAAGGGAATAGGGAGGAAAGAAAGGAAAGAGAAAGATGAATGGAAAAGGAGGGAAGAAGGAAAGAGAGATGAAAGGAAAAGAAGGGGAAGAGAAATGGAATAGGGAGGGAAGAAAGGAGAGAAATGAATGGAAAAGGAGGGAAGAAAGTAAAGAGAGAGATGAATGGAAAAGGACGGAAGAAGGAAAGAGAAAGATGAATGGAAAAGGAGGGAAGAAGGGAAAGAGAGAGATGAATGGAAAAGGAGGGAAGAAGGAAAGAGAGAGATGAATGGAAAAGAAAGGAAGAAGGAAAGAGAGAGATGAAAGGAAAAGGAGGGAAGAAGGAAAGAGAAAGATGAATGGAAAAGGAGGGAAGAAGGGAAAGAGAGAGATGAATGGAAAAGGAGGGAAGAAGGAAAGAGAGAGATGAATGGAAAAGAAAGGAAGAAGGAAAGAGAGAGATGAAAGGAAAAGGAGGGAAGAAGGAAAGAGAAAGATGAATGGAAAAGGAGGGAAGAAGGAAAGAGAGAGATGAAAGGAAAAGGAGGGAAGGGGAAGAGAAAGATGAATGGAAAAGGGAGGGAAGAAGGAAAGAGAAAGATGAATGGAAAAGAAGGCAAAGAGAGAGATGAATGGAAAAGGAGGGAAGAAGGAAAGAGAGAGAGATGAAAGGAATAGGAGGGAAGGGGAAGAGAAAGATGAATAGAAAAGGGAAAGAGAAAGATGAATGGAAAAGGAGGGAAGAGAAAGATGAATGGAAATAGGAGGGAAGAAGGAAAGAGAAAGATGAATGGAAATAGGAAGGGAAAGATGAATGGAAAAGAAGGGAAAGATGAATGGAAAAGGGAGGGAAGAAGGGAAAGAGAAAGATGAATGGAAGAGGAGAGAGGAAGGGAAAGAGAAAAATGAAAGGAAAAGGAGGGAAAAAGGAAAGAGAAAGATGAATGGAAAAGGGAAGGAAGGAGAAAGATGAATGGAAAAGGGAAGGAAGGAAAGAGAAAAATGAATGGAAATAGGAAGGGAAAGATGAATGGAAAAGAAGGGAAAGAGAAAGATGAATGGAAAAGGGAGGGAAGAAGGGAAAGAGAAAGATGAATAGAAAAGGGGGAAGAAGGGAAAGAGAAAGATGAATGGAAAAGGGAGGGAAGAAGGGAAAGAGAAAGATGAATGGAAGAGGAGGGAGGAAGGGAAAGAGAAAAATGAAAGGAAAAGGAGGGAAAAAGGAAAGAGAAAGATGAATGGAAAAGGGAAGGAAGGAAAGAGAAAAATGAATGGAAATAGGAAGGGAAAGATGAATGGAAAAGAAGGGAAAGAGAAAGATGAATGGAAAAGGGAGGGAAGAAGGGAAAGAGAAAGATGAATAGAAAAGGGGGAATAAGGGAAAGAGAAAGATGAATGGAAAAGGGAAGGAAGAAGGGATAGAGAAAGATGAATAGAAAAGGGGGAAGAAGGGGAAGAGAAAGATGAATGGAAAAAGGAGGGAAGAAGGGAAAGAGAAAGATGAATGGAAAAGGAGGGAAGAAAAGAAAGAAAAAGATGAATGGAAAAGGGGGGAAGATGAAAGGAAAAAAGAAGGGAAAGAGAAAGATGAATGGAAAAGGAGGGAAGAAGGAAAGAGAAAGATGAATGGAAAAGAAGGGAAAGAGAGAGATGAATGGAAAAGGAGGGAAGAAGGAAAGAGAGAGATGAAAGGAATAGGAGGGAAGGGGAAGAGAAAGATGAATAGAAAAGAAAAAGAGAAAGATGAATGGAAAAGGAGGGAAGAAGGGGAAGAGAAAGATGAATGGAAATAGGAGGGAAGAAGGAAAGAGAAAGATGAATGGAAATAGGAAGGGAAAGATGAATGGAAAAGAAGGGAAAGAGAAAGATGAATGGAAAAGGGAGGGAAGAAGGGAAAGAGAAAGATGAATGGAAAAGGGAGGGAAGAAGGGAAAGAGAAAGATGAATAGAAAAGGGGAAGAAGGAAAGAGAAAGATGAATGGAAAAGGGAAGGAAGGAGAAAGATAAATGGAAAAGGGAAGGAAAAGGGAAAGAGGAAGATGAATGGAAATAGGAAGGGAAAGATGAATGGAAAAGAAGGGAAAGAGAAAGATGAATGGAAAAGGAGGGAAGAAAAGAAAGAGAAAGATGAATGGAAAAGGGGGGAAGATGAAAGGAAAAAAGAAGGGAAAGAGAAAGATGAATGGAAAAGGAAAGAAGAAAGGAGAGAGAAAGATGAATGGAAAAGGAGGGAAGAAGGAAAGAGAGAGATGAAAGGAAAAGGAGGGAAGGGGAAGAGAAAGATGAATGGAAAAGGGAGGGAAGAAGGAAAGAGAAAGATGAATGGAAAAGAAGGGAAAGAGAGAGATGAATGGAAAAGGAGGGAAGAAGGAAAGAGAGAGATGAAAGGAATAGGAGGGAAGGGGAAGAGAAAGATGAATAGAAAAGAAAAAGAGAAAGATGAATGGAAAAGGAGGGAAGAAGGGGAAGAGAAAGATGAATGGAAAAGAAGGGAAAGAGAAAGATGAATGGAAAAGGGAGGGAAGAAGGGAAAGAGAAAGATGAATAGAAAAGGGGGAAGAAGGGAAAGAGAAAGATGAATGGAAAAGGGAAGGAAGAAGGGAAAGAGAAAGATGAATAGAAAAGGGGGAAGAGAAAGATGAATGGAAAAAGGAGGGAAGAAGAAAGATGAATGGAAAAGGAGGGAAGAAAAGAAATAGAAAGATGAATGGAAAAGGGGGGAAGAAGAAAGGAAAAAAGAAGGGAAAGAGAAAGATGAATGGAAAAGGAGAGAAGAAAGGAGAGAGAAAGATGATTGGAAAAGGAGGGAAGAAGGAAAGAGAGAGATGAAAGGAAAAGGAGGGAAGGGGAAGAGAAAGATGAATGGAAAAGGGAGGGAAGAAGGAAAGAGAAAGATGAATGGAAAAGAAGGGAAAGAGAGAGATGAATGGAAAAGGAGGGAAGAAGGAAAGAGAGAGATGAAAGGAATAAGAGGGAAGGGGAAGAGAAAGATGAATAGAAAAGAAAAAGAGAAAGATGAATGGAAAAGGAGGGAAGAAGGGGAAGAGAAAGATGAATGGAAATAGGAGGGAAGAAGGAAAGAGAAAGATGAATGGAAATAGGAAGGGAAAGATGAATGGAAAAGAAGGGAAAGAGAAAGATGAATGGAAAAGGGAGGGAAGAAGGGAAAGAGAAAGATGAATGGAAGAGGCGGGAGGAAGGGAAAGAGAAAAATGAAAGGAAAAGGAGGGAAGAAGGAAAGAGAAAGATGAATGGAAAAGGGAAGGAAGGAGAAAGATAAATGGAAAAGGGAAGGAAAAAGGAAAGAGGAAGATGAATGGAAATAGGAAGGGAAAGATGAATGGAAAAGAAGGGAAAGAGAAAGATGAATGGAAAAGGGAGGGAAGAAATGAAAGAGAAAGATGAATAGAAAAGGGGGAAGATGGGAAAGAGAAAGATGAATGGAAAAGGGAAGGAAGAAGGGAAAGAGAAAGATGAATAGAAAAGGGGGAAGAAGGGGAAGAGAAAGATGAATGGAAAAAGGAGGGAAGAAGGGAAAGAGAAAGATGAATGGAAAAGGAGGGAAGAAAAGAAAGAGAAAGATGAATGGAAAAGGGAGGAAGAAGGGGAAGATGAAAGGACAAAAGAAGGGAAAGAGAAAGATGAATGGAAAAGGAGAGAAGAAAGGAGAGAGAAAGATGAATGGAAAAGGAAGGAAGAAGGGAAAGATGAATGGAAAAGGGAAGGAGGAAGGAAGGAGAAAGATGAATGGAAATGGGAAGAAAAAAGGAAAGAGGAAGATGAATGGAAATACGAAGGGAAAGATGAATAGAAAATGGGGAAGAAGGGAAAGAGAAAGATGAATGGAAAAGGGAAGGAAGAAGGAAGGAAGGAGAAAGATGAATGGAAAAGGGAGGGAAGAAGGTAATAGAGAAAGATGAATGGAAAAGGGGGAAGAAGGGGAAGAGAAAGATGAATGGAAAAGGGGGGAAGAAGGGGAAGAGAAAGATGAATGGAAAAGGGGGAAGAAGGGGAAGAGAAAGATGAATGGAAAAAGGAGGGAAGAATGTAAAGAAAAGATAAATGGAAAAGGAGGGAAGAAAGGAAAGAGAAAGATTAATGGAAAAGGGAGGGAAGATGGGAAAGATGAATGGAAAAGGGGGTAAGAAGGGGAAGAGAAAGATGAATGGAAAAGGGGGAGAAGGAATAGAAAAGATAAATGGAAAAGGAGGGAAGAAAGGAAAGAGAAAGATGAATGGAAAAGGGAGGGAAGATGGGAAAGAGAAAGATGAATAGAAAAGGGGGAAGAAGGGGAAGAGAAAGATGAATGGAAAAAGGGAGGGAAGATGGGAAAGAGAAAGATGAATGGAAAAAGGGAGGGAAGATGGGAAAGAGAAAGATGAATGAAAAAGGAGGGAAGAAGGGAAAGAGAAAGATGAATGGAAAAGAAGGGAAAGAGAAAGATGAATGGAAAAAGGAGGGAAGAGAAAGATGAATAGAAAAGGGAAAGAAGGGAAAGAGAAAGATGAATAGAAAAGGGGGAAGAAGGGGAAGAGAAAGATGAATGGAAAAAGGGAGGGAAGATGGGAAAGAGAAAGATGAATAAAAAAGGAGGGAAGGGAAGGATGAATGGAAAAGGAGGGAAGAAAGGAAAGATAAATGGAAAAGGGAGGAAAGATGGGAAAGAGAAAGATGAATAGAAAAGGGGGAAGAAAGGGAAGAGAAAGATGAATGGAAAGAGGGAAGAAGGGAAAGAGAAAGATGAGTAAAAAGGGAGGGAAGAAAGATGAATGGAAAAGGAAGGGAAAGATGAATGGAAAAGGGAGGGGAGAAGGGGAAGAGAAAGATGAATGGAAAAAGGAGGGAAGAAGGGAAAGAGAAAGATGAATGGAAAAAGGAGGGAAGAAGGGAAAGAGAAAGATGAATGGAAATAGGAAGGGAAAGATGAATGGAAAAGAAGGGAAAGAGAAAGATGAATGGAAAAGGCGGGAAGGGAAAGAGAAAGATGAATGGAAAAGGGAAGGAAGAAGGAAAGATGAATGGAAATAGGAAGGGAAAGATGAATGGAAAAGAAGGGAAAGAGAAAGATGAATGGAAAAAGGAGGGAAGGGGAAGAGAAAGATGAATAGAAAAGGGAAAGAAGGGAAAGAGAAAGATGAATGGAAAAGAAGGGAAAGAGAAAGATGAATGGAAAAGGGAGGGAAGAAGGGGAAAAGGACATGTCTGGTACCAAATTTTTTAATAAAAAATACAAATATACCTATATTGCAATTGGGCATGAAATATGACTACCTGTTTTAACCAGAGAACAATAGATTCAGTAGACCAAATCTATTGTTCTCTGGTTGAAACAGGTAAACGGGTAGTCAAAGAATTGTGACTGGTAGTTTATTAAGTACTGGTCCGAAGCTAATAAACATAACAACTCATTCCTGGCCAGAAGTGTTTTCTGATCATTTGGGACACGATATATGGATAATAGAAATAAATGCAGTTATGAAAATAGAGTTATGAAAAGAGATAGGAAAAGTGTAATGTTTCTTTTCAAATATAATTCAACTTCTGATCTAAAAACTGAAGATATCAACTCAGACTTCTAATCAAACAACTACTGATACACCAAATTACAGAGAGACTACATTTTATTTCCACCCTTTGCAAAATATGTGATAACTTTAAAGGAAATGAAATATAGAATTTGTTTTTGTACACATACGTGAACACGATAACAATGAAAATGTTGGTTTGTACTGCTAGAACAAAATACAACCAACCAAATACTGATAGTTCTTGTCCTGAATAATAAAAATAGCAACCTTCTACTTAAAAAAAAGATGATTGTTTTATGTGCTTCATTTCCTTCCAATATACCATATCTTGTTCTAGCAGTACACACACATAGAAATAGTTTACACAGAAACTCAGCATGCACTTCAAAACTTTACACTTAACTCAAATGTGCAGTTTGTACTGCATATTTACATTTTATCATTCCCATAAAATAAGAATAACTTTTTGTTGTCATATAAAAGAGGTGGTTATTCTGATACAAATGTAGCTATAAGCCTATATGTGAGGATTGGTGTACACAAATCAAAATATATTTACAGCATTGTGTCATTTACCAAAAAAGGTCAAACTACTTTTGTCTATTGAATCCCTTCATATACCCATAATTTGTAAGACTAACACTGATATGTGCTGATTTGAGCAGGTAATTAAATTCAATTTTCACAGAAATGAAATAATTGACAAAATATCTGATTTTCATATTAGTGACTAGAACTTGAAATTTTTTTTTTAAATATACAGTGGGTCCCAGAAAAAATGAAACCGAGATTAAGCGATGATTTATCATAACTTAATCACAAATAAAATAGACAAATGACCTACCAATGTAAAGCTTAGAATCTCATCTTTCATCTAATATTACTTAGATTGTTCCTCATCCACGCACGAGTGAGCAAAAACAATTTGAACAAAGGATACCAAAAACTCATTTGGCGGGGGGTATCTGAATTTCAAAAAGAAAATCACATGCCTAAAAAGTTCAATATTTGCTCTTTCATTTGATACCTTAATCACAAAAAATGGTCAAGAAGTAAAAAAGTTATGTTCCCTCTAAACAATGCTTGTATTTCCATAATTTCATTAAATAAACGTGTTTCACCGGTTTCCCACAGAAGCTATCGGATGGTTAACAAAAGACTTAATGCATGGCTGATCGTCAACAAAACGGAGTGTCAAGTGAGTTTGAACGCTTGCCTGTAGAACCTCTTCATTTTATGAAATTATTGAAATTCAAGCCTTATTTCAAATAACCAGAACTTTGTTATTTCTCGACCATTTTCTGTAATCGAGGTATCAAATTAAAGAGCAGATATTGAACATTTTAACAATGTGGTTTTCTTTTTGAAACCCAGATACAGCCCGCCAAATGACTTTTTGGTATCCCCTCTTCGAATTGTTTTTGCTCACTCGTGTGTGAATGAGAAATATTCGAAGTAATTTCAGATGAAAGAGGAGATTCTAAGCTTTACAATGGTAGGTCATTTGTCTATTGTATTTGTGATTAAGTTATGATAAAACATCGCTTAAGCTCGGTTTAGTTTTTTCTGGGATGCACTGTGTATCTCCAAGTTGGATTTAAAACATTAATGGAAACCAATGATAGTCAATACACATTGATGTTGATCAAAATAAAAACACAATCAAAATTTTAAACAGTATTTCTAAAATAACTGTTTAACAAGTCATTACAGACATTACCTATAAAAATGCATTACCAATCAGAAAATTACAAAAAAAAAACATTTGACAATATCCATTTTTGCTTTCTTTTATATTTTTTGTATACAAAATATATATACACTAAAAGGGCTATTCTTTGCTTTAGCATTCAATTTAAATACATTGCCCAAAAGGATATCTAGAACAACCAACAATATTTTGCTTTAGTTTTATTTACATATGAAACAAAGAACTATCTACATTGAATGAATTCAACACTTAATCAACTTTAATGTACAACTGAAGAAAAATTCATTGGATAACATATTTTCAAGATGAAATGTACAAAATCATGCCATCATCAGGTACATCATATATGTATTCAATAAACAAGACAAATGACAACACAAAAACAAAACAAAAAAATACTTTTGAGTTAGCTTGAAAGATATAACTCATAAGCTGCTCAAATCATCTTTTGGCATATTCTGACTCACTATAACATCATAAAAACACAGACCACTATATTTCATTTCATTCAATTAACCATTACTTCTGAGCTTTTACAGTGATATAGTAAGAAAGAATACCAAAGGGTACTGTAGTCATTCTAGTTCATTAAATATTCATTATCATACAATTATTTTCATAAAGAAACATGAATATAAAAATCAATCCAATACAACAAGAAAAATAATGTGTGTCTAGAAGTGTTGGATAAAGAAATCATTGTGGTTTTTATTAGTTCTGGATGAGAAGCAGGATTTACATTCAGATCACATTGACCCAAGGTGATAATAGAATTCACAGCACAGTTCCTTTGGTAACCATCTCATCTGTTTTCCATTCTTATTGACAGTGGTTCTAAGGTGATTAAGTTGCCATTCGGATGGCTTACAAGGAGGACTCATTCCAAGTCTGGCAATAAAACTCTTAGTAGTTGGGTCCAGATTAAATTTGTTGGATGCAACCAACTGAATACAAGAATCCTGGACAAAAGGGTTCTTGCAATAGTTTTTCTTCCATTGCAATTAATGAATACAGAGTTTATACATTATTTTGTTTCCTTTAAGAACGTTGTTGGTTGATCTAAAATCAGAATGACTTCATTGAACAGCAAGAAATAATTTACATACCAGAACTAATGATTGTCCAACAGGACCATACTATCACTTTTGGGTAAAGACATAGAATAACATTACAAAGGTCTTATGTAAAAAAAAAATGTGCAGACACTTACAAGATATCTCTGCCTGAAAAAATCACTATTTAATTCATTTTCTGGGAGAGTAATTGTAACCCATGCAGTATTTAGAATACACTTTGGATGGTATATCTAGTAAATTCATTTACTTTTTTTAAGCATTTGGTCAGGATTTTCATGTGCAATATTTTACAGAAAGATTGTAGTTTAATTTGTTTTTTTGTCAAATCAATGTTAACAAATGCCTTAATCAAACCAGTAACAACAATCCATCATAAATATACATTTTTTTAAATAGCAGGATTTGTATTCATGTTGGCATCTGCATGACTCATAAGTCCATTAAAATGTGGAACATAAAATATAACTGAAAAGTGAGCACTCATTATAGGAAGTGATGGTAGCAATATTTGTACCAAAGTCATGTGGAAGTAATCCATACAGATAGGTATTTAAGAAAGAGAAAGTAAATCAACTAGAGTTCAATAAAAACATCAAAGAAGAATGAAACCCTTGAAATCAGTTGAACTGCATGAAACAGAAAATCAAAGAAATAGATAAATCAGAGTTTAAGAAAAATTTGAGAAAATAAGTATGAGCACTTGAATGTTTAAATCAATAATGCTATGGAGATCCTCCTATAATAGCAATGTGAACAAGATGTGTGATGCTACACATACAACTTTCCTACTACTTTTGTACACACATAATTCAAAGTTAAATTGTCTCCTTTATATAAGGTTTATCAGTATATCTGAGGTTCTTTTGATTGTAGGAAATGTAAAGAAGTTAAAATACATGTATATCATGGACGAAGAGTTTGTACTACCCATTAGAATGAGCAATGAGATTTATTTTTACAAAGGCAAGAGTTGTTCATGTATTGCATCACTAGTCTTGGTTGCATTTTGGAGGATCCCTAAGCATTAATGTTTCCACCAATAAAATTCTTATCATTCTTATCATTTTCATCATTGATCCAATTTATCTCCAATTTTCATTATTTTATTCTTTGATTTCCTGTTTTCACACCATCTTACTTGTTCCAATTGTTTCCTTCTTTAAATCTTAAAAATCTTTCTTAAATAAAGCTTATTTACACTGCATCTTAGCACTGATATATAATTACAAAATTACACAAATATAATAAAATAGACAGGAATCCGATTTTATGAACAATCTATCAAGGCGAATAAGGAGCTCTTATTTTCCTCTTCCGCTTGCCTTCTGACTCGGGTTCTGTTTCTGCAGGCCTCTTGGCTGGGGTTCGTTGATCTTCTGCGACCATAAGGACTTGCGTCGTCCCTCCCTCATCTGTTGTGACAACTTCAGTTGTTACAACAACGGTAGCCATTTCTCCATCACCCATGTCAGTGATGATCTGAGTAGGTACCATCTCACTCTGTAGAACCTCTCCTTCTGTTGCTCCTTCCTCCAAAGTTCCCTCTGTCACCACCTCCTGTTGAACAATCTCCTGGATGATCTCTTCTCCTTGAATCTCCTGAACCACTTGCTCTTGGACTATCTCCTGAGGAACAATATTCTGTGTGACTATGGTCTGCTGTCCTTCTTGACTTGCCTGGATGGTAACTACATTATGGACACCTTGCTCTGGAGTTACAGTCTGCAATGTTGAGGAGGTCACTACCTCCTGTGGAATGGTCTGAGTAGTGGTAATGATCTCTGTTGGAAGAACATGTTGCAAAAGCTGAGCAGCCATCATCTCTGGATCCATTTCTTCCTCAGTAACAACTTCTTGTTGGACGATCTGAGTGGGTATACCATCCATCATAACTTGGTTGATATTCATTGTGCCTCCTTGACCCGATGATTCCACCATGATAGGCATAGCCAAACCTGAAGAAGCATCCGAAATGGGTATCCCAGTTGTCATTCCTTCTTTGCTCACCTGCAAGACAATCTGGTTGTTGTCCTGTGATAAGACTGTTACCTCATCTGGTCTGGCACTTCTCTTCCGTTTCATAGAGGATTTCATCTGCTCTGATGTCTCTGACATCTGTTCTGCAATCTTCACCATCTCAGAGATGACAACTTCTGAGCTGCTTCTTTTCCCTTTAGCATCATTTTGCCAGTTATCTTCCATCACTGCTTCTTCAATCACCACTTGATGCTGACCCCTCTTACCACGACCTCTGACCCTCTCTGGTTTGGCCATGATCTCGTCTTCCTCATCACTCTCTTCTAGAAGATCTTCCTCACTCTCTCCATCACTAGACTCCTCAACCTCCTCTTCACTCTCATCATCGTCACTTTCACTGCTTCCTTCATCATCGCTTGTTTCATAGCGCTCTGCACTCGGCAGGACTCCATTCTGTAAAGCTTCTACCTCATCCATAATCTGTAAGGTAAGATCAAAGTAGATAAAACACTTCTTAATAATATCTAGTGACTTAAGCGTAGATTCATATTCTTTTTACTACAAACAGTAGCAACATCAAATATCCATCCCAACACACCTCTTAAAATCAAATAAACCATGGAATTTATTATGGATCGACCTTTGTTGTTTCATTAATTCATTCATTGTGATTGTCTCTATCATTATACCATCAAAGAAAAACCACTGCTAATTTGTGATTAACAAAAGACTTATTAAGTATTTATTAATTAAAAAGCTGAATGATTCATTAAGATGCACATAATCATTAGGTAAATTCAATCAAAGAAAAAAATCAAGTGAAATGTCCATTCGCTCAAACATACTGAATTTAAGTTGAAATTAATTATTAATACAGTGTTGCTTTTAACAATGCAAAGTATGATATTGCAAATTTGAGAAAAAAACAAGTGGAACACCTCTGGCAGTCTTGCCTACATTACAAAACTCAATATAGCAGCAGCGCTGACTTATACTACAAGGTGGTTTACGAACCACAAATCTCGCCTGATTTCGCAATCAATAAAATATGCAATATGATCTTTTGACCCCCATCATTTTCATGGACACACATATGGCATTACTCAAAGATCATACCAAGTGTGAACATAATTGATGCAGAAATAAAGAATGAGAGCAAGGTGAACAAAAACTTCAAAACAGGATGGATATGACCTCATCATATCATTTGACCTTTTGACTCCTAGATGACCTTTGACCCAATCATCCTCTTGGACACACATGTATTATCCAAGAAAGATATGTACCAAGTGTGAACACTGCCTTGGCCATGTAAACCCGAAACTCAGGCAGGATGTTCCAGTGATACAACATTACCCTTACATCCAAGTTTTATGAACTAGATCCATATACTCTCAAAGTTATATTTCAAAAACTTAACCTTGGTTAAGATTTTGATAGTGATTTCCCCCAACATGGTTCATTGACCCTAAATAACATTTGACCTAGTTCATGTGACCTGAAACTCAGGCAGGATGCTTACCCTTTATGTCCAAGTTTCTTTCAAGTCTTGTGTATCCTCTGATGCCTGCATACATGTATGCAGTTACAAAACAATGCAACATCATTTAACTGCAATACCCAAAATTTCTCCTAAAAATGTTTTTTTTAAAGTAAGAATCCAGTGCTAATAAATTCTGCATTAAGCCAGAATTCATAATAGTATCACTATTTTTACTTTTATTGATTAAAATATATTGAATTAATATTTTTATGATATAAAACGTGTAATTGACAATTTCCTTAGAAAAAAATCAATACAAAATGTTAGGAAAAAATGCATAAGAAAATATTTTCAATACTTCTTACTTTTTATATGTCTTTGATCAGATTCCCATAGCCTCTAAACACAAAATAGTACTTCAAGGGCTAAATTTACAGACTGAAGCCAGATTCTAATTTCATGCATAAATTAGCATATAAATCAAACAAAAAAATTGAATAATTTTGGAACAATAAAAAAAATTTTTTAATGTGGACTGATGTCATGAGTGACATGCCTGTTGACTTTTGTCACAATTGCGTGATTGACAGCCAAGATCTTTGCCAAGATCCCCCCAGGCTTTCAGCCTCCATTAGGTTTTATGTAGGTAAATCTATAGTTCACAATTCTTGCTACCCCAAATAGGAACAAAAATCTCATAATGCGCGAGACGAGATAATTTTCACTCCGTCGGGTCGTCATCACCACTTCCGGTTCAGAGTCATGCTCGCGCGAGATTCGCGATACTGAGTTTTCCACCACGCTGAAATCGATGCCAATCAGCGCAATATGTACAGATTATAATACTTTTTATTTAATTTGGTCAGTTTTGATTCCATTTGAATTATAAATAAAAATAAAAAATATATTTCACGTGAAAATAATTTTTATATATGTTTTTATTTGGTTATAAAAAAATTTAACAAAAACTGAATATCTTAAAATTTTGCATTTAGCGCCCGGCCTGACATCACGATCGTATTCGACGAGACGCTAAATATATACAGCATTCATTCCGTTCAATTTTTCGTCGACCACAAAATGGATAAAAAATCAGTTTCGGAACTTAAACAAATCTTAACTGACAGAGGAATACCGTGCAATGGAAAGCGTCGGGCAGAGTTCGTGACTTAAGCAGAAAAGGCTGTTAAACTGTATCGTGAAAGAGAGGGTTGTGATCACGAACTTTCCGAGCAAAAGCGATGTTGTGTTGTTGTGCATGACGGCTCTGTTGATCTGAATGGCAAAACAGTGCATTGGACTTCCGAACAGGAAGTTGTAATACCGAAAAGCTATCCCATAATGCAATGCGCGTTACAGGGATTTTCCCGGATCTCGGCGAAATCACTAATTGAGGTAGCGAGAATTAGGGGGATTTAATATCTACTTCAATCATTTAATTTGAAGGCTTTTGATATAATTACGGTGTGCTCTATTTCAATGATCAATATAGTCATAGGATAGTCCGATAGAATATCAATACTATCAACAGTAAACCATGAACAAATTACCCTACCTTATATTTTTGTTTCATAATTCTGTCTCCTTTTGTGGTTTCTCCTTCTAACCATCTAGCAGCATCCATAGATCCATGTCTTCTCTGGCTTACACCAAGACGATAAAGTTCATGGAAAATCTGTTCAGATTCACACAGATAAAATACATGTTGTATTGGCTACGGAATATAAAAGTATCATAACTGAATGACAACTTCAGCTAATATATGGAAACAAATTGTGAGCTCAAATCTTACCCCCAAAAAAGGCATAAGCGATGTTGTGTCTCGCCAACTTGTGAAAATGACCAGAAATATCGCGATTTCCAAGGGCATGCAACAGAATTGTAACAAAAGTTCATTATGAAATAACTGGGATAGAATAACATTTGTCGCAAGAGTCTTGCATGTAAACTTAATGTTGACCTCAAAATGACCTTTTACCTTACCGTGTGACCTCCGAACACAATGCAGGTCTCCTAAGTACAGCTACAACTCAACTTTGATTTGAAATTGACTTACGGATTCAGAATTATGTGTCATAAGAGAGTCTTGCATGTAAACTTTAATATTGACCTAAAAATGACCTTTTAAATTACAATGTGACCTCCGACTGCAGCATAACATGTAGGTCCTCGAAGTACATCAACAAACCAAGATCGGGTGAAAAGTGAATTTTGGTTGCGGAGCTGTAGGTCATAAGAGAGTCTTGCATTAGTGCTGCAAGTCAGGGGGCATGTTCGGGTTCGGGTTCGGTTCGGTTCGGTTCGGCAGGGTTCGGCAAGTTTACATGCAAGACTCTTGCGACAATTTAATGCCAAATTAAATTATTAACATATAAAATAAAGATCGCCGACCCTCGAACAGATAATCCTAAGAAAGATCTGTCATATATTTATAATAAATTTTGTTTCTAAAAAGAATAGTTATAAAAATTGTTGCATAACTTTCTTTTATTTATTTTAATCTTTAAACAAAAATAAGAGTCATTTCTACTTTTATTTTTAAAATGAAATTAAAAAAAACAAAGAAAAAAATATTGATAACGAGAGAATCAGGACAGAAACAGAATTACAAAGATCAGAATATTTTTTTTCATGATTATTTCATGTAGCTTTGATCATGATCGATTACAATGTCATTGCAAACGCAGCTTCTCCGATTGGAAAGTGTTGATCGGGAATGTCGAAACAGTAGACAAACAACCTCCACTCAACTGTTATTATACTGGTAAAATTCACATTCCAAAGAATATGAAATGTTTTAGAAAGTCCCTATTTTCCGAAAAGTGGTTAAATCTGGTCATTCGATTACTTTAAAAAGATAAAATATCAGTCCATTCTTGATCAAGAAAGTTCGACGCTACGTGACTTCAAACATATTTCCAACACGAAAATGAGTACATGGGACTGTACTGTGTATTTTTGTGTTGTGAAATCACTTGGCGTTGATCTTCAGAACCAAGACGGAACTGATAATTTATCATTTCATTTTCAGTAATTGACCAGATTAAACCACTTTTAAGAAAATATTGACAACGGAAAACATTTCAAATTCGGAATACGAATTTTACCTGTATAATAGCAACTGAGAGCAGGTTGTTTGGACTTCCTGTTTCAACTCTCGTTACTAACCATTTCCGGAACGCGGTGTTTTTTCTACCCTCATTCCTTCATCTCTTATTTATTTATCTTTTATATTAATATGGAAATTTCAGAAGGTGAAATATATATATACTTTACCATTACTTTGTCAGTCACAGGGAATTAATTTATGTCTTGTCTTTCTTTTTTTAAATACAAAACAATTAAATGTACGACCGATTACAGCAATATGTAATTCAACTACACTTTTTAACTGAGTTAAGCTTAAAATGTACCCACATTTTATGAAGAAAAAAATAAATCCATGTTTATAAAAAAAAAATTGAAACTGATAAAAATTCAATCAAAGACGAGACCAAAGCTGTCATACTTTGTCATTTACGAGGAATGAATTTATGTCTGGTCCTTTTCTTTATTAAATACAAAATAATTAGGTCCGATTACAATCACGATCGATTACAGCAATACATAATTACACCACACTTTTATACCGAGTTTAGCTTCAAATGTACCCTCATTTTATCAAGAAAAATATATTCATGTTAATAAAATATTCCATAGTTGATAACAATTCAATAAAAGATGAGATGGGAGCTTTCATAGTGGATTTTAAAAATATTTTGTGTGGAATTCTTATTGTGCACAATCACTAACCAATAAAAATGTTTTTTTATGCATATCAATTTGCAAAATTGATATGCCTATTTTTTTTTTTTACCGAACCATCAAACCAGGCCTTTGCGTTCGGTTCGGTCCGGTTCGGAAGTGCCAAGTTTGGCGAACTTCCGTTCGGTTCGGCAGTTCAGGTACAGCACTATCTTGCATGTAAACTTTAACGTTGACATGAAAGTGACCTTTGACCTTACCATGTGACCTCCAACTGCAGCATAACATGCAGGTCCCCGAAATTCATCTACCATCTAAGTTTGGTTGAAAAGTGACTTTATGGTTGCAGAGTTATGTGTCATAAAAGAGTCTTGCATGTAAACTTTAACGTTGACATGAAAATGACCTTTGACCTTACCATGTGACCCCTGACGGCAGCATCACATGCAGGTCCCTGAAGTACATCTACCACCTAAGTTTGCTTGAAAAATGACTTACGGTTGCAGATTGATGTGTCATAAGAGTCTTGCATGTAAACTTTAACATTGACCTAAAAATGACCTTTGACCATACCATGTGACCTCCGACTGCAGAATGAAATGAAGGTCCCCTCAGTACATCAAAAACCCAAGTTTGGGTGAAAAGTGACTTTCGGTTGCGGAGTTGTAGGTCATAAGAGAGTCTTGCATGTAAACTTTAACGTTGACCTGAAAATGACCTTTGACCTTCACATGTAACCTCCGACTGCAGCATAACATGCAGGTCCCCGAAGTACATCTACCACCTAAGTTTGCTTGAAAAATGACTTTCGGTTGCAGAGTTATGTCATAAGAGTCTTGCATGTAATCTTTAACATTGACCTGAAAATGACCTTTGACCATACCATGTGACCTCCGACTGCAGAATAACATGCAGGTCCCCTCAGTACATCAAAAACTCAAGTTTGGGTGAAAAGTGACTTTCGGTTGTGGAGTTGTAGGTCATAAGAGTCTTGCATGTAAACTTTAAGGTTGACCTGAAAATGACCTTTGACTTTCACATGTGACCTCTGACTGCAGCATAACATGCAGGTCCCCTAAGTACATCTACCATCCAAGTTTAGTTGAAAAGTAACTTATGGTTGCAGAGTTATGTGTCATAATGTTTGTGACGGACGGACGACATTTGGATCCCTAAGTCTCGCCTTCCCCTCTGGTGGGCGAGACAAAAATCAATAAACAAAGTTAATAAATAACAGGTTGTTAGTCTTGCATGACTGCAAATGACAAGAAGCTTGGATGCCATTATAGGAATATGTGCCAAGTTATGTCATTAAAGAGTCTCTCATTTAACATAATTAATTAATCAAATAAAACTTTGAATAATTTTGGAACAGTCAAATACATAACTTTGTACATCACATTGTGGACGACATTCAAATTGATATTCCTTGCGACTGTGCGATAAACAGCTGAGGGTTAATGTACATATGATGCGTCTATACCATAGAGATGTATACTAATTACGCTAGAGTGCGGAGTCGCCATAGGCGCGCGTACTTAACGTCTGTGATTGCGCGGAGCATGGTCGGCCATTGCTCGATAGGTCTAGATTCGCAAAAGTACCCGGATGTACCCATAGCTCGTACGTTGTAACGCTGAGAAAAGGGATGCTGTCTCCGGCTTTTATCTTGAAGAAAGGAATCAAACCTCATTACAATTGAAAAATATGAATGACAAATTGCATCTCAATAAACTATTAGTGTGATTACATGGGGATTCTGCTATTAATTTGTCTTTTTATCTGGATTCTCGGCTTGATGAAATTCTCTATACAGTGCATTTACGATTACCTGCCACATGCCTATTAGGCCTATAGATATTAATAAAAAACAATATTGATAATATGACATAAATAAGTAGAAAAAAATAAAACATACAACATTAATAGTAAATTTTGACAATCATTTCAAAAGACAGTGGATTAGCCCATCTTCTCTTGGCACATTCCTTCGTCCACATGATTCCGTGTTCTCATGACCAGTTTGTTTATGATGGATATAATTTTGTAATTTTAATTCATTTCAACTCTATTCGTTTCACTTCACTTCAATTATTTTTTTTTCATTCAAACATAATACAAAGTAATATATATCGGATAGGCCCTACAATTTCACAGATGAACATTCTTATCTCGTAAAAAAACCCAGTAGGCCTATAAAATTGAGCATAAATGACCAACTACATGTAACTTGCATTAATTTGTATGAAGTATAGACTAGTTTTTTTTAATGTACAATAATTTGTATAACTGTTTTGATCTTTGATTACTATTTTATTAGCAAGTATAGAGTATTTAAAGGGCATCTGATTAATTTTACTGATTTTTACATCATGGTGAGCCTCCCGTTACCCCCTTTACACCATCAATGGTAAAACTATATTGGGTTTTCAGTGCTCTTCTTAATTCTTTTTTATCATAGGAGCACGATAAATTCCCTAAATCTGCAGGCCTATATCGCACCGAAATTGAAGTGATTTAGAAAATATCTAGAATGTCTTTTTATTGTTAAAAAGTTTTGCTTTTAATACCCTTCTCTTTAAGTTAGAATCTGTTTATTTTATTCGCTTTTTAGGGGGTGGGGTGTAATTAAAGTGAAATACGCACCCAAGAAAATTCAAGAAAAATCAAAATAAAAGTATACAAGTACAGGGGGCTCGACTGGACCCCTCCCTGACAGGTATCACTTGAGGTTAAAATTAGGATCACTCAACAGCCGACAATAATATTGTAATATCTTATTCCAAGTATTTGTCAGTTTTACAATATGCCTATTATTGCTTAATATGTTTGGCTTTTGTACTCACAATTTTGCAAAAAAATTTTATTTTAAGTTTTATTAAGTTTGCAATAGATGTATCTCTTTCAGGATATTGTAATCAATTGGTTTTATACACTCAGTTGTAGTAATCCCACTCCCGCTCTGTTTCTTCTCCTCTCCTCCTTCTTCCTAGCTCTCCTTAATTATTATTCGATCCTTGATTTATTCACATAATTTGTCCAATCAAAGGAAAGGATCATAAAAACCAGCGATATGTCAACAGAGTATTTCAGCCGATCAGCATATTATTTCAGCCGGGGGGATCAAGTCTAGATTTTCCAGAAAATCAAAGAGAAACTCTTTTATGTTGCGTTAAACACGCATTGTAATTTGTTTATCATGTTATTTGCAAGGCAATACTGTAAACACAATTTCCCCCATTAGGCCTTCTGTACATTACAAAATTGTACAACTGCATGCGCGTTTTTTTGCTGTCAACAAACTTTTCTACATTGACGTAAGAAAGTAATTAAAATGATTGGATGGTTGCCATCATTGGAAATCTAAATCATATAACTTATAGATTCATCAATTAACTGGACCAATGCGTAAATCATTTTCAAATATTATCAATAAAAAGTCATTTTTTATGACTCACGAGCTATTGTGATGACGGTTACATCGACGTTTAAACCCATGGGGAAAAGGAGTTATGCCCTATTCTGATTTTTATGTGTCGATCTAGTAACAATTATTTAAAACAAGTGGAATGCCTCTGGCCGTCTCACCTGCATCACGCGATTCAATATAGCAGCAGTGCTGATTTTGAAAACTACTATAACTCGCACAAGATGTTCAGTGATACTTGGTTACTCTTATTTCCACGTTTTATGAACTAGACCCATACACTTATAGAGATATGATGGTAATTCAACAAATACCCCCAACGTGGCCAAAGTTCATTGACCTTACATGACCTTTGACCTTGATCATGTGACCTGAAACTCGCACAGGATGTTCAGTGATACTTGATTACTCTTATGTCCAAGTTTCAAGAGAAAGATCCATCAACTTTCCAAGTTATGATGGTAATTCAACAGATACCCCCATTATGGCCAAAGTTCATTGACCTTTGACCTTGGTCATGTGACCTAAAATGCGCAAAGGATGTTCAGTGATACTTCATTACTCTTATGTCCAAGTTTTATGAACTAGACCAACACACTTTCAAAGTTATGGCGGTAATTCAACAAATACCCCAATTTGACCAAAGTTCATTGACCCTAAATGACCTTTGACCTTGATCATGTGACCTGAAACTTGCACAGGATGTTCAGTAATACTTGATTACTATTATGTCCAAGTTTCATGAATCAGATCCATAAACTTTTAAAGTTATGATGGTAAATCTACAGATACCCCCAATTCGGCCAAAGTTCATTGACCCTAAATGACCATTGACCTTGGTCATGTGACGTGAAACTCATGCAGGATGTTCAGTGATACTTGATTAACCTTATGTATAAGTTTCATGAACTAGGTCCATATATTTTCTAAGTTATGATGACATTTCAAAAACTTAACCTTAGGTTAAGATTTTGATGTTGATTCCCCCAACATGGTCTAAGATCATTGACCCTAAATGACCATTGACCATGGTCATGTGACATGAAACTCAGGCAGGATGTTCAGTAATACTTGATTAACCTTATGGCCAAGTTTCATGAACTAGGTCCATATACTTTCTAAGTTATGCTGTCATTTCAAAAACTTAACCTCAGGTTAAGATTTGGTGTTGACGCCGCCGCCGCCGCCGTCGGAAAAGCGGCGCCTATAGTCTCACTCTGCTATGCAGGTGAGACAAAAATGAAGAAATAAATTATCAGCATCATGGTTATATGCCTAGGCCTACATGTTATTTCTAATATCCCTTCCAAATCATTAGAAAATAAAAGTCATAAAAATTAATGTAGCGACCTATCGAAATGTTTATTATGACCAAAGCAAAAAACAATTGGGGATGTATCATTGGCTTGTATATGCGCTATTGATATTCCTATTATCGGCATTTTTGTTCTGTTTTTGTTAATCTAAACTGTAATTCAGTATATTCAAAACTATTTAAATTTTCAATTTGCTTTCGCGCTCATATGTCATCATTTGGTTCCCTTTCTGTGCTATCACTGTACATGCCCCATAGGTACTGTACGCGCATGGCAGGCTTCGAAGACCTATCGAGTAATGGCGGCCGGTCTCCGCGTAATCACAGCGATTTGACGAAGTACGCCCTCTAGCGTTATTAGTATATATCTCTATGGTCTATACGTACCCTCTGTCGACATCCATGACGCCAGAGTTGACCTCCAATAAGACTGGACAGATACTGAAACTTACGCTCACGACGAGTAAACAATGGAATGGTCATCATCATACCAAGTCTACCTCTGTTGGATGATTCATAGCTGTCAGGACTGAAAATTAGAATGAAATTCAACCAAATAAAAGTGACTTGATAATCCCATTCCATGGTGCAACAAACAAACACATTTTTAGAAGTAAAGTTTCTTTCTGAAATAAATAGTCATCAAAAATATCAATTTATAGTACATTAGGAATGATTTGCTTCTAGTGATTTTACAAATATATCATTGTCAAAATAGTAAAATGAATCCGAATTATCTGATCTTCTCCAAAAAGTGAATAAAGACCGACAACATTCCTCCCTTGCTTTAGGTTATCCATGTAACCCTCACAGTATTAAGAAAAAAGCTGATTTAACTCATCCTAATCAAACTTATGCTTGAGAACAAGTTAAAACCTAGTGAATATTTCCATCCCCCCCCCCCACATACGTTTAAGCAGGATGTATAAGGATCCGCTGGCCCACATTCACAAAGATGGTTTTGTAAACCATCGGTTGAACCAGGGAAGTGTTATCTATAACACTTCCCTGGTTGAACCCATGGTTTATGCAGATTTCCTGTATAAATTATGCTTAATTTACCATACATAAAATTGAAAGGTGCACCAAACTGAAGCTTGTTGCCGTGATTATCCATGCTATTTCAAAAACCTGAGAAAGGATGGTTGCATACTGATATTCTAAACAATTTTTTTCTTTTCACTCAATATTAAAAAAATGTACTCACTTATTGATTGTATACTGTTTGTTCTTGGGAGCCAAGGCTGCCATACATGACATGTAGAAAACTGGCATCTCCTTTTTGAATTCAGCCAGAATATGTCCCCAAGCAGACTCAGTAATACGATGTGTCTTGTCTCCTGTAGCTACGATCTGTGGACTGGGAAAGCTGAGGGGTTTCTTCACAAACCTCTGAACTTCTTTGCGTACTTCAACTTCTACCACTGCTGGAAGAGCACTGCGAACAGAAGGGCTAGTTAGTAGGGCACTCAGAGCTCTAGCATGGTTGAAGGTACGCATATAAGTTACAACCTTCTGTAGTAATGGCTCATTCTTGGGCACTTTAGCTCGCCTTGGCATCTTTACATCAGCGGCAAACTCAACAGGCTCTGTGTTGACCCCGATGCTCCTGAACATTGTGCCAGATGTGTTGGAAGAGAAGACTGCCCTTGACTCCCAAGCATCTTTCTTACCTCTAGCTCTTGTAACTTTAATTTCTAGGGGCTTGCGTCCAGATTTAGATTTTCCTTTTGGGCTTCTCCCACTGGGTCTCCCTCTGCTACTGGAAGATGCTGCTGTATTCTTCGACTTTGAGTGTCTTGATTTAGCCCTAGATTTCGCCATGGTTTCAAGTTGTTTCTGTTCATCAAAAATTATGGTCAAAATCATATTATAACATTAATCTGAATGTATTTGTAAATTTTGTTCATATTCATACGTGATCCCTTTCTTCCTAATGAATTTATTCTATGATCACACAGAAACAGAAACAAATTAGAAATTTGACGTAGATGCCCCCGCTTAATGCGATCAGAAATTCATTCAATATGATTGAACTTAATATCGTGCAGGAACCAACATGCTAACAAATCTAGACCTTTGACCTAAAGACTCGCCCTTTCCATAATTATCTCTGACAGAAGATATAACCAGGGCGCGACACTAGCGCCGGTCCGACGGTCCCCGACCAACAAAAATCGCTGTCGGACCAGTAATTTTTCAAAAAATAGCAAGACTTATGGGTCCGACATGACCAGTAATAAAAACCATTGTTGGGCCAGTAACTTTTCCAGAAATTGTCAAATTCACTGGTCCAACATAAACATAAAAAATATTCCATGACTCAAATTGCAAACCATTTTCCTCCCGTGATTTTGTGTCATTCACACACAGATACACACAGAATGAATCGCATACAATTTATTACAGTGTACATATACATGTAGCCAGCCGGCCACACATGCACAACCCACATGGTAATTTTTCTACTGGCTGCAAGAACGAAGCTTGGCTAAACTCTGGCAGAATCTCACAGAACTGTCAAAATTCACATTTCACACTCATGAAAGGCTCTTCTAATGTCCATATTTCCTAAAAATTGGGGTAACTCTGTCACTTGTATATCGTCTGAATACATGATAGCCCCACATATGCATTTGTGTGTTGTTGATACACTTGGTTTCTTTCGTAGCTTTATTGAGCCAAAAAGAAACTTAATTTTATTTATGATAGTTTCAGCTTTCTTCCTCTGTTCTCTTTCTTTCTTTTCAATCTTTCTTTGTTTCTTCCCTCTCTTCTTTCATTTTTGTTACTGTCTTTCTTTTTTAATTTTCTTCTTTGTCTTTCGTTCTTTCATTCTTTCTATCCTTTAAATATTTTTCTTTCTCTCTCTTTCTTTCATTTTTGATTTCGTTCTTACTTTAATTCTTTAGTCCATCCATCCTATATTTATCTCTTCTTTCTTTCTTTCTTTCCTTCTTTTTACCCTTTCTTTCCTTCATTCTTTTTAAAGATAGTGATGTTGCATGAATTTTATATTTTCCCCCCATAAAATCCCACCTTAGTCATTCGGAATATCAGAGCGAGTTTACGGGCTCGATGTTCGGGTAGGTGGAGCGTAGTGTAGCGGTAGTGAAGTGGAGTGGAGCCTGCACGAACATCGCTTAAGGTAGAATAGAGGTAGCCAGAGGAGTTCCTTAAGTAGGGGTGTAGTATGAGTTCGGGATCCAAAGCCAAAAATTAATCAAGCGGCATGATTATGAATAACCTTGAGTTTTCTTCTATCTCTAGCTGACAAAACAGTATATAAACTATTGCAGTAATCTAACCGAGAAAGAATAAGTGCTAGCACAGCATGGTGATATGTCTTAAGATCAATGAATCTACAAATTCTCCACAAATTGCTGAGACAACCTGATTTACTTGAATAAACAATGTGAACATGTTATCAATGCATACCGGTACTCCAAGAACAGTAGTTTCAGTGGAGATTGGGATGCATTGACCATTAACATTAGGTCCTCAGCTGGATATGTGATATTCATTGCAGATGGCGGGCAGAAGAACAGAGAAAGTATATGGACCTAGTTCATGAAACTTGGACACAATGGTTTGGGTCATTCCATCTGGATTCACCTAGTGGTTGCACCCGACCCTCTCAGTTTTTGTTGTAATTTGGTACACATAAAATTCACCATGGCCCAAGCACAAAACAAAAAAAATTAGTCCAATCGGCTTGCCCTTTTCTCCTTGTTTTGACAAAAATGGGCGCGACCTTCAACTTTCAATGGCCATTGCGTCTTAACGTGTTGACCAATTTTCATGAAACTGGTACATTCAAAGGAAATTCAGAGAGGAATCCAAAACCTGCATCAAATAATGCATTGGAGTGATTTATAAGGTTATGACCTTTGACCTTTACTTTGACCTTGAGTTTGACCCCCGGATGAATAATTTTTAACTTGATTATCATGTATGTTAATTATTGGTATGATATTGACAAAATGTGTTAAAAACCAATGATGATATTTTATTTCTTCATCTTTTAAAACTTTTCGAAAGATACCAATTATCTGTTATGAAATTTCACTCTAGTCCCACATACTGATCATGTTAGTGAAGTGTTTACCAGTCCCATGATATATCTTTTTCTTCGTATGTTGGTTTGAGTGGTGATTAGTCATATTTGACTATTGTCGCCATTGATTCTATCTATAAAATCTCTATCTCTATCTATAAAATATGATATGTGGATATGTGCATAATATCATGGACCTATTACGAATGGACATTCAACGAACCCCCGCCTTTGGGACAAAGACCGTCACCGCTAATCCTTTTATAAACAGAGCGCTGGCAGCTGACGCCCATCAAGTCGGTCGTAAAACACGCTCTCACTGATGGACAGCAGAAATCAATTGTACGCTGCTCCTACCCGTTGCGATGTTGTTCGTTCACTTTATCAAAAGCAACGCACAGCAGCGAACGTTAGCGCTATGAAAATGATAGCAGAAACAAGAAAACAGGCGTGCATAAACGTATTTTTTACGTACATCGCAAACAACCGCACATGAAATGCATTGACATCACCTTGCAGATCCGTATATCTACGGCAAAAAAGCAGTTGAAATTTGACGGAGAAATGTGTGGAAAAACGTTTAAAATGCATCTTTTTCGGACAGTATTGATGTCGATAGTAGCGATTACCTTCGGTCAGAAGTTGATTTTCATTTGGGCATAAAATTCCACAGGATTGATGAAATTTAAGGGGATTTTTTTTTATGGTCAGATGACAATCGCACATTATAGACAGCCTAAAATAATGTACTGAAAAACCGGATATGAATCGCGCATTGCATTCTAGGTAATGTAGGGACTTTCCCTATTGGCAATCGGGGCTAAAACATGACCGTCTTTGGTCGAAAGAGGGCCAGTGATCGATCGGTGACGATCATTGGCCGAAAGGAGCTTGTGTAAACAATCGCCCCGGGCGGTCGTCGTGAAAACCGCGTATAGAGAAAGTTAAGGGTTAGACAGTGATTTTGACAGCTGGAAACAGGTGGTGGTCATAAAGAGCTCTCGTTGAATGTCCATTCGTAATAGGTCCATGGTAATATAAATACCCCATATTATTATTATTATTATTATTATTTATTTCAATATTAAATTACAGTATGCAGTTGGAAAAACACTCCGTCCATCGGAAAGGATGCAAATGTTGGTCCTGAGTATGGGAGAGTCACAATTTATGCACGTTAAAACTATGCCTGAGTCGAATCGATTTTAAAATCGGTGTTCGATCGATGTCATCGAACGCCAGTGCAGATTTTGCAAAATCGGTGCATCGAAAAAAACAAAAAACAAGGCAAACGCCAAGCGTTGTCTCGCCTGCATATTGCAGTCATGAAGAGACTGCATGTCAAAACTACATGTATGCTATATGACTTTGATGGACCTCTGTTACGAGTTTGGCGATCCCACCTCAAAGCTATAGAAAGTTATTGTGTGTACAACACAGCAGTGCCAGTCATGGAAAGTTCATTGACCTCTGACCTTAATTAAATTCAACCCCACATTCGAACTTGACCTGCACCTTCAAGAGATGGACCTCTTGTTTGAATTTGGCAATCCTACCTCAAAGATATAAAAAGTTATTATGTGTACAACAAAGCACAGTGCCAGTCATGGAAAGTTCATTGACCTTTGACCTTAATCAAATTCAACTCACATTTGAACTTGACCTGCACCTTCAAAAGATGGACCTCTTGTATGAATTTGGCAACCCTAACTCGAATATATAGAAAGTTATTGTGTGTACAGCACAGCACAGTGCCAGTCATGGAAAGTTCATTGACCTTTGACCTTATTCAAATTCGACTCATATTCGAACTTGACCTGTGCCTTCAGGAGATGGACCTCTGGTATGAATTTGGTGATCCCACCTCGAATATATAGAAAGTTATTATGTGTACAACACAGCACAGTGCCAGTCATGGAAAGTTCATTGACCTTTGACCTTATTCAAATTCTACTCATATTCGAACTTGACCTGTGCCTTCAGGAGATGGACCTCTGGTATGAATTTGGTGATCCCACCTCGAAGATATAGAAAGTTATTATGTGTACAACACAGCACAGTGCCAGTCATGGAAAGTTCATTGACCTTTGACCTTATTCAAATTCGACTCATATTCGAACTTGACCTGTGCCTTCAGGAGATGGACCTCTGGTATGAATTTGGTGATCCCAACTCAAAGATATAGAAAGTTATTATGTGTACAACACAGTACAGTGCCAGTCATGGAAAGTTCATTGACCGTTGACCTTTGACCTTCTTCCAATTTGACTCATATTCGAACTTGACCTGTGCCTTCAGGAGATGGACCTCTGGTATGAATTTGGTGATCCCACCTCGAATATATAGAAAGTTATTATGTGTACAACACAGCACAGTGCCAGTCATGGAAAGTTCATTGACCTTTGACCTTATTCAAATTCGACTCATATTCGAACTTGACCTGTGCCTTCAGGAGATGGACCTCTGGTATGAATTTGGTGATCCCACCTCAAAGATATAGAAAGTTATTATGTGTACAACACAGTACAGTGCCAGTCATGGAAAGTTTATTGACCGTTGACCTTTGACCTTCTTCCAATTTGACTCATATTCGAACTTGACCTGTGCCTTCAGGAGATGGACCTCTGGTATGAATTTGGTGATCCCACCTCGAAGCTATAGAAAGTTATTGGGTGTACAAAGTTATGTGTACAACACAGCACAGTGCCAGTCATGGAAAGTTCATTGACCTTTGACCTTTGACCTTCTTCCAATTTGACTCATATTCGATCTTGACCTGTGCCTTCAGGAGATGGACCTCTTGTATGAATTTGGTGATCCCACCTCGAAGCTATAGAAAGTTATTGGGTGTACAACACAATTGTTGACGACGACGACACCGACGCCGGAAATAGTGATACCTATGTCTCGCTCCGCTACGCAGGTGAGACAAAAATTACATCGGCCGGCCGATTCATTTGGTTCACACAAACATCAAAATAAACAGTAATATCCAACTTGACTACTACTTACTTCATTTATATTGCCCCCAAAATGAAACCGATTGTGTAATTATGATGCCTATTCACCATTAATTTGAAGTTTATTTCGATCATAGTTCGAGTCTTACTCGTCTGCCCGGCTCGTCTGCTAGTGCCGAGATAATTTATGCACGATGAATTTATGAATGGAAGTCGCCATTGATCGTGCATGCGCAGTACCAGTACTGTGCTTCAATCAAATCAGAAAATGGCCGGAAATTGACGCAAACAACGTAAAGTAAATCTTGCTTTTTCATGAACAAGATTAATATCATGACCATAGAACATGATTTAATCGTAATATTTAACAATTTGCATATGATAATCATTAATATGAATTTAGAGCTTGATGTGAAACGTTTGTATTTCGTATCAATTTTCAATGACAGACATCACATGACGATCGACTTGAGTGAGTGCACTTGTCTAAAAAAATAATTATCACGTCAGGATTGATTCTCGAACATTGTCAACATGCAGAAACTCTTTTCAAGATCGTAATATCACCATATAATAACATTTTACATGACAAAACAGAGAAAATTGCGTTTGATATTTTTTCCCATCAATTTGAAGCTTGTTTGTGCCCAACTTTGGGCTCTAATTTCATGAATGGAAAATATGTCAGACGTCATCGAATGCGCATACGCATTGTGCTTCTTTTCTCGGAGACGTCCAGAGATAGAATAAAAAAAAAAAATAATGCCAGTATAATACTATTAATTCTTCCATATGAACATAACATTCTTTGCTGACATCAATATTTTTAGTATGGCCATAAAATCTTATTAAATCGTAATTATTTAACATCCAATAATAATTTATATGAATTTACACTTTTAGAGCTCGATCCGAGACATTCGTATTTATTTCGATCACAAGCTCTTGTGTCTAAAAAATGGATTATCATTATCAGGATTAAGTCTCGAACATCGCTAGAACTCATATTCCACAATCTTTCCTCACAATCGTTATATGATCAGCATTGAATACCAATTCAAATGACCATCCAGAGAAAATTACGTATTTATTCCCATCCATTTATTTGGAGCTAATTTTGGATCCAACTACCCCCGCCAACTACACAATCTCAGGCAAGTTACAGCGCTCTCCCCGCTGTTTGCACTTGTTAGATGGCGCTGGCAAGCACGCCTGTCGTTTCGGGAGAGTGAGTGTATGGGGCTGGTGTGTGCGAGTCTGGACTGCGAATGCTAGAACGTGACCGAAAATCATTCGGATCGACTCTGCGGGATTCATGTCTTTAATATTGTTTCATTTTAAACTTATCATGTTATCATCTGCAAATATCATTGTTGAAGATATTTTGGGAAGAATTCTGCATTGCTCCCAACCTTTTTTGTGTTTTGTGATCATGGAAAATACAAACGACCTTTGCTCTGTCATCTGCTTTTGCAACGCTCACCCGACCAGCGCAGACCGTCAGTGCATGTACCGTAGTGCATGCATAGCGCATGCATCGACAGCCGGCCGGAGCAAAAAAAATGACTCGATTTTCCCCGCCTTCAAATTTCGATGCATCGATGTTCGATCGAATTAAAGCTGTCGAACACCGGTTTTCAAAATAGTCGATATGACTGTGGCTTAGTTAAAACCAATACACTATTCGTCAAAGAGTAGGGTTTTCACCCGGTGTATTCCACAGGTCAAAGGTCACAGATATGCGAGTTGGTTTCCGCATGATAACTTATGAAATATTCAACAGATTTTTAAAAAATTGGGTGTGTAGGTAGATGACACCAAAATACAGGCTAAGTTTAAATTCGGAGTCCGCAGGTCAAAGGTCACAGCTCATTACATATGTGAGTTGGTTTCAGCATAACTTTGGAAATATTCACTAGATATTAAGAATGTTTGGTGTCTGGGTAGATGACACCAAAATACAGTCAGGTCACATCAAATGACCCAACTGTTATTCAGGGCTCCACACTAACCCTTTTTTTCTACTGGTCCAACCTATTCATGTCGGACCACAGGGTGCTACATAACTTTTTTGAAGCACTTGCCCAGTTGGGCAAGTAAATTTTCAAATAGTTGAAAAATACTTGCCCGAATATAGATTTCACTTGCCCGAAAAAATCCTTCAAAACAAAGTTTTATTGCTTCAAAACAAGTTATAGCCTTATAGTTTTACTTACCATACCATTGACGGCGTTAAAGATACATTTTTCAACATGACTACTGATGTACCTTGTAGCTGCATTTCTTTTTTTTTAATGATTTTTATTTTGAACATCATGACAAAATAAATGGTAAATATGCTCTTTAATTAATTTCCTAATCTCATATAATTTCCATATATTTTGGAGGGGACTAGGACACACAATAAAAAAAGGGGAAATCACTGAAAATAACCAGAGAAAAAAAATTAAGAGAGGGGGAGAGAATGAAAGAAAAAAAAGTAAGAAGAAAGACAGAAAGGACGAAGAAATAAAGGAAGGAAGAAAGAAAAAAAGAAAAAATGAAGAAAGAAAGAGAGAGAATGGATGCGCGGGGAAGAGAAAGATGGAAAGATAGAAAGAAAGGAAGAAAGAAGGGAAAAGGAGGATGGAAAGAAAAAAGAAAGAAAGAAAAAAATAGAAAAAAAATGAGAGGAAGAGAAAGGATAGAAAGGAATGAATAAAAGGAAAACAAGAAAGAAAAAAGGTAAACAGAAAGGAAGGAAAAGGGAATGAAAGAAAACGAGAGAAAGGAAAGAAGGAAGAAAGGAAGAAAGAAAAGGTATAAGGATAGATGGAAGGAAAAAAAAGAAAAGAACGATACAACGAAAGACAGAAAGAAATGAAGGAAGGAATGAAGGAAAGAGATGAAGGAAGGCAGAAAGAAAAAAATAAGGAAGAAAAGAAAAGATGGATGGGAAAAAAAAAAAAAAGATCAAAAGAACAACAACAAAAAAATCAGAAAGAAAGAAGGAAAGAAAGGAAGAAAGAAGGAAAGAAAAAAAATAGAAAAAATTGAGGGGAAGAGAAAGGAAGGAAAGAAAGGAACGAATAAAAAAAGAAAAAGAAAGAAAAAAGGTAAAAAGAAAGAAAGGAAGAAAGAAAAGAGAAAAAGAAAAGGATTGATGGACTCCATCAATCCTTTTCTTTTTCTAGAGAAAGAAAGGAAAGAAGGAAGATAGGGAGAAAGAAAAGGTTTAAGGATAGATGGAAGGAAGGAAACAAAAGAAAAAAGAAAAGAAAGATACAACGAAAGACAGAAAGAAATGAAGGAAGGAATGAAGGAAGGCAGAAAGAAAAAATAAGGAAGAAAAGAAAGGATGGATGGAAAAAAGAAAGATCAAAAGAACGAAAGACAGAAATAAAGAAAAACAAGTGGAACGCCTCTGGCAGTCTAGCCTGCATTACGCGATTTAATATAGCAGCAGTGCTAACTTTGAAAACTACTGTAAGATAATCATTCACAAAAACACCATTCATATAATGACATAATACCACGTTCATTGACCATAGATCACATTTGAACGGTGACTTAAGACTTGTCAACTACACCCATGTCCACAGTTCATTCACTCTATCCATAAACTTTCAAAGTTATGATGGCAATTCAACAATTACCCCAACATGGCCTAAGTTTATTGACCTTAACTGACCTTTGACCTTGATTTTGTGACCTGAAACTCACAGGGGATGTTCAGTGATACTTGATTACTCTTATATCCCAAGTTTTATGAAATAGATCCATAAACTTCAGAGTTAGAATGGTAATTCAACAAATACCCCCAACACGGCCAAAGTTCATTGACCTTAAATGACCTTTGACCATGGTCATGTGACCTGAAACTCGTACAGGATGTTCAGTGATACTCGATTACTCTTATGTCAAAGTTTTATGAACTTGATCCATAAACCTTCAGAGTTAGGATGGTAATTTAACAAAGACCCCCAACACGGCCAAAGTTCATTGACCTTAAATGACCATTGACCATGGTCATGTGACCTGAAACTCGCACAGGATATTCAGTGGTACTTGATTAACCTAATGTCCAAGTTTCATGACCTAGATCCATAAATTTTCAAAGTTATGAAGGTAATTCAACAAATACCCCCAACTTGGCCAAAGTTCATTGACCCTAAATGACCATTGACCTTAGTCATGTGACCTGAAACTCAGGAAGGATGTTCACTAATACTTGATTAACCTTATGTCCAAGTTTCATGAACTAGATCCATAAATTTTCAAAGTTATGATAGTAATTCAACAAATACCCCCAACTTGACCAAAGTTCATTGACCCTAAATGACCTTTGACCTTGGTCATGTGACCTGAAACTCGGGCAGGATGTTCAATAATACTTGATTAACCTTATGCCCAAGTTTCATGAACTAGGTCCATATACTTTCTAAGTTATGATGTCATTTCAAAAACTTAACCTTCGGTTAAGATTTTGAAAATAATTCTCCCAACATGGTCTAAGTTCATTGACCCTAAATGACCTTTGACCTTAGTCATGTGACCTGAAACGCAGTCAGGATGTTCAGTAATACTTGATTAACCTTATGTCCAAGTTTCATGAACTAGGTCCATATACTTTCTAAGTTATGATGTCATTTCAAAAACTTAACCTTAGGTTAAGATTTGATGTTGACGCCGCCGCCGCCGTCGGAAAAGCAGCGCCTATAGTCTCGCTCTGCTATGCAGGCGAGACAACAAAAAGAAAGGAGAAATAAAGAATGAAAGACAAAAAGAAAGGAAGGAATGAAGGAAAGAAAGAAAAGAAAGAATGAAAGGGATGAAGAAAGTAAGGAAGAAAAAAAGACAGGAAGAAAAGGTAAAGAATGGATGGACAGAAGGAAGACAGTAAGAAAGAATGAAAGGAAGGGGGAAAAGAAGGAAGGATTAAAGAAAGAAGTAAACAAAAGTTGGATGGAAGGAAGAAAGAAAAAAAGATAGAAAGAAAAGAATGACAAAAAGAAAGACAGCTATAGTAACAGAAAAAATGAACAAAAGAAGGAAGGAAATTTAAAGAAATAAAGAGAGATTCAAAAGAAGGAAAGATAGGCAGAAAGACATAGAGAGGAAGAAAGCTCAAACTATCCAGTCATAAATAAAGAAGAAAAATTTATCAATTTCCTTGCCTAAAAAAAATAGTTATGAAATAAACCACGTTATCAACATACACACAAATGCATATGTGGGACTGTCAAACAATGTATTTCAGTGTGTGCGATACAGACGATCATTCGAAACCCCATCTTTTTTAAGCATAACAGAAGTGAAAATTTCTCCTTTTACTGCTTACAAATGACAGAGCTACCCCAATTTTTAGGAAATATGGACTTTACAAGAATTTTCATTGGTAAGAAGTGTGAATTTTGACAGTTCTGTGGGAGATTTCTTCCATAGCAAACTTTGTTCGTGCAGCACCGTACTCCGTAGAAACTTAACTACATGCATCGGCTGCGTGGACTAGGCGCTAGCTAGCTAGGTATGCTAGACTGCCATTGATTCTGTGTGTGTGTGTACGTCTCTGAGCTTTGTGTTTATTGCAGAAAATGGCGCAAATTTTGCAATTCGAATTACAAACTTTTTTGAAAGAAGAAATTAATGATATTGCTTTTTTTTGTCTCTTTTTCTTTTCTATATTTTGATGGTGAAATATGGGGAATCTTTCTAAAATATAATTTCCAAAGGAGAATTTTGCTTGCCCGATTCGGGCAAGCAGTTTTTGTCTTTGCTTCAAAACACTTGCCCGACTCTAACTTTTACTTGCAAGCCCCGGGCAAGCGCTTATGTCGCACCTGGTCGTAGATACCCAGTTTTTCCATTTTTTACTGGTCCGAACCTAAAATCTACTGGTCCCAAAAGATAAAGAAAACATAAAAAAGGTGCGAGTTTATTTTGCTGTCCTTTCTTGTTACCCCCTCCAAAAAAAAAATGAGGGCATGAATGAATGAAAGACAAAAAGAAAGGAAGGAAGGAAGGAAAAAGAAAAGGTAAAGAAAGGATAGGTGTGAAGGAAGAGAAAAAAAAAGAACTGAAGAAAGAAAGACTGAAAGAAGGAAAGGAAGGAAGGAAAAAAAGAACAAAAGAAATAAAGGAATGAAGAAAAGAAAGAAAGAAGGAAAGAAATTAACCAAGCAATAAAGAAAGAAAGAGCAAAAGACAGAAAGTAATGAAGGAAAGAAAGAAGGAAAGATCGAAGCAATAAAAAAAGAAAGAAAGGGTAAAAGGAGAGATGGAAAGAAGGAAAAAAGAAAGAAAGACAGTGAAGAAAGAAAGACAGGGAAGAAAGAAAGAGAAAGAAAGAAAAAGAAAGGAAGGTAGGAAGGATTGAAAGAAGGAAGAAAGGAACGAAGGAAGAAATAAAGAAAAGGTAAAATGATAGAAAGAAGGAAAAAAGAATGAAGGAAAGAAATAAAGAAAGGAACGAAGCAAGCTCGAAATTTGACGGAATAAAGCCATATTTTGGTATGTATTTCCGCTCCCCCATCATATATAATGTTCTATATTATGGCTAGATATATTATTCTGAACCTTCTCCATGTTTTTATTTTCAATTTTAGTGGGGGATGCATATGGAACTCTTGCCGAAAATATCACAAAACTCACAAATACGAAAATTCCGCCGTGTTTTCCGAACACCTCTTAATTTCGCCGCCCGATGTAGAAGGGGTCCTAAAGCTACGCACTCGATTTGTCATGCAAAAGAAATTGTATTTCCTGTGCCTTAAATACTAAAATAAGTTCATATTATTATAGGAAAAAATGAAATTAAAGTGAATGCAACCCCAAAATTCCAAAGAGTTGTGGGTTTTCTCTACATTTAGAGATTAACTGCAGCCTCTGTATAAAAAATGCATTCGATACAATCAATAAAAGAAGGGTAGTTGAGGGGTGGTGGGAGTGGTAAACATTAAATGCAACTCTATGGGATTGGAGTATTGCTCGTATCAAACATGCATAACAAGGGGCCAGGGAGACCTTTGATTTTGGTCTCATTCTAGAGCTAAATATAACAGGTATAATCTAACACCTCTATACACATCATGTAGAGCTGCCAACTTGTCACTTTCAAAAATAGTATTTTTCAGCTTGAAAAAACATATTTTTGGGTCAAAAAAAGGATTTTCCCCATTTCAGTATTTTTCTTTATAAAATGCTCTTGCAACGATGTTTCTTTCATAATAAAAACGCGGTCGGTGTAAAAAAGTCCTGTGAATGAATTTAAATTAAAAACACTAGGTAATACTGTGGTTAAGTGATTTGAAAAGTTGACCGCGCAAGGGGGAGGGGTTGTCCTCCTCCCACATTAGGGATTAAAAAAAAAAAATTAAGCTGAAAAAGGGGAAATTTCCTGCATATTTTTTCATTGTTGTTTTGTCATTTTCTCCACAAATGTCAATAACAAGTGGAATGCCTCTGGCCGTCTCACCTGCATCACGCGATTCAATATAGCAGCAGTGCTGATTTTGAAAACTACTATAACTCGCACAAGATGTTCAGTGATACTTGGTTACTCTTATTTCCACGTTTTATGAACTAGACCAATACACTTATAGAGATATGATGGCAATTCAACAAATACCCCCAACGTGGCCAAAGTTCTTTGACCTTACATGACCTTTGACCTTGATCATGTGACCTGAAACTCGCACAGGATGTTCAGTGATACTTGATTACTATTATGTCCAAGTTTTATGAACTAGACCAACACACTTTCAAATTTATGGCTGTAATTCAACAAATACCCCAATTTGGCCAAAGTTCATTGACCCTAAATGACCTTTGACCTTGATCATGTGACCTGAAACTTGCACAGGATGTTCAGTAATACTTGATTACTATTATGTCCAAGTTTCATGAATCAGATCCATAAACTTTCAAAGTTATGATGGTAATTCAACAGATACCCCCAATTCGGCCAAAGTTCATTGACCCTAAATGACCTTTGACCTTGGTCATGTGATGTGAAACTCATGCAGGATGTTCAGTGATACTTGATTAACCTTATGTATAAGTTTCATGAACTAGGTCCATATATTTTCTAAGTTATGATGACATTTCAAAAACTTAACCTTAGGTTAAGATTTTGATGTTGATTCCCCCAACATGGTCTAAGTTCATTGACCCTAAATGACCTTTGACCTTGGTCATGTGACATGAAACTCAGGCAGGATGTTCGGTAATACTTGATTAACCTTATGGCCAAGTTTCATGAACCAGGTCCATATACTTTCTAAGTTATGCTGTCATTTCAAAAACTTAACCTCAGGTTAAGATTTGGTGTTGACACCGCCGCCGCCGCCGTCGCCGTCGCCGCCGCCGTCGGAAAAGCGGCGCCTATAGTCTCACTCTGCTATGCAGGTGAGACAAAAAATGATCATGATAAAAATAATAAGTTCATTGACCTTACATATCCTTTGACCTTAAATCAGGTGACCTAAAACTCATGCAAAATTATCAGTGATACTTGATTACTCAAATGTCAAAGTTTTATGAACGAGATCCATATACTTTCAAAGTAATGACATTTCAAAAACTCAATTAAGATTTGTGAAAATTGTTCAGATACTAACAAATCTTAGCCTGTCTACATGTACTAAGATTAACCAAGTACGTTCATTGAAATGATGTTTCACATCATCTTTAAGAGCGCTCCATCCATCTTTTGTTTTCATTCTCATTTTCAATCAAATAAAACTAAATCAGAACACAAGTGAACAAAATACCCGGCGTAGCTAGACTCTAACTTATCTATGCTCAACGCTGCCACGGCCCGGCCTGGAGCGCCATTGCAGCAGCACGGTCATCAGCAGCCACTACTCGGGCAGGGCAGGGCGAGGCAGGGCAGGGCGAGGCACATCCCCATTGCCTAACCTGCTGGGCCGGGAGCTTGCATTTTGACAAACTTACTTGTCATCAACGCTGCTCATTCTCCGTCTTTTTGATGGTCCAGAGTCATATGTGTTATTCGCCCTTTTACATGAATCCATTATCCCAAGATGAAAATACCGGGAGTTCAAGCAAACACCGCCATGACATTGCAAGCTACACACACTTGAGCCGCGAGCAACAAGAAACCAGCGCACTGGATCCCTAAGCCGCTAGGCCTGGCGTCTGTGACAGGTAAGCACAGTACAGTACATCACTCCTGAAGGCTTTGCCCGTTCAACCACCGAAGTCTTATCTGCTTGAATGGATATTGGGCACGCCTCGAACACGATTATCTGCCATCTTGCTACCCCCAAAATGCATAGCCGTGTACATAATGTTGAAACAACAATTACGGCAGCCACATGTTTTTATACGACACAAGATGGCGGCAGACCAGCTATTCATGGCATCAGTGTGCATGTGAGATAGCGCAAGTGTCGCGCCGATCTATGCCAACGGAAGTTCAGTTCCATGTGTTGTATGCTGCACTCTATGTTCGTACAAATAACTCTCTAAATTAAAGGCACACATGTATATGAATTAAAGGTATACTCAAAATTTTGAAAAAACATATTTTTCCTGGAAAAAATGTACATACCGATTTTAAACACAAAAACGGACAAAATACGTACAAAACATATTACTTGGCAGCTCTGCAACATGGCATCATTATTTATGATTAGAAATTTAAAGAAAATCTATTTTAACTAGAAATTTGACGTGTCCGAAGGACACAGATGCCCTCGCTTAACGCGATCAGAAATTCATTCAATATGATTGAACTTTATATCGGGCAGAAACCAATATGCATAAATACAGTGCGTCCCACAAAAAACGAAACCGAGATTCATCGATAATTTATCATAACTTGATCACAAATACAATAGACAAATGACCTACCAATGTAAAGCTTAAAATCTCTTCTTTCATCTGATATTACTTAGATTATTCCTTATTCACGCATGAGCGAGCAAAAACAATTTGAAGAAAGGATACCAAAAACTCATTTGGCGGGGGGTATCTGAATTTCAAAGAGAAAATCACATGCCTAAAAAGTTCAATATCTGCTCTTTTATTTGATACCTCAATTACAGAAAATGGTCAAGAAATAACAAAGTTCTGGTTATTTGAAATAAGGCTTGAATTTCAATAATTTCATAAAATGAAGAGGTTTTACAGGCTAGCGTTCAAACTCACTCGACACTCCGTTTTGTTGAAGATCAGCCATGCATTAAGACTTTTGTTAACCATGCGATAGCTTCTGTGGGAAACCGGCGAAAACACAATTATTTAATGAAATTACGGAAATACAAGCATTTTTTCGAGGGAACATATCTTTTTTACTTCTTGACCATTTTTTGTGAATAAGGTATCAAATAAAAGAGCAGATATTGAATTTTTTAGGCATGTGATTTTCTTTTTGAAATTCAGATACCCCCCGCCAAATGAGTTTTTGGTATCCTTTCTTCAAATTGTTTTTGCTCACTCATGCGTGAATGAGGAATAATCTAAGTAATATCAGACGAAAGAGGAGATTCTAAGCTTTACATTGGTAGGTCGTTTGTCTATTTTATTTGTGATTAAGTTATGATAAATCGTCGCTTAATATCGGTTTCATTTTTTCTGGGACGCACTGTATAATGAACAAATTTAGACCTTTGAAGTAGGGGGACGGACAGGGGCAACGCTTAATGCCCCCTCCGGACTTCGTCTGCAGGGGCATAAAAATGTCATTTTGGATATTTCAAATTAACATACATTTGCATACTTATATCAAAATTATCTCAATGAAATTAATGAATCCCCTTAAATTATACATCATTTGAAAGGAAATTTCATGAGCAGTATAAATCTGGTAAGCATTTAATGGTAAGGGCAAAGAGAAAGAAAGTATGGATGTCTGAAATAAAGTATATTTGAGGGCCTATACAGTTAAACATGTTCACTCATGAATAGAATTTGAGCAGTGTACCCTAATTTTTTTGCAATTCCATTTATGAAATCCTAGTGAAATTTCCTTACAGAAAATGTATATTTTTATAGATAGGGAGAATATATTAAAAGTTATGACCATTTTGATACCGATAGGTGCGCTCTCATTTGATTCGGACGATGTAACACAAATAATGCGAGTTCAAGATGCATGGCCATAACTAACATCTGAAACTGTCTTTGCATACATCATTGATCAATATACTGATATAAAGAGAAAATCACTTACCAATGATTTTTATTTTTACTTCTTCTTCTTCTTTTCTTGCTTTGGTCTTCTTACTTGGCTTTGGGATAACTGAACTCCTTCTGTAATATTGATATCAGTTTTTGCAACAGTCTCCTAACAAAGAAAATAGAATATTATTATTAATAAGTGTTTTTTATACAAGGCAAAACAAATATAATGGGGGAATTAAGGAGTAATCAAAGAAGGTGAGGTTTCGAAGCCTTTTCTCCGTAGACGCTGTAGTCACCCATCAGTCAAACCTCCACCATGATGAGCTGTATGGCCGACATCCGTCTCTGGGCATTTTCACCACAGATGGACACAGAGGCAAAAAAATCAAATTGATATTCATGTCAAATGCTTTATGTTTTTTAATAATACAAGACCTGAAGTTTCTGGGACAATTTTTTTTTCCGACTCTGGCAGCCATTTGTTACTTCAAAATGGCCGCCAAAGTATGGATATGTAGTGACAATTTCTGAGTTTATTTTAGGATATCAAAGAAGCCTGAAATACTTTTATGTGATACTGTGTAAAACAAGAATCAAAAGCACTTTTATGTGATACTGTGTAAAAAAAGAGAAAAAAGAATCAAATGCAATTTGGATTTTTTAGTTGGACGCAAAGAAATTTCCACCTGTTATTATTAAAGAAAGTATTTCCGGAACAGCAGGTGAATTTCAAAAGAAAGCATTCCCAATACGTGTTGAACCCTAAGAGACACGGACTTAGTAATAATGTGTAAATAATGTTTTTCTTGGTTACGCAAAATGACCAATTAGATCTAGCCCTGTAAGGGCGGTTTCGTGCTTTCAAAATTAACGATATGGGACTCTTAAAAAAAAAACGGTTGCTGATACTTCAGCAGAGTCGTCTGTGTTAGATTTTGGTTGCATCTTTTTCTATGGGGATTTGAACCAATATCTCCCCGAGATCGTCGGCTTAGCTTCCCAACAGCGTATACCTCACTGATGCTGTCTGGGTTCTTCATTTTGTAAAGGAGAAATGGACTCCTGTTTTAGCTGACTTTTTACTTCTTTTTCCTGATATTTATCGGGTTCCACTGAGACCCTCACCATAGACGAGTTTTTGTCCTGCATGATATCGATGATTCATCTAGACCGGTTTTCCACTCTCCGTTGTATACGGCAGGCCTAGCTACGTATTTCATCGTTCCAAGTTCAGGTCGAACAACTCAATTCGCCAAGTAGATCGAACTGTCAACTTCTCAACGCTTTGGCCTATTTTGGAGTTTATATCCTATTTTATTACATAATCAATTGCTCTGTTATAATTCCTTTGAATATTCGACATAACTTTATTTACTGTCTTCAATTATTGGATATATCATACAGGCATTTCTTTGAGTTGTAAACACTTTGTAAATTTGTCAAAGAAAACATTCGAATCATTTTAATTATAAATCGAAGTCATCGAACTGTAATTGTTGTTGCTTGTTTAGTTTTTTCCCCTTTTTTTTCCTAGTCTGATTGATTGGTGTGTTTGATTTGTCTTTGTTTTTAAAAAGAAACATTAAGTTTTCTCAACCAAATTCACCAAAATACTCAGATCCGTCCCAACAGATACAAATTAGTGTTGAAAATGGTACATTGACATATATTTTGTTTTGACAGATTTTTAAAGAACAGGTTTGATCATGATGTTTTCCCCTGTGATTTAGCTTGCTATTATCATAACACATTATAAAATCCAATAGAAAGAAACACCAGTAATTCATTTATCTGATAAAAAAATATTGATGAAGTATGTGATATGGTATGTCAGTTACCAAAAACATGAACTTTTTTTCTCATTTCCCAGAAAAGAGGATATATTATATGAAACTTGGTAGATTTCCTCCTTAGGTAACACCCCTCCTTTCTACACCAAAATTAAAGACAATCAAGCCATAGGGTACCATTAAATATGTGTAACGTCAGTTACCAAGTGGAAAATGTAATGTCAGTTACCATGATAAAACGTATGTTACCAATAGTGAAATGCAAATGTGGTCAATTTTATCGGGAAGAAATATTGTATACTTAAGTCTTTCACTTACTTAAATCACACCAGAAGGAGCTTGCTATTGACTTTTGAAAGGTATAGTTCACAAGGAATACTATATCAAATTATGAAGGAAGTTGCATTCCCATCGTGCAAAAAAAAAAATTACTATGAAATTGTTTTGCATATGTACATGTACTTACCAAGTACCTAATTGTTTGTATTAGACAATTTTTTTGGGGGGAGGGGGTACTTTTCCCAAGCTATTGCATAAATCTGCAACATTTGATAAGCTTAACATTGCGATGAATGGGGGTTTCCAGGGCCCGTTTTATTTTCTAGGACCCCTGTTACATCTGAGAGATTCTCTACCTCGGGCCGGCCCAGGGCCTACCTCGGGTCGGAAAGAAATCAGATGTAAACATCCCAAACCTACCTCGGGCCACCTTTTAGCGAACCTACCCGAGACCACATCCAGAGGTAGTCTCGGGTAGGTATCGGGCCAGCCCCGGTCCGACGATTCGTAGATGTAAACGCACACAAGCTTTCGAACCTATCTCGTTCAGTTCGCCAGCTGTCAAATTACGTCATAGCGCGCACTATCCCTTCTCTGAAATCTTCAGCTGTAAACTCCTCGTTCACTACTCGTTGCCAGAAATGCCCCGATCGGTACTTGCTCCAGAGTACCCTGTTGCTTGTGCAGCCGTAGCTCATCGCCATTATCAACATCATCGCCATCCTTATTCTCTGCCGACGCCTTTCCTCAAACCTTCTCACTCTGATTGCCCTTTCCCGAAGAAATTGCTTACGACTTTCCCCGAATCAGGGAACACACATTAATATTCTTCATAATGTATTCGAGGGTCTGTACTTTTTGGGGTTTTGAATATCTAGAAATAACAACTAACGTACGCTATCCGATCGTAACCGAATGGCGAGCTAGCAGCCGACGAGTGTAACGAAATGTAAACAACTTCAATTAGCGCGCGCAAATTATTCAGAGCCTAGATCGAGAGTGCCCTTTGGTGTCAGCAATCGGATACCGCTCGAAACCGTACCGATAGGGGAGGGAATGAACGCTGTGATGTAAACAGACCACATTTAGGGACAGTGATTTTCCGTTTCAAAAAATAGCTTTTTCCGTTTCAGAAAATCTCAAATTCCGTTTCAGCATGTCAGAAAACGGAAATTCTGTTTCCTCATAGACTTTGTACACACGGAAAAGTGACAATTCCGTTTACACATTGAATAGCAAAATCACAACACGTACACTCGCACTGGTCAAAATTTGTATCTGCTACTGTACCAACAACACAATAGAATCCGTTCTAATCGGATCTATGCGGGTGCATAAAATATTTTTACAAACCCATTTAGCATGCATACATCCTCACCTTTCACATTATTAGCATTATTTCACGGTGAAATGATATTTCATCAATTTTGGGGTTTTTTGGACATCGTTATCATCAGTCAACGGCTTTTGCCAATCCACCATCTTGGATTTTAAGACCACGATATCGTGCTGTTACATCTTCAAACGTAGAGGGCAGCAACACACGACCGTGTAGTTGAACAATATGTGTGCATGTGAAGCCCAACCCGGCCGGCCGCGCCGGGTACGGGTGCGGGGTACAATCGAGTGTGCTGATGTCGAGTGCAGTCACGATGTGTGAATTGTCAGGATAGTAGCGAAGTGAGATCGTGTTTTCTGGGGTTTTGTGGCCATTTAATATTCTCATTTTGTTGTGATTTTGGAGTAATTTCTGTTGCTATTCTGTGTATTTTGAGGGAAAATACGTTTTCCGTGATTTTCCGTTTGAAATGCCACTTTCCGTTTCAAAAGGCCCTTTCCGTGAATTCCGCCCGTTTTCCGCGATCGCGGAAAATCACTGTCCCTACACATTTTGGACTTGGTCCGTTCGCGAAGCTAATCCACCAATAATCCAGTCAAGGATGCAAGTGGACTCGGTCAGGTCTCGGGTAGGAAACTTTCAGATGTAACAGGGGTCCAAGATTCTTTTGAGCATTGCCGGGCTAAAAGTAAATTCCAGGTTTTTATACCTGTTAGTAATGTAGATGTGTGATACAATTTCTGTTTTTGGTTTACAAGTATAGATGAAAAGTGAAATTTGACAGTTCTGATCAATGTTGCATGGATCTACTAAAACTGTTTTTTTTTCTAATTTACAAATAGTTCAGTTTCAGTTTAGAAGCTGGAGTTTATTTTTTGTTGACAGCTTAAAAAAGAAATTAGCAAAGAGAATGATTAAACAAATTATGAAGAAAATTGAAATCCGACAGATATGAACAAGCATTGCTTGCACTGACCAGAATAGAAATCAATAAAACTGCATGGCGGCATGAGATTCAGGGGAGGGGTAGCCTTGGGGAGGAGACCCTTATTCATTTTGCCTTTTTTGAGGGGAGGGGGAGGTTGGAGAAGGAAAAGGTTTAAAAAGTCAATATAAAACTGATGAAAATAATATTGTAAATGGGTGTATAGTCAGAAAATTTCATATGTACAGTCAATGCAATATTAAATTACTATAGGAATACATGTAGCTGCTATGACCCCCCCCCCCCCCCCGAGTAAGTAAAACATACATTTCTTAACTTTTGATAATTGAAAATGTGAAGTTTTATGAAACTTTTATCATTTTAAAAAGCCTTACATAAAATACCAAGAAAATTATGCCTTTGAAAATCATATAGCACTGGTAAATGTTAATGTATAATGTCAGTTAATAAAATGCTCATATCACAGAAAAGGAATTAAGAAAGTTTTTTAATTGAAATGTTCCTAGAAACTCAGGTATACTTCCACATCAAGCTCACTTTCATGTGAAGCCCTGCACAGAAGATACAACGCAATGATTCCACACATTTGACTTCCATGTGTTATCTCTATGGCAAATTAAATGTAACGTCAGTTACCGTAACGTCAGTTACCAGCATGGTCGTGAAAATATTATCATAGCCCCCAAAAGACAAAAACAAATTATTTAATACTTTGACAAATTTTAACCTAGTAACGAAGGTATAATTACATATTCAAATTTTTACTCTATCTATTCAGGGACATGAGATATTTCAATTTTACTGAACACCCTAAAATTGCATGTCCTTTTTGCGTAACGTCGGTTACCAACACATTTTTGCTTGCTGATGCGTAACAAATGTGGTTGCATTGAAAAACTTAGTATCAGAGTATACAGCAAGGTTCACTTTATTAACTCTATCAAAAGCAAACTCCCATCATTTGTTGTTTTAGAGATACACACAATGAAAGGTGTATAAACTTATGCCGTGTAACGTCAGTTACCGTGAAAATACCTCTCTGTAGGAGGACCAAGACAATCAGAAAACGTTTTTTTTAAATCCTCAGAAACAGCACATATAGGCTAGAATAGAAGTGCACGGCCAATATGGGAGACTGTCTCCCGTGTGGGAAATTATCTCCAATATCAGACTTTTGTAAAGAATTTGGGTATCAATTTTCAGAGACAAATCTCCAGTTTGAAAGACCAATTTCCTTTGTTTACATTTGCGGCAAAAGGGTTACAGTACCTTGGCGGCAAATGGAAATGTGATAAGCAGATTCCTCATGAAAAATAACCCCTTTTTGCCATCTACTTTTTCTTTCATAAGGATTTTTATTGTCATCCACACACAAAACAAATGGGCTTCTAATATCAGTGAGACAAAATTTCGGTTGGAAAAATGTTTGTTCTTGTTGGAGTTGTTCCTTTTGTCCATATTGGAGAGAGTCTCCAATATTGGCTGTGCACTTCTACTGCAAATAGCATGCTGTATACTCTGATACTAAGTTTTTCAATGTAACCACACTTGTTACGCATCAGCAACCAAGAGCCACTGCGGCCCAGAATTGGTTCAGTCTTATGAATTTTCTTGACGCAGTGGTACCACAAATGTACCTCGAAGCACCCCCTGAATTATTTGAAACCAGTGGAACACCTCTGGCAGTCTCTCCTGCATTTACATGATTTGATATAGGGCTAAGTAGTGTTCCTGTATAGAAGAGTTGCGACATGACAGGTCCAAATAAAATGGTCATGTGATCTATGGGCGCCATTTTGTTTCCAATTCATATGATCGCCGACGACGCTAAGTACACCGCAGAGAGCCGGGGCAGAGAGTAACTAAACGTTTCCTAAATACCTGAAAAATGACGGGCCGTTATGTGCTTTTGGATGCACGAATCGGTCAGAGAAGGGATTCCACATGTTTAGATTTCCAAGTAATCGTGAAAGAAGGAAACTATAAAGTGCGGAGAGTTGGAATCTGGGATAGAAACCGACTTCGTCGACGTTTTTGTGCCAGGCCCAGGTTAGTCCCATGTATGTACTTTTATGTTATGATTTAGAAACATTGAATCGTTTTGTTTTGAAGGACAAAAAAGGTGCTCATTATTCATGATTACGGGTAATCATCTTCAAGGAAAAAGTGATAATAGTGTGGATACCATTAATAGTAGATTTCTTCAATTAATGTTAGTCAGTGCCTTTATTGCCATGGAAAATTAAACATACAGGAGTATCAATATGTATTATTTCCCATTTCTTTTTCTCTCTTTCACTTATATATATATATATAGCTGAAGACTCTGCTAGTGAACAAGAGACTCTGCAAGATATCTAGGGAAATATAAAGTTTCAAGGAAGGCTGACCAACTCCACTTGAGTTCAAGTATGCATTGAAGCTCATAAGCAATGCACAATTTCTGACTCTTCCACCGATTGTCATCCATCTCTCAGAGCAGCAGTCAACTTCAAAACAGGATCTACCACCAGCTGAAAGAGACAGCCTGTACAATCTGGCAGGATATTGTTTGCACAGCATCAAACGTACCGAAAAAACTTGCGTCGTGAATGCTGTGACAAGAGGACCAGATGAGGAGATTCACCAAGCATCAGAACTCAGTCGGCTGAAAGAATAAAAGACAGGTTGTCTCATGCACATCTCGTCTAAAGCTTACGACATGCTCCTAAATGTTGAGTTAATGTTTCGCCGTTTACAGAGCACATTGATAGAAAACACAAATGTCAGGACCCGTCTAGTGGCCGAAGCAGAGTTCTGCAACAGGAATGTCGACCTGCCAACCTGTCATGATGTCAAATCAAAACTGTTGAGCAAGTTCATCAATGCCCGCTTGCACTCTTACTGCAGGAAGAATGTAGAAATGAAGGCAGAGTTAGCAAAAACCAAAAAAGGTGGTGAATTAGGGAGCAAATTAGGGAGCAAAAGCATGGCCACGCGAAAGCTAGCCTCTTGTCGAGGCCCTGTCGGCTGTTTTCCGAGCGAACATGGCAAAGCACGGGAGAGAGCGAAGCAGAGCGCCGCGAGACAGGGCCTCTGGACATCTGTACCGAATTTCACCGACTTTCTTTTGTTTTTTATTGTTTTTACCAATTCACCGACCAAAAACTGGTCGGTGAAAATCATCCAATGAGAGCGCGAGCTGCTATGACGTCATATTAAATATTCATGAGCTCCTCTTGAATGGCGACCCTTTGATTCTTGGCGAAGAGTGACGACGAAATATCAATGAGCACTGAATACGCCTCTAAAACGCTGAATATTGACCGATTTAAGGATTTGCAAGTCAATGAAATTAACTCTGCACTGAAAGGACGAGATGTCTTTGTAAATCTACCCACAGGATATGGAAAAATGTAATATTTCATGCGATTCCACCGGTCGATCCGGGGCGTCGATTATCGATCTCCGCTGTGCAGTGCAGTGAGGGAAGCTGGGGTGGAGTTGCTGGGAGTTGACTCGAGTCTGACCAGCGGCTGAGCAGTATCTCCCGGGAAGTTTCGGTGCGGTGATGGGTCTGTTACGGCCAGTAGTAATAGTAGTAGTAATAGTAGTACCACTACTTGTAGCATTTTGCTGGTTATATCCCCTTTATTGTCCCGCAATTAAATGAATCCCCTGCAGAATAGTGGACTACTATATAGTATTCAGAACCCAAGACGAAACAGCTCTGACATTTCATTGGTTTACTCGGTGACCGGTAATATCATGACTCATGTATATTCATTAAGAAGACGTTCCTCATGAATATATAATTCAGTTCAGATGTCAAGAGGCCCTGGCTCGCGCCAGGCCTAATTCGCTTCGCGAATTAGGAAAGCCCTCACTTCGCTCGGGAAGCAGCCGCCAGGGCCTCGACAAGAGGCTACGCGAAAGCTGGCTTGAAGGACGCACACCACTAATACTAATAGGGTCCAGCAATTTAGGGAATACCCTTTAGACCCGTACCTAAAATGACGTAATGGTTGGATAAATATTCATATAAAATCAACGGTGCATATCTCAGCAATTTTTTTCATATGGGCATAGAGAGTGATTACTACTGGATCTGTTCAGTCCCATGGGAGAGCAGTAATTTGTCAATGCTGGATTTTATGGGAACTTAATTAGTTGCCCAAGAAACCCTGTGAGCACTGTGACTGCAACCAAGTTTGCATGTAGTCTTGGTTCGAGCCCCTGTAGCGCAAATTTTTTTTGAAAAACACCTTTTCATATCTTTAGCGTTTGAAGAATATTGGAGGAACTACCAAATGATAAAGGTGTGGATGTCATTATTAAGACTTATTTTTGGCGATTTTTCAAATCTCATTTTTAACACATGAGTCTATGGGGAAATAGTTAGTGGTGTGTGCCCAAAAATGTCAAGTGAGCAATCGTTGTGCCTGTCATGTACAATACTTTACATGTCGTAACTGATTTTACACACCAGCCTAAACCTTGCATGAATTTGAAGACACACTTGAAGACAATTTTAGCAAATGAATTATTTGTTATAAAAGTAACTTTCAGTAGCCCATTTTCACTCTGTTTCTCACCAAACGAGTTGGTCTCCCTACTGTACATATACTTAAGTACAATGAAGCTTTCTTTATGTTTATATGCAGTACCACAAAACTTGCAAGGCTTTATAATGATTTATAAAAGCTGGCATTCCTTGAATGAATTTTATGAATTTTATCTTTAAAATTGTCTTTATTTATTTATTTTATTTATTTATTTGCATTTATTTATATATATATTTATTTGGTTCTATGAAATTTAGGGATTCAATAGAGTTCAGGGTGGTGTTTCAAAATATAGTGAAATCAGGATTTTGAAATTTCGACAGAAGATTGAGGTTTAGGCCAGTTCGTAAAATCATCAATGTTGTATATGACCAAGTGTATGTTCCTATATGAGAATTTCAGGAAATGAGTCATTTGTATGAAATTGACTGTTGTAAATTTCAGTAGCCCACTTTTACACTGTTTATCATCAAAAGAGTTGGTCTATGGAGCTTTGTTAAGAAGCAGTAATGTTGAAATGCAATACCACAAAACTTGCAAGGCTTATTCAATAATAACTTATCTGTAAAAGTTTACATCCTTGGATTTTTTTTGTTTTGTTTTATTCTTGCATGTTTGTTTGTCATTCTTGATGAAAAGAGAGATGAAGTAAAGAAACGGAGGGTGTGAGATGACAAGAGAGAGAAAGAAAGAGAGAGGGGTTGATGTTGAGAGATGAGATAGATGAAAAGATGGAAGATGAAGAAAAGAGATCAGAGATGAGATGAACAAGAGAGATGAAAATACAGTGTAGATAAAATAGAGGTGAAAAGATATATGATAATAAAGAGGACGGAAGAAAGATAATAAAAAGGAGATGGGAGATAAGATAAAGAGATAGAAACATCGAAAAGCTTGAAGATGAGAAGAGAAGGAAAAAGTTTAGATGAGGACAAATGAAGAAAAAAATACACCAGAATGCCGAAACAAATTATTTCGCATTACTCAAATAAGTCTACCCAAGTGTCCTTCCCCCCTTTCCGTTTATCCTGTCTTCATACACGAATATGTCCACTAAACCCTCTAACTTGTAAATTAAATTATTATTGATAAGCAATCATCTTTGTTTTTAAATTTTGAACGACAACGAGAAAGCTTAGAATGTAAAAATCCAGATAAAACACTAGCGTGCGCAAAACTAGTACACACAGTCACGGGTGCGTAACACAATGAATGGAAACAAAATGGCGTCAAATCTCCAGTTGTCGCAACTCTTCTATACAGGAACACTAGGGCTAAGCAGTGCTGACTTTGAAAACAGCTAAATAATTATTCACAAAACAAAACATTGCTTATAAAATACTAGGTCCACTGACCTAAAATGACTTTTGACCATAATCATGTGACCTAAAACGTGCAAACAATCATTCATACTTGATTAGCAATACCATTGTGTTTATGTTTCATGGACTAGATCCATAAACTTTCGAAGTTATGATGACGTTTCCACAAATAACCCCAACATGGCCAAAGTTTGTTCACCCCAAGTGACCTGAAAGTCAGGCAGGATCTTTAGTCATACACCATTACCCTTATGTCTAAGTTTAATGAACTAGGTCCATATACTTTCTAAAGGCCACCGCACACCTTATGACCCGACTGGTCTGCGACTGAGTGAGGGGAGATGAATCGCAAGGTAGTCATAAGCCTCGACACCGCACACCTTGCGATCCGACTACCATGCTGTCTGCGACTCACGCATGCGCTTTTTACTTTTAGCCATAGCAACTGAGAAAATGCGCTTACTACTTTTTTTATCATATACGCGTCGTGCAACTCTGCTATCTGATTGGCTGGAAGTTGGATTGAGCTTGCGATTCAGTCATAAGGATTCGACATGTCAAATCCTTACGATTTTCCTTGCGACTTGTCTCTGACCGGTCTGTGACTATCAAGCTGACAAGAGCTGTGACGTCACTTCCCCTCACTCAGTCGCAAGCCAGTCGCGGTGGCCTTTAGTTATGACGACATTTCAAAAACTTAACCTTGGTTAAGATTTTGCTATTGATTCCCCACATGATCTAAGTTCATTGATCCTGAATAACCTTTGACCTTGGTCATGTGACCTGAACTTGTGCAGGGTGTTCAGTAATGCTTAAAGGACAAGTCCACCCCAACAAAAAGTTTATTTTAATAAAAAGAGAAAAATCCAATTATGTTACGTATGCTCATCAAAGGTACGTCATATCGAAGCGGTTCAAGGGTCAAGCCTTGAAGTATTGCAGTGTTTACGATATGGATACACGACATCAGGGAAAAAAATCATTTGTAATTATTATCATTTTAGACATGTTAAATTTGAAGTATTGTTTGTTGTATTTTAATGTGCCATCCGTACTATTTATTTCTTTTACCAACAAAAGAAATGATTGCAATAATGCCATTTGATTTAATGTGCCATCTCTACTATTTTTTTTACTAATAACATGAATGATTTACTTATATTGCCATTTGTCTTTATTCAGTGCTATTGTAGAAAAATCTGATTATCAAATTTTTAATGTAGCTGTGTGAGTGATCCTGAAACTTTGAAAGAAGAGATAAAGAGAGGTTACTATAGAACTGTAAAATAATACATGAAAGGCTGGTATTCAATATGTTTTATACAGTATCCAATAGAGTACACTTCTCATGGATTTTGATTAGTAAATAAGCATAATTTGGTGTGCAGTTTCCTTAGGAACAAATGCTTACCGGTAATGCTCATAATAAATGAGGAACGTTGTATGCCTCATAGCTGAATGCTTTTTCACGTGACTAGAGCCTGAAATGAGCTGATCACCAAAGCTCACATCTACCCCTTTCTGATGGGGACCGGAGCGAGCAGCATACGCACGATAGGGCTGGCAGTAGACCAAAAGCTTCAGTCTCTGTATTTTGGTTGTTCCGCTGAACTGCGTTGGCTCACTCACCAATACATAGACTGAAGACCTTGGAGGCCCGTACGTATAGACAACGTATTAGCAGTAATGTTAGATCTAATATTCGGAAACCCGATTTTCCGATTGTTTTTTTGTACATAAAATGTCACATTATGAAAAAGAAATTACATCCATATTTACGAAAAAATTTATAAAATTCAGAAGTATCGTACCTTAGACCGCAGTTAACGCTAATTCCTTTCAAATGATATCGAAACATCGTCATCTTCGATCCTTAGTTGGTCAACGTAAGTTGTTAGGTGATTTACATATCTTGTTCAATATGGAGCTCGAATGTCAAGTTTGGAAGTCAATATACAAAACATATTTCACCTTGGAAATCGAACTTTCATTATTTTGTGTGATTTACAAATTGATTTTTAAAAAGTGCTCTGTAAAAATGTCAGTTTTATGGTCTGAATATTAACATTTATTGCTTGCCTTACAATTTTTCTACAAAGTGCTTGAAATATAAAGCTGAAATTGACTCTTTTTTCAGATCGGAGTATCAAAGTTTCATGATTTTCATGATTAAAGATGTACATGTATATAGAATGCTTAAATTCTAGGTCTAAATAATTTATGAAACACGCGCGCGCATTTTTATTCAGATACTCAACTTGTTCTCTATTTAAATCATTATCCAGTTTCAGATCACAATATCAAAATATTTCTGCTCGCGCTTTGTGCTCGCATTATTAATGTGGGAAGACCCAATATTACTCATCCTTTTCATGATGTACAAAACATGAACAGAGTGGCCCATTTTTAGGTCTAAATCTCGTTTTTTTTTCTGCTCGCGCTTCGAGCTCGCTTCAATTATTAAATTATATAGCTATCTTGTTCACGATTACAAAAACTGATTGAAATTTTCCATTCTTTCTTTAGAAAGTTCAAAAATTTTCAGCTCGCGCTTCGTGCTCGCATTTTTTTATTGTTGAAATATGTAACGCCTTCATGGCTAAGTGCAAGCAGTCTTTAACAGTTACCTTTTCAACAGGTACCAGTTCAAAACATATATAAAAATTTTCTGCTCGCGCTTTGCGCTCGCATTACTAATACTCATCCTTTTCATGATTTACAAAACATGAGTAGAGTGTCTCGTTCAGTAAATATTATAGGACTAAATCTCGAAATTTTACGCTCGCGCTTCGCGCTCGTATCAATTGTTTACTTATATACCTATTCTGCTTGAGTTTCAATTCTTTAGGTGAAAATGTCAAAAAAAAAATTAGCTCGCGCTTCGCTCGCATTATTTGATTGTTAAATGCTACTTTAACAGGTATCTTTTCCATCAGTTTATTTCTGCTCGCGCTTTGCGCTTGTAGTAATTATTAAGTTGCATACACATCTTTTTCAGGATAACAAACATTGCCCAGAATGTTCAAATTTAAGGAAAAAATACATAAATTTTCCAAAAAATTAGCTCGCGCTTCACGCTCGCATCATATAAATAAGGATTATGATACTATATATTAATTTATAAGAATAAAGCTAAGAAGTGACTAATGAGGACTACCCCTTCAAAGAAACAAACAAAAATCTTCTTCGAGCTGCCGATCGGGGAAATTATGGCTGAAACAAATTTCCGCCCCCCCTATTGGCGAAGGCTGGATCCGCCCGTGTCCCCTCTACCTTTTGGGTGAGATTTCCGCCCCTGATAAATTACAAATACAATGCTACATACATATTTTACACTCAGCTGCTCATCCCTCCTAAAAAAAATTGTAATCAAATGTCCATTGTCTCTAAAATCAAAAGCTACATATTATACATGTATAACAAATTGTTGAAATAATAGAATACATAAGGAATTGGTGAAACAATCAAATACATCAGAAAATAGCACACTTGTATTTTTATTTGGTCATTAAAAGTACAAAAGGAATGATAATTTTCATATGTAAAAAAAGACCCCCGTATATACACGTATACGATACTAAAGTTGAAAAAGAGCTTGTAATTTATATCAGAAAAACAAAGAAATACATTAGAAATTACAAAAACAATAAACAAATTCATTTAGGAAATTATCTACATGGTGCTGTTTTGATGCCAACTAAATTATATAAATTTTCTATCATGATCACCTTCATTTAACAGAACAAGAGGCGAGTAATTGTTATTTTGCGTAATTTGCATAATTAGAATTAATTAGAAGAAATTATTTTACACATATTAAAAAGAAAAATTACAAAGTGACATGATTACACATCAATTGAGCTTTTTTTAACCTTTCCATTGATACCTAAATTACTTCAAAGGGCTCAAAAACAAAGAAGTTAGATTCTGTTGAAGACTTGGGTTCAAAATGGTCACAAAATGGTCACAAAATGGTCACAAAAATCGGTTCTGTATTCCACTGACTTTACATTAAAGGTATTTGCTAACATTGATTTGACTTTTAAAAAATCTGAGCTGCGAGGTCCCACTTGTCACCTGCACCTGTGATATGTTACAAAAATGAAGCCCAGAAAAAAATCGCGTCCGAAAATCATTATTAAGTGCTTCAAAAAAAGTGAAATATAAAGTGACCGGAAATACCATCTTAATTTCATCCAGACACTTATGTGTTCTATTATTATCGGCACGATAGAAATTACACAAAACCATCAATTATAACGTACATGTATATTGAAAGGATTTCTTTCAATTTTTTTTTGTTTTAGAGTTTTTAGGTTGACAGAAAGCCATTCATGTACATATTTCATCTCTCCTTTGATATTTTTTAAATTACATGTCTACAACGTTAGCATATGCCTTTAAGACAATGACCGCAAATTTGGATGAATATGCGCGACTTAAACTGGAATAACTTTATAATTTCTTGATGAAAATTAGAGTTCTTGGTATCATTTGAAAGGTCTTTTTAAGAGCTTTCAAATGATACAAAATTCATTGACATTTGATTTTCATTTTTTTTGTCACATACCTACATATATACTTATAGCCCAAGCCAAGGCAAGCAAGCGGCTAGACCAAAAGCTTCGGTCTCTGTTATGTTGGTTGTTCCGCTGAACTCGATCCGTTGGCTCCACTCACCAAATACCGAGACCAAAGTCCTAGCGCGATCTATACAGGGGACTCAATGGCCATATGTTTATGTTCCTAAGTTCGGATAAAACAAGGAAGTGAAGTTGCGCGACAGCCAAAGTAAGTCACTGTTTTTTCCCCTTTTAAGTTTATTTTCCCCCGTTTTGGTGCATTTCAGGCTAAAACGGAATAATAATCTCTATTTTGGTACAATTCTTTTTCAATTTTATTTGAAATAAAGACAAAAATCAATGAGCCCCGTCAGGGGGATTTTGCAGTGTAAGTCCCCTAATGGTGGCTGCATGATAGCGAGCCGTCTGTGTACGAGGAGAAATACAAAAAATTAAAAAATGTTTTAAAAAACTCCTCGAAAGAGACGGCTGCCAGCTGTCTACAGTAGAGGCGCACGGCCAATATTGGAGACTGTCTCCAATGTGGGAGATTATCTCCAATATCAGAGACTTTTGTAAAGAATTTGGGGATCCAATTTCAGAGACAGTCTCCAGTTTTGGAGACCAATTTCCTTTGTTTACATTTGCTGCTAAAGGACTACCTTGGCGGCAAATAAAAATGTGATAAGCAGATTCCTCATGATGTGGGAGATTGTCTCCCCTATTGGAGAGTCTCCCATATTGGCCGTGCGCCTCTACTGGTCTAGCAAGGGGCAAGTAGCCAGGAGGCTTCTACTTCTAGAGAGTAAAAATCATTTACTAACGTATGCTTACTAGTCAGTAGAGGCGCACGGCCAATATGGGAGACTCTCTCCAATAGGGGAGACAATCTCCCACATTGGAGACTTGCTTTGCAAAAGGACAAAAGAAACAACACCAACAAAAGCATGATTTTTTCCACCCATAATTTTGTCTCACTGAGGTCAGAAGCCCATTTGTTTTGTGTGTGATTGACAACAAAAATCCTTATCAAAACAAAAGTAGACGGTGAATTTTTAAAGTAGACGGTGAAAAGGGGTAATTTTTCATGAGGAATCTGCTTATCACATTTTTATTTGCCGCCAAGGTAATCCTTTTGCAGCAAATGTAAACAAAGGAAATTGGACTCCAAAACTGGAGACTGTCTCTGAAATTGGATACCCAAATTCTTTACAAAAGTCTCTGATATCGGAGATAATCTCCCACATTGGAGACAGTCTCCAATATTGGCCGTGCGCCTCTACTGCTAGTTACTCTAAGTCTAAGCCAGGATTAAGGAATACCTTCCCATTCACTGACGCGCGCATCCGTAACGTTGGGGAAGAACAAAAGTCAATAGCCAGGAGACAAGATGGCGGCGTAAACATCGGGCGAGTCTCCCCCATCTTTTTCTCATTTTTTGATGAATTCTTATTTAAAAATGAAATCGAAAGTGTAGAAATGTCGGAAATGAAGTTTCTGGGGATTTATTCAACAATTTCTGACATTTTACTATAATCCTTGGTGAGTGAGCCAACGCAGTTCAGCGGAACAACCAAAAATAAAATACAGAGACTGAAGCTTGTTTTGGTCTACCCATTTACTAGACAGGAATAACCGTCGTTTCTGGGGATTTATTCAACAATTTCTGACATTTTACTGTAATCCCCATTTACCGACGGTAGGGTGTACGTGTGGGCTCGCATGTGTTCTCATTCCCTCCCTTTTGTCAATTCACAGTCCAAAGTTTGATGTAATTTTACACATCGAATTTACAATCTAAGGAATAAGATGTATAAACAACAAACTTTTAGACCTTGATATTTCAATGTTTAAATACTTTAAACGATATAGATGAAAAAGGCATGAAAAATATACTTTACCGATGTTTAATTGGGTTGAACACGATAAAAATGGTCAAAATGGCAGCCAAACTATAAAATATTTACGAACGAACGTCAACAATCACGAATGTGATATCGATATTGCTTTCGATATTATACGATCTGCTCCATATGCGAACGAAACCGAAGATAAACGATACTAGTTATACTAGTACTAGTACTAGTTATAATCGCGATATATCGATTCGAGACATTAAGTTAATAACGATAATGACGTCATTCAAGATGGCAACTTGCAAGAAAAACCGTCAGGTCAGGTGAAAATGTCTTAGATGACAGATTTCTCAATCATCCAGAGGATTTTTTTCAATAACTCCGGCCCAAGGTCACTCATGGGATCAATGCATCTCGCGTGCGAAGGATTCATATGCACATGGTGCACGCGAATTTTTCACACCCTTTTTACTAAAATAACTATGCCATTCCTCTTAAAATAATGTTTCTAATTGTGCTATGACACTTACCGAATCATATGGATCGTTTCTTGTCTTCTCTTTGGTGTGTTTTTAAGAAGAAAAAAGCATTTTCTCGTGATCTTCACGTAGATACCGCAGGGTCATTGTGGTTGTAAACTTTTGCTTAAAGAGGGCGCGCGATATTATTCACAAGATGTTTGTTTACGGTTCTGCAGCTTGTACTGCTAGCTGCATTTTAGACGCTCAGCATTATTTTCCTCTTTCTGTTTTTTTTTTGCTGTCAAGCGGTATTTTCTATTGTAGCGCCATCAGCGATGATGAAATGTAAAGAGTCGCCTTGAAATGAAAAAAAATTATGTCACATTAATTCGTTAGTTAGTTTCCTATTTTTTTGCACTTTTTTCTTCTTCCTCATCTATGATCAAAGGTGAATACCTTTTTTTGATATCTGTTCTAAAAGCTGGACATTTTAAATATTTTGTTCAAGTAAATAAATCAACAGGATAGTAATCAAAATGCGATAGAGCTGCCCGAGCTGAAAATTCTGATACAACTACAAGGACTTGAAAATAAAACATTCTGAGCACTTTTTATAACCATGATGAGGAGACCTATATATATTTTATGGCCTCCTTTTCCCTCTCTCTCCTCTACTTTTCCCCCTCCCCTGATCTGTCTTTTATTGTCTCTCCTTTCCTTTCCCGCCCCCTCCATTCCCTTTCTCCCTTTTTCCTTTCCCTTCTTTTCTTTCCTTTCTCCCTCCCCTACTCTTTTCTCGCTCTTTCCATTTTTCTTTCTCTCTCCCTTCCCCTCTTCCTTTCCTTTGTTTTCTTTCTATTTTATGGTCTCCTTTTCCCTCTCTCTCCTCTACCTTTCCCCCTCCCCTTTTCCTTTCCCTTTCCCTCTCCTTTTTTGTGCAAACATTAACACGAATATCTTGCTTCCTACACACACACACAAACGCCCGCAATCTAACACACATAATGCGAAACAATCGGGACATTATCATTTTGTTCATATATATATATATGTATATTTTCTCAATGAACATTTTCATCTATTTAAAGCTTTGAAAATTATTAAACAATGATTCCATAGGCGAAATCTCAATGATCATTAGGAAGGTACTTTACCCATTTTCATTTTATGTCATTGTGATTATTCCATACTAAGGCAACATATTTTGGATATAAAAATACGTGAAGGATATGTTCCTCTTCTGTTTTATACTTTAGTTTAACAGAAAACATTTTGTTCAACCAAATTATGATTTGTATTTCCAAGTTCCATGTAATATTTTCATTGGAAAATCTCTTAAAGGTCAAGTGCACCCCAGAAAAAATTGTTTGAATAAATAGAGAACTATGTTGATTTTTGGTACAATTTCCTATTATGCGCCGACGACTTGAATCGAGAATGTTCGATAGGAAAATTTCGCATTTCGATTGTTGTTTGCGTAATTTCCACCGCAGTACGAAGGATGACTTAGGACGGACCGAGCGAAGTATCCTGGTTGAGATTTGGAGGTAAGCGATAAAAACACTTTAATAAATAATTTATAATTTTTTTTTCAAATAAACTTAGACCATACGATCAAGATTAACATAGTGGACAAATATTGAAAGGTTTGGCGTAGTTTAGTCCCTCACATTCGTGTGATGAAAGAAAACGTCAAAATGCACTATGAAATCACATGTGTTGTGCGAGGTTAGTATACTAACCTCGCATGTTGTGTGAGTAGCCCAAGGTATGCAATTACTTAAGTTATTTATATTTCCCTGATAATGGAAACCATGAAACTTTCAATTTTGCTTAAAAAACAGTTTTAAATCGCGATCTATAAAACGCTAGTTCACTATACGTTGGCTGTAGGTACGGGGCCCCATCCCCTTCAGTCTATGTATGGTGAGTGGAGCCAACGTAGTTCAGTGGAACAACCAAAAAATACAGAGACTGAAGCTCTTGGTCTACCCATTTACATGATTCAGGGCTAGAGTCTAGATCTTTTTTAGATAGAACTAGAACTAGTAGAAGGAAAGTAGAAAAGAAATCTCGGGGGCGAAAGCCGAAAGTTCAGCCTCAGGTTTTTTTGCGGTACACGGTCACGGAGATGAATGGGAAGGAATTCCTGGCTTCGAGTCCGACTTCGTGTCGGTACATTTGTAAATGATTTTTACTCTCTAACTTTTTTTTAGAAGCCTCCTGGCTAGGGGCAAGGCAAAAGGCAGGCCAAGACGGCGGCAACTCTGACTGAGGTATCTGACTGAGCTTGCAGCTGCCGCGCTGTGCAGCGAATGCAGTGTGACTCGCAAGTGCCGCAGCAACAACTTGGCCTTAACTTAGTTATAAATGCGTAGACCCGCCTGTAGCAAATCACGTGTGTGTTTCCGCGCCTTTAGTCCCATGCGTTATAGATTTGCGTGTGTTGCTCACATATTTGCGGTAAAAACACATATAAATACATGACATAAGATAAAATACCTGATCTGATGTTTTTGTCGGTAGTACAATAATAGACAATATTGCAACAATTTGAAAAATTGCACCAAAGAAGAGACCAAATTTCAGGACAATATCAACAGCGTCGACAGTGGAAACTTCGGATTCATCCACCATGATGCGAAGCACGACCTTTGACCGTGTTGTTGGGCTAACAACAAGCGTTTTGTAGGGAGTAAGGGAATGGCTTAAAATTTGAACTTAAATGGTCCTTTTAGAGTACTAAAATCTACAAAATTTCCAATCGATTCTGCATTTCTTAATGATAAAAATGTAAAATAGAATGCATACCATCCTTGTATTTTTAGTGAAAACACTGAATTTCTCCGCCAATTCTCCGCCTCAATGTTTCCCCCCTATTTATATAATAGATCGTTCCAATCCATTTAAATCGATCAACGAGCGCTTCATTCAAATACATTTTGGAATGCGTTACAAAGGTAAAAAGTATATTTCTTGCTTGAAAACATGTTTTTTATGTGACTTTTTTAAATTTCCATATTGTTTATACATTTATTGGCACATTTATTTATATGCTAGCACTTATAAGCGCGTATCGACTTCTATTTTTCAACAGATTTAGTTTTTAAGAATAAGAAGAGCGGACGATCATAACTAACCACGTAACGCCACTAACGGTACCGGTAACGTAACGACAACGTTTACGGTATGAATGGTGGGCCCCAAGTCTGCGCACCTAACAATTTGAGTTAAGATTTAACATGAATTTCTTCTTATTTCACAAAATCTTTTGGTTAATAGTGTTCCTTATATTATTAAGAGTAAAAGTGTACCAAATTTCTCATTAAAAAATGAAAGATAATATAAGATTTTCTTGAAAAAACCACGTAAAAAACCTCGGGAAGTCATTTTCAGATTGAAAAAAAAATGGTAGGATGGGGGATCGGGTGTCCGGACACTTTATATTTTTGAAGCCTTCTTTTTTGTCTTAAGATTACACTAAAAATATGAATTCAAAAGTTGTAGGCCTAATCATCTTCTATTTTGTTCTCTATAGTATAATATTTTCTAACATTTTGTAGGCCCTACTAAAATTTGATGAAACTTCGCTTGTACTAGTTGTAATTTTTTCCAAATGACTTTCTAAAATTGATCGTCCGGACACACAACTTGTCCGGACACACAACAACTGGGTATGGTGAGACTACCACATATCGACCACCTCTTTTGAAACCGACCACCTTGCGCGCGTTAAAATTATTGCGTATTACAAACGATACGCGCGGGAGAGTAGGCGCAGTGTCCATAGAAACGGTAAGAATCAATTTTACGAGAAAAAAAGAAGCAAAAAAAAGTAAAAATTTAGTAGAATTAATCAAAATTGTATTGACCAGACCCAAACCCCGCTGAAAAACCAAGAAATCCGATAGGAAACGGCTTTAGAACAAATATCCGTCGTCAATCGTCGAATCATGTGCCGGAGCTCGCAGTAGAAGTAGTGAGACGATCATTTAGCATGTTGACGTCATAGAACTGATTTGGAAGAATAAAAATATTTCGCCACCGCGACCAGAATCGGCCGTAAACTTAGTGTATCGCGGGTGGTCGGTTTCAAAAGACGGGTGCAAATGAGCAAATGTAAAATCGTCGTATTCGTTGTTCGTCGATATATACGCGGATTGAATCGGAGTCGCCGAGCGAAACATGGGAATCTGATCTGCTCAATTTTCTGCACAAATGAGACGAAAACTGGGTAAAATTGATGAATATTTTCGCAGATATGATGCTTAGAAGATTAGGTGGTCGATAAGGGGTAGTTCCAACCATATAGATATACCCCACAGTCAGTCCGCAAGTCCTGAAAAAGTAGCTTCTTTTATCCAAGTGATATTCATGACAAGAGGGTTTTTGCATAGTTAATGAGCTTGGTGCGAACCAAAACACCTCTTTTTATTCGGCCATTGCTGCTCTGAATATTGACCAAATTTCATGTTTTTGGTATCTTTGTAAAGTCTAAAGAAGAAGAATAATTCTTTTAGGTCATGTGTTTGGATTTTTAAAAGAATGTTGTAATATAGGAAAAACTTATGATCTAAAAGTAAAACATGAAACAAAATATTTTTTTCATGCAACAAAAGTTGTTGTTTTCACACTTAATTTCTGTTTGGGCACAAATGATTTTTAAATCATGATAAAGCTGAAGATCTAAGCTTTAATATGATATAATTTTTATAAGAAGATGTATTTTAGATGGGTCAGCAGCCAGCTTTTCATAGGCCAAGTACATTTTGCAGCTCAAAAACAAGAATACTGCGCTCTGATTGGTCATAGTGACCACACACCCACGCAAATTCCAATGTTCCCCACACTGGGCCTCTGCAAGGTCACACTCACCATGTGGTAATCTCTTCAAATTACCCGTGCCTGTTTGTTTTGAAAACAGTATTCAGCCAATCAGAACTCTGGATTTTATGTTACTCAGAAATTTCAGAAATCTCGTCTTGCATCTTGATGGAAATAACTGGCTGCTGACCCATCTAAAAGATGCCACATATCAAGAGTGACATTGTAAGAAAGTATAGAGTTTGAGCTTTCTCAAGTTTCTGATGATATGAATAATGTTGGTGCCTAAAACACAAAATGTTGCACAATTTGCAAGTGAAAACAGAGGAAGAAAATTCTGTTTGATGCATCTTTTCAGGTAAAAAATTCACTTATTTATCAAAATATTTCATTCAAAAGAAATGACCAATATAAAAGGGTAACATTTACTCTTGCCCATGGTACAAAAATAATCAATATTACTCAAGGAGAAAGTGGTTAAAGGGGAATCCAGCCTTGGTCATAATATGTTGTGTTTGAAAGGAGAAAAATAAATAGAACAGAATGGTGAAAGTTTGAAAGAAATCGGACAAGCAATAAGAAAGTTATGGCTCTTTTAAAATTGAGATCTCTAAGACTATGTAGATTTCAAATTGGCAACTGGGTAAGTAAATTATGACAAGAGGCAAGGACAACTTTCCCATAGGCCATGTACTTTATTATCAGTGATTTGTGGTTTTCTCCTAAGTACCTATTCCCCTGGGGCTGTAATCTAAACATAGCCTAGGTAGAATATTGTTGTATGTCATCATGAAAGAAAAATATAATTTGAAGTACAAAATTTGATAAAAATGTAATTTTAGGCATTTTATGTATTGGAGTAGGCTACATGTAAGAGTAGTCCTTGCCTTACATCACTTTGACATCACATTTGTTGCCAATTAGAAATCTCCATAGGTATAGTGATTACCAATATTCACAACTTTTAAAAATTCATAACTTTCTTATTGTTTGTCCGATATTGTTCAAACTTTCACCTATCAACTTGTCTTATTTTCCTTTTTCCTCTAAAAGCAAGTTTTTATTTGGGTTGGATTCCCCTTTAAATTCTTTGAGAAAGAAAGTCTCACAATTCACGAGATTTTGCAGGGACATGAATTCAGCCACGAGAGGACTTGGATAAATCTTGCTCATTTGCTCATTAACACAGGGGCTTGCAGACTGACTGGACTTGGATAAATCTTGCTCATTTGCTCATTAACACAGGGGCTTGCGGACTGACTGCCCATGTCTGCGCACTCATTCACTTTGCACACGATTCAGGGATTTTGATGACAAAGCCAGGCTGCATTTTGAGGCCGTCACATGAAATGCCCTGAATTCATTATTTTTCCACCATTTTGAGTCAGATTTTTTTATGAATACCTGTCTATGTATTGCATGTGTAAAGTTCTTGCTCGTTGCGTATCTTATTTTACTAGAATCGCGCAGATACGCGGGTGCGCAGACAGCAGACTTGGGAGACCGCGCAGACATGGGGGAACTGACCATACTTCTTCTTCTGTGTTGAATTCCTCCGTTCACCGGAGAACTGCAAGCCTTAAAGGTATTGTTTAACTTTGTGAGCAGCCGATTAAAAAAATTCTCAAACCAAGATGAAACATGTGTACAAGTGCATGTATTAGAACTAATAAACCCTGAAAACAACCATTATTGAGAATGAAAAGCTAAAACTACAAGGCAAACCCCGATTTTGTAAATAGGCGTCTTATAGACACCTAAATAGTACACATAAGTGTATGGGATGAAATTAAGATGTGTTTTCGGTCACTTTATATTTCAATTTTTGAAGCACTAAATAATTATTTTCGAACGCAATTTTTTCTGGGCTTCATTTTTGTAACATATCACAGACACAGGTGACAAGTGTGACCTTCTAGCTCAGATTTTTTTAAAGCCAAACGAATGTTAACCAATCACTTTAAGTTTAGTTGCAGTATCAGCATGGTAAAATAATGAGCTATTAGTCACTGTTTGCAGCAGCTTGATCAACAAGGCGCTGTCTTGAGATATGTATATCAAACACAAATTGAAGAGTAACAGGATGAAAGTCAGGAAACTGATACGAGACATTGCCAATGACACCAAGCCCAAGGAGGATAAGTCTGGTTCTTGCATTCTTTTTTCCCAGAATGGGTGCCGTTATTTATATGACCCTAGCCTAGGGCTAGGGCCTGCTTAACCGTGAGTAACATGAAGATAGTTTACTGTTTAGGAGTCTGTAATAAAGCTTGAGAGCACTTTCATGGCATCCTCTGGAAAATGTTTCAGAAGATTATTTCTAAGATGGGTATAGGCTATGCATTCACTAACAAAGTGAAAGACAGTTTCCGCAGGTGCATGGCAAGGAGGACAACTTGGGTCGGAAACTAGTCTGGAGATCTTGCACAGTCGACTTTGGGTGAGATCACTCTAGGCGACACCCCAATACTTACCCGTGTTAATAAACTGGGACTCCACTCATGCGCATTTGGGCCGCCCTAGCTTAGAACTAAGCATTGATATCACTTTACAAAATATATCTACAAGGTACCGTAAGGGCACTAGTATTCAACCCGTTTGGAGAGTTTCCTCAAATATATAGAAATATAGAATTTACCTGAATTTCAGACCCGTCTTATTTCCAAGAGCAAATGCTGGTTATTCTTTTTCCGTTATTTTTTTCTTCAACCAGTTGACTGTTTGCGCGGGCGATCGAATTATACGGCGACGGATTTTGGTACTAGTATTCAACCCGTCGGCACTAGTATTCAACCTAGCGATAAAAGATGGCCCTGTCTCTCAATCTGCCCTTGTCCCATCCGACTATGGACTAGACCATTTGAGATGAGACCAAACAGGGAATTAATCAAAGCCAGAGACTTACATAGATCTAGATCTAATTTAGCATTCTAAACCCTTTTGAGATTTGCTATCAATCCTCACTAGGTTGAATACTAGTACCATTCAGTGCAAAAGGCCATCGCCGCATAATTCGATCCTCCGCGCATACAGTCGACAGATTGACAAAGAAAATATCGACAACAGATTACCCTGGAAATAACAAAGGTATGAAATTAAGATAAATTCCCTATTTCTAAATATTTTGGGGAATATGTCAAAATCTTTGAATTATGCCGGGTTGAATACTAGTACCCATACGGTATGTATAATCGGTGCCAGGTAAAAATGGCAGAGGTAATAATGGCAGAGGTAAAAATGGCAGAGGTAAAAATGGCAGAGGTAAAAATGGCAGAGGTAAAAATGGCAGAGGTAAAAATGGCAAAGGTAAAAATGGCAGAGGTAATAATGGCAGAGGTAATAATGGCAAAGGTAATAATGGCAAAGGTAATAATGGCAAAAGTAAAAAAAGCAGAGGTAATCCAGTGGGGATGGCCAGTCAAATGTATTGCTGTACACATACTTGACCAAAATACGCGTTGAATGGCGTGGTGTTTTTTTTTTTCAGTTTTTTTTTAGACGCAGGCCGCCCGTGCACTCGTTAAGTGTATAAAGAACACCGATTTTTATACAAAAAGGGTGGTTTTAAAAGACTGGTCAATCACGGGGTCAAACGTATTTAGGGTATTGTTTCCAAAGCTTTTCTTAAGACTGACGAAACGTGTTTAGGGTATGTTTTTCCCAAATCTTTTTCCTCCTCGTTTCTGGAAAGTGTTCTTCCCGATTGTAAGCAACGGGCCTGAGAAACGGGAAAACGGATCGTGATACCTGGACTAACAGTGTTCTTATAAAGACGTGTGTGTACAAAGCACTTATCTATTTCACACCCTTTTTTACTTTTTTGGCTGAAATTGGTATTTTTCCATCTAAAAAGTACTTTTTGTTTTAAAGTTGAAAACAATGTGGTGGGGTTAGGGTTTATACAATGGATCATCAATAGTGTGTTTTCGCCCAGCGTCGTACGACGCTATCAACGACGTAGAACGATCTCTTGGTTCGTGCGTCCGTCGCGCTCAACTCTCGCTTGTAAGCAGTTTCGCAAATCGCTGATCGCGGCCGGATCGTTTTGAAGCTTTCAGCTATCAGTGCAGTGTAGTCAGAGTAGAGTACAACATGTGCATATGCACGCGATGGGCGAATGTTTACATCGGCTCAGCTTGCTCACTCTACAAGCGATCTGATTGGCTGTTGACGGCTGTTGACAAATCCTACGTTCTAATGCGGACGCCCGCTAATTTGCGGAAGAACCGTCCGTGATTTGAGCTCAAGATCGCTTGGGCCTCTGTTTCCATGGAAGTTGGCAATTTTTGCACACGACCCTTACGTTCTACGTCGTACGACGCTGGGCGAAAACACACTAATACATGACACCACCACAATATCTGACTCACTATTCATTATTGGCCTGGGGTTGGTGGCTCAACTTGCACCTTTGCTCAACTTACCCCGCTTTCCCCTATAGCATATAGGGATGGACCAATATCCTAAGTATGCATTTTATGGAGTATTTAAGCCTTATTTTTCACAATTTAGGAAATTTTGAGGTAAGTTTTGAGTTAAGTTTTTCTGTGATAATAATGCTATTAAAGAATATATTAAGGTAGATCTAATGCTTTTGAGTAGAAATGCTGTTTCGGTTTTTTTTTGTCAGATAACTTAAAGGAATTCATTCATTTCATAAAGGTCATTTTGATATGCAAATTTACTTAAATTTCAAAGTAATCACAATTAATTAATGATTCTGTGATGTGTATAGAGGTATTTTGTCTTACCGGTAGTGCGCAATTATGTACATGTACCTGTAAATTGAGACCAAAATCAAAGGTCTAGTCCAGGGATTCTCAAATAGCGGCGCACGCGCCACTTGTGGCGCACCGAGCCTTGCGGAGTGGCGCGTGGGAGCCGGTATGAAAAAATGGGAAAAATATGTATGTAGATTTGATGTTTGATGATAATTTTACACAAAGGGAAAAACAAGTCAGTTATATTTTAAACTTAATTCTTTACTGAATTTTATTTTTATTTATTCTAACGTTATGGTTTTTATATGCTTGGTGTATGGAATCATGTGCGACTGTCAATAGTATGTGCATCACGATAGAGGTACATACAAAATACTATGATCACAAGTGATCTGATAGCCCCGTTCGTCGGATATCTATCACGTTTTCAACTATTTCTACGGCTAGTAATTTCCCATTTCCAGATTATACATTGAAAATTGATGGAATTGCTCAGATGCAGCATTTGAAATGACAATAAATCCATGATTTAACACACTTGTACTTGACAAACCATGCTTTTAATCCGAACAACTTGGACTCCTGGCAAACCACATCAAATTCTCCATTCTTCTCATGATATATAATTATATATTCAATGTTGAATTTTGTTCATGCTTTTATTTAAATTGAATTAATTTATCTTGTATTTATTTGTATTATGTTTAAGAATGAAAAAATAAATTGAATTGAATTGAATTGAATATCGGAAAATGTGGTGACATTATACAGATATAAAATAAAGTTCTTAATTTGAATATTAGTGTGGCATCATGAAAAGTGAGTCGGGTAAGTTTTAACCATCAAATAATGTTCACAGAAGTAAGGAGTTTTAGACATATCGAAAATCAGAAACTTTGTTTCCGAAGCCGATTATTTAAAATCCAAGGATGTGAAAGAGAAATGCTGCAATTAAGGTATTGCCTGCTGTGATGTGTGCATGCCCTCGTGGTACTACTGGTATGTTGTTAAAAGTCACTTTTGACTCACTTATCATTTGAAAAATAATAAATTGTGTAGTTTGTTAGCATTTGTGTTTCTTGTATTATCCCCTCTTGGCCATTTAAAAAGCCTCATATTCCAAAGCTTCAAGGGGCTCCGCCCCCTCAAGCCCACCAGGGGCCCCTCAGCAATATTTCGCTCGTTAGCGCTAGTGGATTAGTACAGATTCTCAACAAGAAATGTGGCGCTTCAACAAAAGTAATTGAGAATGACTGGTCTAGCCCATTGAAAACCAAAGTTATGCATGTTTAATAACAATACCACAATCCCTTAGAGTCGCATGTGATGTGTACTGCTTCCACCACCCTGCAATTACCTTCGTTTTGTTCTTTACATTGAGTGCAGTGTCGAAAATTGACATGCATATAAGCCTATACTATCAACCCTAATAGAGCTTATACTCGGCTTTCAAATGACACCAATTTCATGACAATCCGTCTCCATTTAGCCGAAAAATTACATCATAACAGCCCGAATTCACAAAGGTGGTTTTGTAAACCCACGGTTGAATCCATGGTTTATGCAGATTCCCTGTTTAAATTACGCTTAATTTATCGCGTATATTATAAATATCCAATGCTGATATGCGTTTTTGTCACAGTGCGACAAATTGACGCCAGTTACCATGGTTAGATGTGCTATTTTATTCATGAGTCCACTGTGTGAAGAAAAAGGACTCATTAATTAAGTTCTAGGCATGTCTTCATGAATATTCATTAGGTGGGCTGATGATGTCATATGCCCACTTGTTCTTTTGTATTTTATTATATGAAATTAGGTTTATTCAAAAAAAATTATATTAAGAACTGAAACAATTGGATTGACAACTAATTAAGTGCATTAGTTATTTATTGCCATAACTTATTTCATCATAATGGCAACACATCATTTACACAGGTATGAAAAAATGAAACAATTATGATTTCATGCAATAAGAAAGTGGGGATATGACATCATCAGCCCACCTAATGAATACGGTATTCATGACAATTTGCATATAACTGTTTTCACAAAATATTGATAAACTTTAAATTCATTAACTTCGTTATTTATTTATATCCGATTTTGATGAATTTTTCAGCATTTTGCTCTGTGAATTTTACTCTATTTATTTAGATATAAATATTTTCAGCCTGGACCATCCCTTTAAATTGATACCAATTTCATAACAATATCTTTCCATTCAACTGAGATATCATATGTCAAACTGAATGAAAATTGAACAACGTAACACCAATTTGCGAAGATTGCTTCCCGAAGAACGGTTGTGTCTTCACATACGCTAAAACCAGTTTACGAGGCAAAGCGATTTTGAAAACTACATCTAGAGGTGGTTTTATGAACCGGTTTGGAAGATTGCTTCCAAGATCGCTTTGACCGTTCTCATTACTCGTTAAACTAGTTTTAGGAAGGTAGTGAGAATGATGTCTAAGTTCTAGACTTTAATAGCTCTCATCTTAAAAAGCTGACATATATATTGTGCATGACCCCTCGTGCCAGTATGAGTATGAAGTGGCAGACAGGGGGCAACATGTCAACAGTTTCATATTTACAAAGGATCTTAAAGGCATTGTTTAACTCTTTGCATATATGCAAAGAATTTGGTAATCCTGGATAATAAAGGACATCAGTAGAGACAGTAGCGGACCGTGACCCGGAGGAGACAAAGCATTGGAGGGGCACTGTATTGTTTGTGAACAATGCTGTGCCCCCCCAATGCTTTGTCTCCTCCGGGTCACGGTCCGCCACTGAGTAGAGAGGTCTGGGTCTTGCAAACTACAATACTGATAGGGGGGGCAAGAAGACCTAGTCCTATTTTTTGTTCTTATTTCAAAGGAATGAAAAAATTGGTAGAGTAGATCAAGATCTATTAAGGTCAGCAAATTTTCAGCATTAGGCATATTTGTTTGGTTTGTTTTTTATTCATATGATTTTTATTGCCAGGGTGGACTTGCCCAAAACATGAATATTTCTTGCCAGAATAATTTCATGGAAGTTGGTCAATAATTAGACCATTTAATGCAATTTGAGCTTACTATTTCATTTTTAAGTGCACTTTTTCATTTGTAATTTTCAGACAGAATATATGGACAAAATTACCATGGAGAATGGTCACGCTGTGAAATTTTCATCAGATTCTATAGGTATGTATCATGCATATTTGCAGCTTGTAAACAATAATTCATTTTACAGATAAAGGTAGTTGGCGAGGTGGATATTAAACAACAAAATATATGTCAAACTGAAAGCCTTATTAATTGTCCTGAAATTGGGCAAAGTATTGTATGATCAGTTTCAAAATATGAAAGTATCTCTGAATTTGACAAGTTTTAAATAAAAATTTTAAAAATTTCCACACACTTCCACAGTACAAAAAGATAAATCTATCTGTGACGTTACGTGAATTCTAAATCATATTTCAAGAATTGTTACACCATTTATTTTTACATTTCCCCATTAAAGTGAGCATATGTGCATTTCTCCCCATGTTATCCCACCAGATGCCGCAAAAAGTAATTATTATTCCAAAAGCATATTTCCCTCTGAAACTGGCCTGTAAGTCTAGTAATGTCTATTCTGCAATAAAATTCCAATGCTTGACATATTTTAACCCTTATTGCATCAAACTAGCCCTATTAAAAGGAAATGAGTCAGATGGTGCTCTCCCCTTTTTTACCTCCATGATATTTACGTTTGAATACATTTTTTAATACTGTGTTCCTAAGAAGCACAAAACTTTTTTTTTTTTCTTTTAAAAATAATTTTATTGATAAATAATCACATGTGATAGTTACATAAAATGTCATACAAAGCATGAAATATTTTCTTGAACAGGACTGTTTTCAAAAATACACAAATTTTTACTTTTACAACGCTTCTCTATTTCTAAACGATTACAAATCAACCTTTTGAATAAACATAGTATACCAAACTCATGAAATCTACAACTCCGACTTTCTGTTCGAATAAAAATTGAATAAATAGCATACCTTGCATACATAATTAGAAGATTCAAAATTCTATACTTTTTGTTTTTCAACTCATATCCTTTTATCAGAGTAGCAACATTTAAGTCAAATTTAATGCCTACAACTTTATACACGATGCTACTAAATATTTTCCAGAATAATTGTGTTTTTTTACAAGTTACAAATAAATGTGCGCTGTCTTGTATTTCATTGTCATGTGAACATAAAGGATTATCTCTTAACTTCCATTTATACAAATTATATCTATGAGGTAAAAGATTATGTAATAACTTATAATTAAACTCTATTATTCTATTTTCTTTGACAGTTTGTAGATTAAATAACCATACAGATTTCCAATCAATCTCTTCTTGTAAAATATTTTCCCATCTTTCTTCAGCTTTAGGCTTAATACTTATTTTATTTGAAATAATGGTGTAAAATAACTTTGAACCTCTTTTCCTATTTACATTCATCAAAATATTCTGTAGAATGTCTTCACTTTTAGGTTGAAGAATCTCAAAAACTAACTCAAATCTGTTCCTTTTCCAAACATTCAGTATAACATTCATTACAATGTTATACTCCTGAAAAAGACTTGCATACTTTTTTTCAAATAAAACTTCTATTTCCTTTAATGATTTGAATTTGGAATCTGAAATAATGTCTTTTACCTTTAGAATTCCAATATCGAACCATCTTTTAAAAAGCAATACATTTCCATTGCGATCTTTTATATTCGAATTAAGCCACAAACTTTCCTTCTCGATCTGGATATGTTGAAAACCTGATTTATTTTGAACAGTTTGCTTAAAATTCAACCAAGCGTAAATGATCGCCTTATAATAATATGGCATTTTAATTCATCTATATATACTTTAATCTCTTTTTCTGTACAGTTACTATGTAATACAAAATCAAATCCTCCAAATTGAGAAAGATAATTATCAATAATTGTACTAAATATTGATTCTTTGTTATTATAATAATACAGAATCCATTTCAATAAAAAAACTTTGGAGTAACATATTCAAATCAACCATTTTGAGTCCACCTAGATCATATTGCTTACAAACAACCTTTCTCTTTACTTTATCAATCTTTCCATTCCAAAGAAAAGAAAACAATAAGGAAGTTAAAAGCTTTACATCTTTCTCTGGCATTATAATCATTTGAGCATTATACAAAATTTGAGAGATGAGAAATGTTTTAATTACAAGTATTTTTCCTGTTAAAGTTAGGTGACGTGCATTCCATGATTTAATTCAACGTTCTACTTTCAATATTTTCGAGCTCCAGTTCAGATCAGAGAGATTTTGTTCATCCCCTCCAAAATAAACACCTAAAATTTTGACATTTGAATTAGTCCAAGGAATGTTTTTAACGTTTTCGTTAACTGAACCATCTTTTAGATTTATTAAGGAACATTTTGTTTTATTCAAATACAATCCTGAAAAAGAACTATACTTTTCTACTTCGTTAATAGCTTTGTGTAAAGCAATAGTATCGTTAACGAATATTGATGCATCGTCTGCAAACTGCAAAATTTTGATTTCAACCGATTTAAAAAGTTTGATACCTGTAATTTCTGGATCATTTCTTATCTTGACAGCTAATACTTCTGCAGCCAGGATAAAAAGCGATGCCGAAAGGGGGATTCTTGTCGTACACTCTAACAGAAGTGTTTCTAATTTGCATACCTTCTGTGATCAGCCTGATTCTGTTTTGGAGTTTGTTTATGTACAGGCGCCAGAGTCCCCCTACTTTCTGGATCCCATGAATATCTTTGGATTCAACTGTCTTACAGATAGCTTTATACATTTCTTCTAGTTCTACCCTCCTTTCACCAGGAATGTTATTGTGCATCACGAAAACTGGCTTACCTTGCCCCTCATTCGGGACTTGTGGTGGCGCCGCCACAGATGCGTAGTTTGAAGCATGCATGATGTTTTGCAACGTGGCAGTCCAATTCTCCAAAATAAGCCAGTTGAGGTGAAATTTTGTATCTCGAAATAAGTCGATATACTGTTATTAATGATTATTTAAATCAGCGTAGATGATAACTTGAAATATGAAAAACTTACAGATGAGTTTCACAGTAGAATATGTTCGGTTCTTCAGGTTGAAAATCACAAAATTAGATCAGTTTCGGGAGTGAGAAATCAGTCGCGTGCAACTGTTTGCTGAGCGCCCTCCACCAAAAGGAAGGAGCACAAAACTTACTGAATATAATTAGTGATAGAAAAATGTATTGTTTATGTTCTATACTCAACAAAAAAGTAAGTCCCCCAAATCAAAATGCTGTAACTTTTGAACAGAATAATTTTGCGATGTAATATTTCATAGGTGGTTTTTGTCTCACCTGCAAAGCAGAGTGAGACTATAATCTTAACCAGGGTTAAGTTTTTGAAATGTCATCATAACTTAAAAAGTATATTGACCTAGTTCATGAAACTTGGACATAAGAGTAATCATGTATTACTGAACATCCTGCCTGAGTTTCAGGTCACATGACCAAGGTCAAAGGTCATTTAGGATCAATGAACTTAGACCATGTTGGGGGGACCAATATCGAAATCTTAAAGGTCAAGTCCACCCCAGCAAAATGTTGATTTGAATAAATAGAAAAAAATAAAACTAGCATAACGCTGAAAATTTCATCAAAATTGGATGTAAAATAAGAAAGTTATGACATATTAACCCTAAACAGGGGGGGGGTTGAATCAACCCCCCTTCAATATTTTCTGCGATCATTCCGCCGCGCGAAATGTTTTTACTGCGCCACTGGCAGAGTTTATACTTTTAAGTCTCGCGCATCTTTTGAGACCAAATTTACGATGCCCGTGTACACGGTTTCGAAATTACGCAACATTTCGTAAGTGCATGTCAGAACAAAAATTGTTCCAAAACGTGAATTTGTGTACAAAGTCAATGCAAATATTGATTTTTCTCATGTTATTCATAAAGATATGATTATTTTTACTTCAATTGATTTTAGCATAATCATGCTTCAAAAAGGTTGTGCAATAAATCTGGTGAAAAAAACAAAGAAAAACAAAAGGTTGAAAAACAAAGAATTCATGATAAAACAATAAAATACATAAGAAATTGATTTCCAAACCGAAGTTTTTTTCGATTGCGACTGTTAAAAATGCTACAAAGAATATTTTTACCAAAAATTAGCATTCTAGGAGCTTTATTTAGTGAATAAGAGCAAAAAGTATGATTTATGCATAAATTAGCATAATTAATTCATTTAAAATAAAATCTCATTATTTTGGAAAATTTTACCATACAGCCTTGTAGATTACATCGCACACTACCAGCGTGCAAATTTTTGCGGCGATCAGCGGCAGAGGTCTAAGGGGGGGTTGAATCAACCCCCCCCCCCCCCCCCCCCCGGCCACAGAACAGCCTAAAAAGCACGGCCTAGTTAGGGTTAAAGTTTCGCTTATTTTTCACAAAACAGTGATATGCAAAACTCAGTGACATGCAAATGAGACAGTCGGTGATGTCCCACACTCACTATTTCTTTTGTTTTTATTGTTTGAATTAGACATTATTTCACTTTTTACAGATTTGGCAATAAGACCAACTTGACTGAACCCTATAGAATTAAACTTTGCCAATTCCACATGTTCAGGGAGAAATTAATTGTTGTTTCACTTGACAATGAGGAGAAAATTAGAATAATCCATATTTCATGTAATAAAATACAAAAGAAATAGTGAGTGGATGACATCATCAGTCTCCTCATTTGCATACCAGCCAGGATGTGCATATAACTGTTTTGTGAAATTAAGCGAAACTTTAAAATGTCATAACTTTCTTATCTTACATCTGATTTTGATGAAATTTTCAGTGTTATGCTTGTTGGATTTTTCTCTTTTTCTTTGAATCAACTTTTTGTTGGGATGGACTTGTCCTAACTTTGAAAGTGTATGAACCTAGTTCATAAAACTTAAATGTAAGGGTAATAGTGTATCACTGTAACTCCTGCCTGAGTTTCAGGTCACATGATTAAGGTCAAAGGTCACTTAGGGTCAACAAACTTTGGCTATGTTTGGGTTATTTGAGGAATTGTCATCATAACTTTAAAAGTTTATGGATCTAGGTCATGAAACTTTGACATAAGAGCAACCATGTATCCCTGAATATCATTTGCGAGTTTCAGGTCACATGACCAAGGTCAAAGGTCACTTAGGGTCAATGAACTTTGGCCATGTTGGGGTTATTTGAGGGATTGTCATCATAACTTTGAAATTTTACGGATCTAATTCATGAAACTTGGACAGAAGAGCAATCAAGTACCCTTGAACATCCTGTGCGAGTTTCAGGTCACATGACCAAGGTCAAAGGTCATTTAGGGTCAACAAACTTTGGTAATGTTGGGGATATTTGTGGAACTGTCATTATAACTTTAGAAATTTATGGATCTAGTTGATGAAACTTGGACATAAGAGCAGCAATGTATCCCTGAATACCCTGTGCACATTTCAGGAACATGGCCAAGATCAAAGGTCATTTAAAGGTCAATGAACTCTGGCCATGTTGGGAGTATGTTTTGAATTGGCATCATAACTTTAAGTTTTTGGATCTAGCTCATGAAACATAAGGGTAATCAAGTATGAATGATTGTTAATTGTTTTGTGCATGTCTTAGGTCACATGATCAAAGATCATTTTGGGTCAATGGACATAATTTTTATTATATTAGTGTTTTCTCCTGTGAATAATTATTCATTAGCTGTTTTCAAAGGCAGCACTGCTGCTATATCGAATTGCGTAATGCAGGCGAGACTGCCAGAGGCGTTCCACTTGTTCATTTTACCAGAGCCATTTTCAGTTTTCAAGAGCCAATTTTTTTTCATGATTCAGCGCATGGTTTCGCATCACAGTTTGTCCTGCTTGTTTACAAATTCACTTAATATCAAACATTGTTTATTTAATTGCTATTTATTTTTTCTTCATTGTTATTAATTGTTAAATTATAATTAGGTGATCTGTCAATCGACAGATCAACTATTAATTTCGTACAAATTTTCTATTTTATTTATATCTTTTTATTTTTCCGCCCTTTTCTTGTTGCCATAGAATCTCAAAATCTACATTATCAATTATCTTCAAAATATCATCAGATATGGGGACTTATCCTGTCATCTGTATGAAACCAGTTCAAGGTCAAAAGGTCATCGTGACGTCATCTAGACGCCATTTTGCAAATTCACATTATCAATCATATCTTCATTATCAATTATAAAAAATTAACCATATTTACATCATATTAACTTCAGGTCAAGGGTCAACTGCCCATGTCATCAAAGGTCATGTAAAGGTCACGACGTGCGCATACGTGCGCGTCAAAATTTTAAAATGCTCAAAATCACTTTTTGACCAAAGTAGAGTATGAAATAGGCCATTTTAAGCATTTCAAAAATTTGCGCGCGCGCACAGTTACGCTCAGTTATGCTCAGTTTTTTATATGTTGTAGCTGAGGACATACTTTTTCTAATTTGATGGCTATATTTACATTTAAAGGAACGGATCATCCTGAAAAATGGCAAGTTATAGAGACATGTCATTTTCGCTCATTTTGTGTGCAATCTCTATGGGAAATGACTTTTTCTCAAAACTGGATTTTACATTCCTCTATTTCGCGAGCCATATCTCCATTTGTTTTTGTCGGTTTTCTCTGAGCTTGGAGTATGTTGTAGCTGAGCTTGTAAGCTATCGCAAGTGTGGTCTCCATTTTCCGATCAGATGCCGGGATCATGCCCGTATTTCTCTTGCAAAATTGGATTTGAGATCCTCTTAATTTGCTTATGTGTAAATTCTATAGGAGACAGTGTAGCTCAATTGGTAAGGCATCAGACTTGCGTCCTTAGGGTCCAGGGTTCGAGCCCAGGGGTGAACATGAGATTTTTTTTTTCTTTTTTTTTCTTTTCAACATTTCACAAATTTTCCTTTATGACAATTACAATGTATATAAAATAAAACATTGGACAATAAAATAGATTAAAATCCCTTTTAATGTACATGTACATGTACAATATGTGTATGACCTACACTTTTTCACAGAACTTTCTCATTTCCCTCTTTTACAAGAGTATTCAACATTTTCTTTTCGTAAGAGAAGTTCACTTTCATCATGATGATCATATTTATCTCAATAAATATGCGGATTGTCTTCGTGATCATGAAATCAAAGACAGATCACCTAATTCGTCCTCATGACGAATTAAAGTTCTAGTTTAATTTATTGTTGTTCATTTACAACTACATGTAGGTCTAATGTTTATAAGAGTAATCAAGTATCACTGAACATCCTGTGCGAATTTTAGGTCACATGACGAAGGTCAAAGGTCATTTAAGGTCAATGAACTGTTGAATTACCATCATTTGAAAGTTAATGGATCTGATTCAAATAATTTAGAGATAAGAGTAATCAAGTATCACTGAAGATCCTGTGGGAGTTTCAGGTCACATAATTAATGTCAAAGGTCATTTAAGGTCAATGAACTTTGGCAAGTTGGGGGTATTTGTTGAATTACCATCATAACTTCAAAAGTTTATGGATCTGATTCATAAAACTTTAACATATGAGTAATCAAGTATCACTGAACATCCTGTGCAAGCTTTAGGTCACATGACCAAAGTCAAAGGTCAATGAACTGTGGCCATGTTGGGGGGAATTGTTGAATAACCATCATAACTCCGAAAGTGTTTGGATCTATTTCATAAAACTTAGACATAAGATTGATAATCAAGTATCACTGAATATCTCATGCGAGTTACAGGTCACATGACCAAAGTCAAAGGTCATTTAAGGTCAGTGAACTTTGGACATTTCGGAGGTAATTATTAGATTGCTGCCATAACTTTCAAAGTTTGTAGATATAGTTTTTAAAATGTGGATATAGGGGTAATCAAGTATCACTGACAAGTCTTAGGTCGCATGATCAAGGTCAACTGTCATTTATTGTCAATGAACATAGTATTGTATCATTATATGAATTGTGTTTTTGTGAATAATTATGTTATAGTAATTTTCAAAGTCAGCACTGCTGCTATATTGAATTGCGTGATGCAGGTGAGACTGCCAGAGGCGCTTCACTTGTTATCGATAGAAATGTGTAAAATGTCCAATTATAGCAAATTTTTACCTCTATTCAACCATGAAATTTAGCAAATTATAGGCTGTAATGTCTTTTAGAAAGTACCTTTTACATGTCTTCTGAATATTTTTTAATGATGAGAATGTGGAATTCGTTATGATAAAATGGAATCAAAGTCATGATATTAGGCTTGTAATTTAAAAAGTGACAAAATTTTGCCTTCTGTCGGTGCCTACCAGAGCATGACATAAAATATGTCTGTAGTACATTTACTCAGAGGGTAGCTTTTAAAATTTCCTACACACTCATGTTTAAAAGTCTTTAAAGGTCCTATGAAATACAGCAAAGATGCTGGTTTATTCGTTAGCTTAGTGGTTACTAATAACGATTCCATCAAAATTTTACCCAAAAAACATCCCACATCAGGTTCAAAGGCAGTTTTATATTAAAAATTGAGACAAATTCGCCACGCCCACAAAAAATTCAGCCTGATTTGGTTTCGTATATCACGTGACAATTATGACGTCAGGGGAAGAATCTGCTGAGTGTTGCTGATGTTTAGAGCGTGAAGTGCCTATTGTGGTTGCACGTGTGGATTCAAAGTAAATAAATTTAATTGCCATGATTGCTGGAATAATATTCAGAACCTGAATCTTCAAAGTCTGAAGAATATCAGACGCAGCTGATGACGATGCTGCAGCCATGATCAAAACCTCATAAAAATCTAAAAAATCTGTTAAAGATGAGCTCGGTCGAAACAGCAACTACACAAGAAACATGTGCAATAACTAGGGGTCCGGCTGCACAGCTGAGAAATCTTTCTTTTGATGATGGCACGATGATTGACAGGTCGATCAACCGACTTTTTCGAAAATTTTAGTGGGCGTTCCCGTTGAAGTTCATTTCCATGGAATAACTCAACACCGGTTTGTCATACACAGAAACCGATGGCAAATTCGTATTTTTCAAGTAAAACTACCAAGAATAGATATATATCCAAAATAAGATGGTTTTTGTGTCATAGGACCTTTAAAATTCTTCCTGGTTCAGAAATTTTGGATGTTTGTTTAAGGGGGGTCTTACTTTTTTTTGTTGTGTATATTTTTTTTCTTTTCCAACTTCAGTCCAGCTATTGAGAAAATTTCAAATATGTTGAATTTCCTCTGGAGGCCTCCCAAGTCCAGTGTATATGTAACATGGGTCTAGTTAATTTAAAATGAAGGTCCATATTCCTTTTCCAGTTTATCATTTGATGGGAGGCTACTACTAATGAGACTCATCAAGTTAATGCTTGGTTGATGTTGTTGTTGTTGCTGTTGTTGTTTTTATCACATGTTAGGCATGCAAATGGTATAAACTGTCTTTTTAACCTTTTGCAGCATTCTTGTTTCCATTATAGAACATGAGTTCAAGTATTTGCACAATTGTCCTTGCTTAATGATATCTACCTCAAAGCTGCCATAATAATTAATTAGGCCTGCCGCCGCCTGCGTGTTCTTGATTGCAGAATGTGCCAAAACCCAAGCATCTAAAAATTATCATTACTGTTTAATAGACTGCTTAAATCAAGAAGATATATTGACTTATTATATTTGCTTTAAATCAAGAATATAGATTCGTTTCAAATAAAATATGCTGTCATTCCAAGTCTCTGAAAAATAGATGATGATCAATTGTAATTGAAGACAAAATAGTATTGTTTTTCTATGGTTTTGTTTCTTTCTTTTGTTCAGATGACCTAGCTTTGATTGAGAATGAAACATTTGACTTTGATTTGCCTGTTTCACCCCAAGAATGGTAAGGGTTTTCCTAGAGCTTGTTCAGCTGAAAGTGAAAGAATAACATTAAAAAGTATTAGTACAAAGATTTTTTAAAGATTTTTTTTAAACAAAATTTTCAATATTTTTCTTTGCACATTAATACCGTGATTAGTCCTACTCCTTGTGAGAGATGAAAAATAATGATTATTCTTACTTATTGGGATTCATTTGAAATCTCCTGAAACTTAAAGTGTGTGGCGTCATTGGCTCTCTCATTAGCACACTGACCAAGCATATTACTGTTTTGTAAAACTATTAAATCTGAAAATGTCATCATTCTTTTTGCATTATATTTTGATGAATTCTTTAATGTTAGTTTTGTTTGATTTTGTATAAGATTAAAATTTCCATCTTGGAATTGAAATCAAGTAGTTAAATATAAATTTAGAATATTCCTATGATTTAAAAGTTTGTTACAACCTGTACATGACTTATGATATGATAAAATATATTTCTTTCTGTTTCTATGCTATTTCTCAGTCATGGCAACAAGTTAATTGATCTACAAGAAGAGGATGAGATGGTAGATGATGAGGATGAGGTGTTCATTGGTCCAGTTGGGCATAAAGAAAAGTGTGTGGCAACAAATACAGAGATGGCCATTGCAGAGCAAAAACCCATGAGTCCACCAACAGCAGAGCAATATGCATCTCTCTTCAAAGAGGCAATGGCCCTCTCACTTGAGCTGCAGGGCACATCATCCAGTAGTGGATCATCTTCCTCAAACAGATCTGACTCAAGTTCCTCTATAAAAAAGCCTAATGAAAGGAAATCTAGTGTTACTCCTGCACTGGACTGCATCCAAGAGAATTTGGGAGCTAAAGAAGTAGTCCAGGGCGTCAGAGAGAAGCATGCAGGATGTGAAGACGAGGATGCAATGTCTGAACTGGAGCGTTTCAAACGTCCAGTTAAAAAGGATATTCGTAATCCCACTAGGCGTGGTACTTACACTGTAGCATCAAATCAACCAAGTCCATACCCTACAGCAGAAACCATTGATTGTATAAAACCTGAACCAAAGGGAGATCCTCCTATCAAAGTATTACAGCCTCGACCTCCTACACAGAGTATTATAGCAAGAGGAAGGGGTTCTATGCTACCTACTAGGGGACTACGCAGACCAAATCCTGTATCAACAAGAAAATGTGATGACACTGCTTCAAATAGTGATCAACCTAAGAATGGAACAGCAAATCATCAAGAGATTACCAAGAAGATTCCAAACAGTGGATTTCAGAAGCCTTTGGTCAAGAAATTGGTAAAATGATACAACAATCTAGGTTCCTATAGATGTTTCCCGATTTTCTTCTCTTTTTTTTTCTTCAAGTATTATTTCGATTATCATTTTTTACATTATAGTAGAATCTTCACAAATATTTTGGGACTTACCTAGGACCACTTTGAAGATTAAAAAACTTACATGTTTTGCATTATTTTGGTGTTTTAAAAAATGTCTTTACTTATTTGACTCATGGAAGTTTGGCTTACCGGTATGCATCTACAGTTTGATATTTTTAGGTAAATAATTTGATAATCTACAGAGATCATTATACTTTGCCCTATAAAACACATATTGCATATATTCGAATTCTTAAAGTTTGTGTAACTATTTAATAAACAAGAAGTTTCATTGTTATTATTCAAGGGGCAAACTGCTAAATTAACAACACTATGATGAATGTTTTGTGTAGATTCTTAAAGCTTCCGGTCTGAAGAAACCAGGTTTCATGAGTGAAAGCAATGTCCCTTCAGAAACCAAGACAGGTGAGTTTGACTTCCTTTCCGTTGAATTGATTTCATATTTTTATCATGTGTGCATATGGGAGAGACAATGGGGATATCGAGGTCAAGGATTCAAGGTTGCAGAGCTCACCTTAAAGTGCACCTTTCTTGTGATAACTGAAGAACCCTTTGATGGATTAAAGGTAAATTCCAGTTTTGGTAACGATCTCAAAATGACTTTTTACAGAATCCAATATAATGACCACCCAAGTGTCTGTTTGTATGAATAAAAAATATGTGCCAAAGGATTCTGGAAGAAATTGTGTAATTGCTGAGAAATAAGCAAAATAAGCGCGGATTTGGGCACTTCCGTCGGGTCTTTATTCCAGCAATAATAATATACTGTCCCACGTGTGCCTATCTGTGTTGGCGATCTTCAGTGTGATCGTTTTTCAGCTTAGATTTTATGATTTCACAGAGTTCAGTTTATGTAACTGTACCAGATCTAGATCTACGATGATATAGTAATATTCAAACTTGGTTTTACAGACTTTCTCACGAAATCAGTGTTTACTGCAACTACTATCATTTAGCTTTAACTTCATATTTTGATGATCTATGCATATGGGAGAGACATTGATTTGATTAGTTTAAGGGGTATGAAGGTCTAAGGTTGAAGGTTTCAGAGGTCACCATATGCCTTAAATTCCTTGTTTTTGCAATAACTCAAGAACTGTTGGTCATATTTAAAATACCTTGTGATACATGTGTTCTTGTGATAGCTTGTTCACCATTTGAGGTATCAAAATTGGAAGGTGTATGCTTACTGTGGTGACAATGATCTGATTGGTCTGGAGATGAAAGGTCGCAGAGGTCGTACATATTAAAAAATATCATGTTCGTGATAATTCAAGAACTGTTTGAACTTTGAAGAACTGGTCAACTTCAAACTTGGTGTATTTACATGTAGGCTTGTAGGAATGACAATAATCTTTGGTTTTGGAGATACTTTTGTTTTAAATGTATTCTAATACTTTTAAAGCAGCTACCAAACTTCCTACCAAGAAGATAGGTTTGATGAAACCCTCTACAATCAACAGACCAGCTCATAGGAATGGAACCACTGGAGCAGTAGCAAACAAGCCTCAACCTATGAAGGCAACAATGACATTTGGGGCTAGTAATGAGGATAGTTCTGGGGCTGCCGCTACTGGAACAAGACCTTCTAAAAAGGCCACATCTCAGGTTGCTAGTACTGGTGGGTTCACTTGGTCTACAAGCAGTTCTTTGCCACATAGGCTAATTAATTTGATCTACTGTTGGTCTTATTCCTCCTCAGTCTAATTGTTATTTAGTCAAATACCCAGATAGACTAATTTACATTTCATATACTTATTGCTTTTCTCTTTGTCAAATGAAAACTTGGTTATGCATTTTATATGTAATCATGATACCAAGCAGATATTAGATGAAATGGGTATAGCTGAACTGAAAATTAGACACAATGGTACATTTGCTAATAACAATTAGACCAAATGTTAAGTAGAAAATCTGGTTATAGACACTCTAGAATTATTACCATGTGACAATATACTGGTATCACATGCTATGTATACTTTTGTTAGCACTTAACTAATTTTGTTAATTTTTAGTATTTTGAAGTATTCAATAGGACTTTATATGCCTTCTCTGTACTCCCAGTGCAGGTGGTCGTTTACTGGAGCATAAATTGAGATCGCTCACATTGGTTAAGGTGAAATGGTTGAAGATGCCTTGAAGCATCTTCACAACAAATGTCCAATATTATTATTATATTACAGAAACTGATTCCCTTTAGTAAAGTTTGCCTGTGTATATATCATAAATAATTTCACTTCAGATATTTGAGTCAAATGATTTTGCTATTAATTATTAAGTGTGGTTTTTATATAATAGAAATCTAAGATATGGCTATATATTTCAGAGATTTTGCTAATCATTTTTGTACTCTATCAAACAAATCTTGATATGAAGGCAAGAGGAAAGTTGCAGCACCTTGTGCAGTGACACCCAGCACACCGGTGTTTCAAGAGAAAAAAGTGATTCCAAAGAGATTACTTGCTAGTGGTACAGGAGGGACCACTACACCTGCTAAAGGAGCAGTTACACCAAGGTAAATATATTTTTTTTTGGGGGGGGGGTGGGTGTGGTACTCCATTAATCTTTAATGCTTGCATTTCTATTCTATTATCTTCTAAAATGTTCATACATGGTTACCTTCTACAACATCAAGTAGAGATGGTAGTATCATTTGGTACTTACCACTGCATGCTTGCATTTTTATTCTATTTTTCTTCCTTTTTTCAAAAATTTGTCCAAAAGCAGTGTACAAAATTGTGCCTTCTGCAAGTCAAGTAGAATTGGTAGTTTCATGATACTGGCAACTCCATGTATTTTTTTATTTTAATCATGACTGCATTACCATAAAGTATTTGTCAACTACGTTTGACGCTATGGCAAGCTTCCAATAGCTCAAACTTGTTTAACAAACTATATGGAAATGTAAGTATTGATTTAAAACAGCTTTATTGTTTCTAGGTCATCTTTCATGAGAGATGTGTTGTATCAGAATATAAAATAAACTTTTATGAAATTTCTCTTCGATATTCATATTACAATTGCTACATGGCTTTTTGTAGGGACAGTGATTTTCCGCTATTGCAGAAAACAGACAGAATTCACTGAAATGGCCTTTTCAAATGGAAAACATATTTTACCTCAAATTGCATAGAACAGCAACAGAAATGACTCCAAAATCTCAACAAAATACAAATTCTAACTGGCCAAAAAAAACGATCTCACTTCACTATAGAATCATGACAATCCACACATTGTGTCTGCTCTCAACTCCATTACTCGATCGTATTGAAAAATCATTCACAAGCGCAAGCATCAAGGCGAATACACATCGTTTGATTATAACCAACGGACAGAGGGAAGGCAGCAACACGGCCGTGTGTTGCTGCCCTCTACGTTCAGTGATGTAACAGCACGTTCGCTGGGACTCCCCAAATCCAAAATGGCGGATAGGTGAAAGTCGTTGACTGCTCAAAACGATGTCCAAAACGTCCAAAATTATTGATAAAATATCATTCAACCCTATTAAAAATGATGCTAATAATGTGAAAGGTGAGGATATATTCATGTTAAATGTGTTTATTTGAATATTTTTCATGCTCGTATAGATCCGATGGAAGTGGATTATATTAGTACAGTGGCAGATACTGATTTTGACCAGTGCGAGTACATTGCTACTCAATGCTTATTGCTTTTCAATGTAAACATAATTTCACTTTTTCATGTACGGTACACAAAGTCTACGGGGAAACGGAATTTCTGTTTTCAGATTTTCTAAAACAGAAAAGGCCATTTTTTTTACAGAAAATCACTGTCCCTATTCTTGGTACCCTATATTCATTTGAATAATTAAAATTGTGCTTATTGACTTGTACAATATGTATTTTATGAATAGAGCGAGGGAGATCTATTGCAAGCATGTGTCATTTAATGATTATCATTGATAATGATATGGGTTAAATTTTAATGAAAAATTAGTTGTTCTCACTAAATTTATCTTATGTTTTTTTTTGTGATCCTATCCATTTTGCAGAAGAAGTTCAATTTCATCTTTACCCAGACCATCTACTCCTGTTCAACCAAGTACCCCACATACTAGACACACCAGCATCTCAGTACCCCCTAGTTCTGTTGGTCCTGCATCAGCTAGACGTAGATCTGGTATCCCTACTCCCAATAGACGAGCAAGCACTACTACCAGACCAGGGAGTAGGTTGGCAGCACCCTCTGCAATATCAAGGTAAAAAAAATGTACTTTCATTTCAAATGGCAAGTTGAAATTTAAAATAGTGGTCAGGGGAGGACCTTTTTGTGTCTTTATATATATATAAACCACAAAGATTCCAAAAGATTCATCTTTGTGATTGAAGCTATATTCTTTTATTGTAAAACTATTGCCTGTGTTTTTTATCTTTCGCTGAGGGCCACAAATTTTCGGAAATTAAGTACATGGGCCACTGAGTAAAAAAAAATTAATTAACTAAATAAAAAAGTGATCAGTAATGAACCCAAATTTTAAGGGACAGAACATGTATGTTAGCATCGTGTTACAGTGCAGATTTCCAATAAAAGTTGCAAGTGATTTTAACCTTTTTGAAATGGAGTGAGAAGATCTTTAGATTATATTCAGAATTTAAAGACCCTGACCAAATCTAAAAGTGAAATTGAAAAGTGGATACTATACACGTTTTTTAGAAATCTTATCAAATGTTTATTGAAAAAATGGCAATACCTTTTTTTTTTCCAATGTATTTTTTTTATTTTATTCTTTTGTATTTCTTTGTTTCCGACCCTTTTTATACGTCCGTCTAGACGGGACGTATTATGGTTTCACGCTCGGTGTCCGTCCGTCCATTCGTTAACTTTTCCTTGTAAACGCGATAACTCCAGTTTAACTTAACCTAGGCCCATATAATTTAGTCTGTATGATACTAGCATGGATCACAGGAAGCCTATTGATTTTTAGGTCAAAGGTCAAGGTCACAGTGACATGTTTTCATCTTACCCTTCTGCAGTCCTTGTAAATGCGATAACTTCAGTTTAAGATAACCTAGGCTCATATAATTTGGTGTGTGTGATACTAGCATGGATCTTAGGAAGCCTATTGATTTTGAGGTCAAAGGTCAAGGTCACATTGACATGTTTTTATCTTACCATTCTGCAGTCCTTGTAAACGCGATATTTTCAGTGTAAGTTAACCTAGGCTCATATAATTTGGTGTGTATGATTCTAGCATAGATCCAGTGACAAAAATACACGGGGCGGCGGGCGATTTCGCCACGGAAATGCCTAGAGTTGCCCTCGAAATCACCCAAAACCATGCTTTCGGGGGCGACATAAAATCTTAATGTCGCCCCCGAAATTATTGACGAGTGATAACAACTCAGCGGCCCCCTAGCGCCATATGCTCGAGCTCCACTTACCATTTAAAAATCATCCAAAATCATGAACAAACCTTGACAATAGCGAGGAGCACAGTTTCAAATTCCGAAGTTGCGTCTTTTTTTCTGTAACGGTCAAGGAAACAGTTGCATGAATAGGGGTCCATTATGACTACCACCATGTGCAATTTCTAATGCACATGTTTCCCCTACAGATATCACAATTCTGTGATAAAATAATTCGAATTACACAGGAAATAAATCCCAGAGTCTAGTAACCTAGCATTGGTGAGTGGTCATTCGGCTTTGCTTTTCAAAACGGCCTATTAACATCCAAAATATTTACCTTTTTTTTTTATTTATAACTTAAAAATCATTCGTTTTATTTTTCTCGGGGATTAGGTAAATATCAGACAATAAATCATCAAAGAAACCTCCATCTATTTTACAAGGCCGGCGGGATGCTCAAGCACGCACGCATTGGCGCTTATACTAGCTAGCCAGTCTGAGCTGTGTCTCTCTGCCAGAGCTCTGGGGGACAATTCGCTCAGTAAAGGCCTCAATGACGGTGATTTTCTGTTTCAGACAGAGTTTACATTTCAGGTATATTATTCAAATCTGCCAATAAAGTTTGATGATTTCTACATTGTCAAGTATATTTAAGTTATTAATGAATACATTCTCACCGAATTTAGACTCCCCCATAGAGAAATGCAATTTTCATGGAGATCTGCGTTTTCAAAGAACTTCAGCAAAAGTTAGGGTATGTGGGTCTTTATTACATGGTATTACAGGTTATTGTACTGGTGGGTGTTTCATGAAAGTTGTCAGCACTAACAAGATGTCTTTCTCCAACAGTTACCATAGTAACAGTCAGAGGCCAGTGCTTCTCAGCCAATCAAAAGCAGGGATTTCACTAAAATAGTCAGCACTGACAATTTAGTCAGTGCTGACAATTGTCATGAAACACCCACCGGGAATAGACAGAGTAGAAATTAGATATTGAATTCATTTATATCCAAGTCTAACTCACAGTCACACACACACCCACATCTAAGATTCTAAGCATGAAATAAAAATAACTTTAAAAATCATACAATATTAAACAATAAGTAATAATTCATTAATAAGTGAACAGGTATTCCTCAAAATTAAAAAAAAATAGCATTTAAAAAGAGCCATTGAAATGCAAAAAGAAGCCCCCGAAAGGTAGAAATGGAGCCCCCGAAATTTGACAAAAATTTAAAATGGAGCCCGGGAAAAAAAAAAAAAAAAATCCCTGCATAGATCCCAGCAGTTTTATTGATTTTGAGGTCAGAAGGTCAGAGGTGAAGTCGCCACCTTCCACTTTTCTTGCTTGACCAATAACTCCATTTTCCGCCTTACAGGCGGGTCTATTATGTGCTCGCCTTAACGACACTCTTGTTTTAATTGAAATCGACGGCGATGTACTATTTCAGCCATAAATAACATATTTATTCAATTGCTTTTAATCAATTAAAATAAAAGATAATGATACATTTATGAAATATTGGCTGCATATAGAATTTGCATTTGATTTATACATGAAATCACGTTTTTGAGCAATTTTAGGTCTGGCATGCAGTTACGAAATCTTGCATAACTTAGGAAACCACATACCCCCACGTTGCAAATTTGGTCCTAAAAATTGTGCGAGACTTGAAAGAAAAAAATCATGAGACATTGCGGCTGATCTTTTCCCAGTTACAGATTTGTCGCGAAAAAAGTCGAGGGGAGGGGGCTAAAAAAGCCTACGGTATATCCTATGTGAGTAAAATGGAAAGGTTCTGCCCTTGCAATACACAATGTTCGCTATTATGATCACAATCATGATGAAATTCAGTGATTAGAAAGTCAAAAAGGGGCCTAAGCTTTCGATCCTAGCAGAATCTTCGTCGGAGGCAAAATGACAAACATATATGAAATTCAGTGATGACGATTATCAATATATTTCCTTTATCAATCGTCTCTTTTTGTTTCATTTGAAATTTCGGGCAGGCCACACTACATTTTCTTGCAGGCTGCATTCATTACGTCTTACCCCCGTTTGGGAACGGACCGCAGTTCGGATTGCAAACTGCGGTATTTCACCCCATTTTGCGTTTGAAAATCTAAAACATCATTTCCAAGCCCTGGGGGTCGTTTCATAAAGCTGTTCGTAAGTTAAGAGCGACTTTAACAACGACTGGTGATCATCGCCAATTGTACCATTTACCGCAAGACATGATCACCAGTCGCTCTTAACTTACGAACAGCTTTATGAAACACCCGCCTGATCAACCCCGCTTGGCCAGGTAATCCCCACAGGCCAGATTATGAGCGTTGAGCCAAGGACGAAATGATAAACAACAGCTGTGCTATTACGTAAGTCTTCTCTGCCTGTAGAAGGACCTTCGGAATTAAATTATTGTATTCGATATTTAATCACGTTTTCAAAGGCATATTGTATTCAGAAATTCAATGCTAGCCCATTTTCAATTTCGAACAAAGAAAATCAACCTCGAAATAAGGAAAGTAAGTGAATAAAAAATGGCGAGATGTTTTCCCGGACCGCACTCGGGCTGTTGTGTTATCTTCGGACCGAGGTCAAGAAACAGGTGTTTTGATACTTACATTGCATGCCTGGGGCAGTAGGGTTTTCGTACTTGGAGAAGAGGGGTATAGTGTTATCAAACGGAGCTCTTTCGTCATGCAGCCTGTGGGCCGAAGTTTTAGAACAGGGGCACTGCTGTATATTAAGTTACCAAGACCCACCGTTGCTAACATTTTGTGCACGCTCCAGAATGGTACCTTTGATTTATATCAATGTCCGATATAATATGCATGGAAGTTTGAACAGCCCCATCTATTGTCAGAAGGTAGAATATGATATCCTTGCTAAACCAAGGATTTTCACCAGTGTAGGGCTCACATGAGTATTACAAACCCCCATTCACTCACATGTTAAATCATAGCTCATCAAAAAATCATCAAAAATCAATCCCACAATAGATTTTGCTTTAATTTACTGAAATTAGTCACAATTAACAGTACGTTAAAACTTGATATGTTAATCAGGTACTTGCCCAGCTCAATTAAAAGTTAAATGGCCTGAAATAAGACTAACTATAATTTCGGCCAGTTCATTGCCAGAAAATCCCGAAATGCATTGTGGGTAATAATAATTAAAATGAAATACAAAAATGCAGTCTAGCCTCCCCAAAGGCCTTAATTATGAAAGAGCATGAACACGACATTGTTTCTATCATTTATATTTTGATATACAAACATTTTGTCTATTTTTAATGAATTGTTTTAATCAATCAAGTCATGTGATCTTTACTTACGCCTGTCCGACATGCTTTGCGCGCGGATGAATTACTCTCATGTGCCCTGTAATGCACACATGATCAAGTGATAGTACCCACACTCCAAAGTGGGTGATATCCAATGTTGCTCAATTACACTACCAGGTAGTTTGCTTCCTATCATACTATTATAAGAGAAATTCTTGAAAGATAAATCAATAATTTGCATAAGTTTTTATAATGCAATCCATTTGTTTAGTAAACATTATTTCAAACTGGTTATGATCAATTTATGAAAAATTTGAATGAAATGACCATCAAAGTGCTTATATATAAAAAAGATATTATATATATATTGTGAAGAAATGAATGAAGAGAACAATGGTAGGCCTAGCTTAAATCAAGGTTCCCCAGAGCTATCTGCCCTTTAGCAGATATATATAATATATATATGTGTGTGTGTGGTCACATTTCAGTTGGGTACATGCAAAAAGGGTGGCGGATGAACAATTTTCCACACGGTGCCATGGATAGATTGTTGCTACATCACAGCATCTTGACCAAATTTATTGAGTAAGATCTCATTTTAAAGCTAGAACTATAAGCTAAATATATTACTATAAATTATATCAATACAATATCAGGAGCAAACACTATAGCAACGGGTAATGGGTGGCGGAGCCGGTGGATGCGGTGTTTGATAAAATGTTAATTAAACTTAATTAACAACTTCATAGAGTATGTAATATGACTGTCAGCCTCATATTTCTCGGCAGTTTGAAAGCAGGGAACAACAAAATGTTATAAAAAATTGACAATTCTGAAAATATGCAGGAATGAAATACATGTGTTATGTCAGCTCTGATCTGCAACCTAATTAATTAGTAAAGTGGAGAAATTTGGTAAATTATCTAATTTGTAAACATAATTTTTTAGTATAAAAGTTGTGTATCATTGCAACAAACATTTCTACCCATGATGTAGTCATTTTGCCAAGCAAATAAACAATGACAGGCATTTTCGAGGCAAAAATGTGAAATTAAATATTTTTAGTCAATTAGTGTAATTAATATGCATACAATAATAGTAATTATTTGCTATTTGTTACGGATTTAATTATTGATGTTAAGATTAAAACTGAAAAATACTAGGCTGATGCAATGGAACATTAACTTTTGACACCATTTTATGTGCAGCAGGTCCAATTTCAGAAAAACACATTTTAAAATTCATATTTGCATTGACGTCTATGTAATAATTAGCTGTTAATTAGTAATTTTAAGGAAAAATATCTATAGGTATTTGAGACTTAAAACATTTTCAGTATTTACAGAATGGTAAAACCTATGACATGTCAAAAAAAAAATTGACCATTTTTACCCTGTTCGCGAAATTGGACCACCTGATGACATGCGACTATATATATATATATAAAGAACAAATATGTGTTGCTTGAGTAGTAAGCAAAATAAGCATGGCTTGCTGTCTGGTAGACTGGTTTTTTTTTCAAACAATAAACATACATGAATGTGAAGACATGTGCTTATCTCTGCATACTTGGGATTCAGTTCAGATTCTATTGTTTCATAGCATTTGATATGATACAAATATACTAGGCTTTGAGTAAGTATAGTGGGAATTATTTTCTGAGGTTGGACTGGCATTGTAATTCCCTCTATACTTTTGAAATAAAGGCCTGGTATATTTGTTTTTTATCCTACATTTAATAAGGTGGAATAATAGTCTATCTACTCTTGTACACGTAGTTCATCTTTTCTCAATCTGAACTTAAATATAGATAATGCGCTGCGCAGACTGATCTACTTTTCCCGAAACCACGCGCTCAGCGGAACGCGGATTTGTGCCTGCGCCGTCCCTTGACGAGACTTGCCTGGTGTAGTCAACTCGCTGACCGATGCGCCAGAGAGATTGCATGATCTGTGTCAATGATCTGTGACGTCAATGATGGAATAGTTGACTATTCCATCATTGACGTCACGGAATAGCACATTTTCTTCGGAGGGCGTTTCATTTTCGACATTATCGCAAAATAGTGAGAATATGTTTGGTCACATGATGCTATTTAAACCAATCAGCATATAGGATTTAATTTATGTAGGATATAAATTAAACTATGACAGAACCAGGTTGATCTATGTATATCTGTGATGATAACAATTTACTTTGATTTCAAATCCCAGCATGCCTAAGAATTATTTACCAATTTAATATTTTGATAAAACACTTAACTTTGTTCGATCACCCTACAGACCACAATCAGCCCAAGTGACCCGGAAGGAATCATCAAGGTTTTCTCCTCTTCTACTCAGTCCCCTCCAGACTCCACCTGAATTCAAACTTTCTCCTGATGGTCCAGATGATATCACCAAACCTTTACAGGTAGATGATATCATCCCTCATCCTGATGCAACAGGTTCTTCACCAGAGTTTACATCACAAAAGAATCCCACTCCTGATAATGTATTGAGAACAAGGACTAATCTACCAGTCAAAGAGTCTAGTCCAGTGACAAAACTTGCAACACCCAAAGACAAACCTTCAGTTGGAATGGTATGAATTTCATTAATAATTCAACTTTCTTTCTTTGTAATTACCCCCTCTTATGTTTCATATCATCGTTCTGAAATGCATGGAGATAACGCAGTAAATTTTTTTGACAAGTTTCTTGGAAGTATTTTACTACTTACAAGACCAAATATGTGACATAATGTTGAGTATTGATTACCATGACACATTTTCACTTCATTATAGTTTGCAAGAGGTAACCAAGAATTTAATGTTCTGAGATATGTTACTACTCTATTGTGCTAACACCTCAATGATGATTTCAGAGACAATCATGAATGATTTGTATTGTAGTAGAGCTGCAAAAAATGATTGTATGTGTGCTGTTAACCAGATCTCATTCCTACTTTTACATATTGGTTTTATGTTCTGATATTTCAGGGGAAAATATCATTTATATAATAATTGATGTAATCAAATTTTATCCATAATTTTTTTTCATAATAGGTCTCTCTTCTTGTTATATTCTAATGCATATCTCCTTGTTATTTTACAGCTCATTGATTTTGGCAGTGCTACACCAAAAGACAAGGTAAAAATATGAATTCATTATGCATTCATGATATAATTTCAAATTATGGTAACTTTGCCATTATGGTAATTACCATGAAGAAAACCTTGATTTTAATTGGTTAAAGAGCTGTTACCATGGTAGTTACCTTATCATTCGGTCTTAACAAAACTGGCTCTAGGAACCCATCTTACAAAGAGATGCAATATATTCAAATCACATGAAAACTGAGATTGACCTCAAATTGTGTAATTAGGATATAGGAATTGAGATAAATCTTAAATTGAGAAATGTTTTACCATCAATCTATCACAGCTATTTGTAAGATAGGGCTCAGGTTTAACTTTATATTAAGATGTACACTTTGTCGGATTGTATAATGCATTTGATGTGAGAAGTAGCTAAGAATTGTTAGATGATCGCTTTTCAGCACTGTCAAAGTTTCAATCTAATTTCCCCTATTAGGGAAATAGTTTAGACAAGGAAATCTCATGAAGGGTGACCATATTAATAAGCCACTGGGTATTTTCTCATACCTCTCATATCTTTCTGTTCAGGGCATGAAGACACCAATGCAACCAGAGCAAACTGCAGTCAAAGAGAACCTATTAATTGACCTGTGATAGACAACATCAAGATCATCTCATTCCTATTGACTGGTAACATTTCTCCCAGAGTACCATCTGATTTATTACCATGTTCATATTGTGCCGACTAATCAGAAGATATGATACCAGTCTACAGCAATCAATCTAAGATGATGAAAGTCACAAGAGACTGCTTGTCAGATATTGGTATCATGTTTCAAAGCAAACATAAGAATATCAAGACATTGATATCACACTGTTTTGAAAATGAGAAGAGATAACATTGCAGACACAATGGTCTGTATTCTACTGATATCATGTTAATACAGTTCATAATGTGATTCATCTCTTTAGTTATATGACAAGTGAAGAAAGATTCAAGTGTTACACCCAAATACAATCAACATGCCGTTGTTTTGAGTACACTACAATATTTTCAAATTTTTGTTTATCTTCCTCTTGAAATAATCATGAACGACTTGGTCTTGGATATTTTACCAAATCATCAATCATATGAACCGATGCTTTCTCAGATATTATAGTCAGGCAGCATATGTCATCTACTTCGACAAATTGGCTAAGTCTGATTTTTCACCTTTATGTGATTGGTGACATCACAAGGAACAACTTTCAACTTGGTGACATTTCTAATGGTCATCTTGACCATGTGAGGGGTCAAATTGGGGTTAATTTTTTAAATTGCCCCGATTGTGTCGAGTCATACATCAAATTGTTTGTTTTGTTATACTGAACAAAAAAGTGTACACAATCATATACTCGTGACCTCCCGTTAAGAAGTTATGACCGGAAATGTCAAAAGGTCAGCGAACTTTAATTAAATGGCAAATTACACTAAAGGTGTTAAGAAAGCTAATTTTTTTTCTTCTTTTTTTTTCTTTTTTTGCATGTGTGTACTTTTTTACTTTCGATTTTGATAAGTTCATCTTTAGAAGTCCTTATCCAGAAGATATAAAGGGTCAAGACAAGGTCAGGGAAAGGTCAAAATGTCAACAAACTTTCATTGGTAGCCAAAATACATTAAAAGGGGTTAGAATCTTAAAATAGAAGTTGGTTCTTTACTTTGAAAAGTCTCTATCTAAGAAGACATTATATATAAATGGGTCAAATGTGCTTATTTAGGAACAAAACAGATAAACAGGTAGACGTCGAATACATTCAGTGTGGTATCATGGTATTGCAGGAATACCTTGAAACGACTTGAGAAACCCTAATGCCTTTAATATCGTATCATCTTCATGATATTTCTGATTATGTGCTGTCATTAACATGGCTTGTACTATTTTATCAAGTGTGTTTTTCCAGAGCATACAACATGAAACTAAATTTAATACTAGTTCTCACAATAGTGATGTGCATAGATGCTGATTTTGTTTTTGTTCGTTTGTCGTTCTTGGTTTAGCAGGGGGGGGAGCTGCCCCCAGAAATTGTGAAGACTTGCATTTTTACCGAAATCTAAATATAATTGACCAAAAGTATGCACGAAATCCTTAAATTTCACTTTACAAAATGCAAAAGGGCCCCAACAACAAGCTCAGAACAGCACTGCACCAGAAATGTGTAGTCCTTCTTGGCTCCAGAGATCGAGTAATGGTAAGAATATATCACATCAGCATAATGGACACCCATGACTGACTACAATGACCATGCCTGCACGATTTTGCCTCTTTGTCAGAAATAATATGACCGTCACACATTAGAATTAATTAAGGAGCAATTGGAGCCCAACTTATCATATCATCCTCAATCCTAACCTCATTTTCTTATTTTAATCCAAATGAAATGTTAGACATCTTTCTTAGGAGCTGGGAGCACTGATCAATTGATGTATTTACTCTGTTTACTACACCTTATACCCCAATACATTACAATAATTTCTGTTAATGAAAATATTCTGTACAAGGCAAATGAAGGAAATGCTTCTTTACATATCAAAGACTAGTAAATTGAAAATGAATTGAACTTCAATTGAATTCCTGAATAAAAAAAAACTCAGAAAGACCTGGTTGCACTTATCACCTCATGAAGATGATAAGATTTTAACCCTATCCAGGCCGGGGGGGGGGGGGGCCTCGGAGGCCCTCCCCTCAACGATTCCCACAATATTTTTTACCGCGCCGCTCGCTGATTTTTACTTTCAAGTCTTGCGCAAGTTTTGAGACCAGTTTTGCGTCACACGGATATGCGGTTCCGAAATTACGCAACATTATGTTAGTGCATGTCAGACCAAAAACGTGATTTTGTGTACAAAGTCAATGCAAATTGTGTTTTCAACCAAAAATCATAAATGTATGATTATTTTTTGTTTTTCTGGTCCAAATGTATTTATTTTATGCTGTTTATGATCTCAGAAGAGTCCCCAACAAATTTCATTGAAAAAAAGAAAGAAAAACAAAAGGTCCAAAAAAACAAAGAAATACATAAGAAATTGCAAAAAACAATATTATACATAAGAAATTGATCTGATATCGCAATTTTTTTTATGTACACTTGCTAAGAACACCACAAAGAGTTTCTAAACCAAAAATTAGAACATTTGGAGTTTTATTTAGGGAGTAAGAGGGAAAAGTATGATTTCGCATACTAATTACGCATAAATTAGCATAATCACTTAATAGCAATTTGCATGAAATAAATTACTGAACAATTTTGTAGATTATGTCCCAGACATCCTGCGTGCCAATTTTCGGCGCGATCGCGCTGCCAAAGGCCGAGATCTCAAGGGGAGCCTGGGAGGCCCCCCCTGGCCATATGAACTCCCAAAATACCCCGGTCTAGATAGGGTTAAGGGCATAAGGGTTAGTCAAGTCGTTTCAAGGTATTCCTGCAATACCATGATACAAACCCTAATGCATTCGACGTCTATCTGTTTATCTATTTTGTTCCTAAATAAGCACATTTGACCCTTTATATATAATGTCTTCTTAGAAAGAGACTTATCAAATTAAAGAACCCACGAAAAATAAGACTTCTAACATTCTAACCGCTTTTAGTATATTTGGGCTACCAATGTCCTTTTGACCTTTCCCTGACCTTGTCTTGACCCTTTATATCTTCTGGATAAGGACTTCTGACGATGAACTTATCAAAATCGAAAATTAAAAACTACACACAAGCATAAAAAACACGAGAAATTAGCTTTCTTAACAATTTCAGTGTAATTTGCTATTTACTGAAAGTTTGTTGACCTTTTGACATTTCCGCTCATAACTTTTTAACGGGAGGTCAAGAGTATATGGTTGTGTACACTTTCTTGTTCAGTATAACAAAACAATTTGATGTGTCACTCGACAGAATTTGGGCAATTTCAAAAATTGACCCCATTTTGACCCCTACTATGGTCAAGATGACCATTAGAAATGTCACCAAGTTGAAAGTTGTTCCTTGTGATGTCACCAATCACATAAAAGTGAAAAATCAGACTTGGCAAATTTGTCGAAGTAGCCAGTAAATCATGACATATGCTGCATCACTTTTACGGGATTTGTCAGCTTTACATAAGGCATCAATCAAATTAATAATTTATATTCAGATTATGCTATTGTTTTTATTATTATTCTTTGTTCTTGGCAATATTGGCAAATATTAGAGGATCTCGAATGAACATCACTAATAGATAATGTACTAAGACATGTATAATCACTAATGTGTATACAGGTTTTATGCATCTCTGTATGTATGCATACAAATATGTGCATTTCATGTGTCCAATATGCATCCTTCTGCAAAACTGACCAAAAAATATATAATTTAAATTGTCTATCCATGTTATTTTTTGAATAATATAAACCTCTGGGTTATAGAGAATTCCATCCTAAATAGCAAAGCAGAAAAACTCTGAGGACAAATTACTTCATCATTTGTGAAAATATCATTAAAGATGAGATTCTAGAATTTGTATTATATAAAGCACAGACTAGTTTTACTGTGATCATGAAGGTCCATGTTATGATTTATCTTTGAAAGGAACCCAATTCCATTCATTCATAATACATCAATCACCTCATTATTCGAGAAATTTTGATAAAGGAAAGGGAATTTCTGTGATCATTGAAATACATTACAGTCTTGCAAATTAGTTTTCACTGATATAGCATTTGATAATTTATAACTCCCTTATTTCCTATTACATTTTCCATAAATTCTTGTTTACCTATTTATAGTTTACTTTATTTACAGTATTATAATCAGATTAATGTTAAAGTCTTTGAGTATACTATGATGCATACATGTATGTTATATGAACACTATATATATATACAGATATTTCTATTTAGCAGAATGAACAAGTTATATTAGAAATATTACATCATCATATTAATTATTGTTATTTCTTTTGATCCATTAATGAAGAACTGTACAGGTCTGTACAATGAATGGAACATGGCTTAATATCCTACAAAAAAAAATAAAAGGAATCATATTTGTTAGGCATTTTAGTCACATATAGAATAAGAGGAATCATATTTGTTAGGCCTTTTAGTCACATATAGAATAAGAGGAATCATATTTGTTAGGCCTTTTAGTCATAGATCTGTTGCAATCCCTGTCATGGTGTCATAATGAAATTATTTCCTAATGATGTCTGGTTTGATAATTAGCCTTGATTCATACATAGAGATGTAGTAAGTAGTTTACCATAATGGTGACTCAAGGCTTTCATTTACTGTGTTGTGATGACATGTTGTTCATTTGCCACCATTTGGGCTATTAATAATTCTTTGTAGAAGTATACAAATAAATACCCCTTTTCTTCCAACTCTCAGCACGATATTTTCTTGTCTTGATGAATAGCATTCTTTTTTCACAAGCACTGATATGAAATAAATGCTATGTTTGGGGGTAATGAAAAACATTGATTTGATATTTCACCTTGATTTGATACAAATAACTTTTCATATAGAATATTTACATCTCTTGTATTTGATATGAATATATACACAAGATGTACATTGCAAGGTTCTACTAGTAATAGGTAATTCTGATCTACTATAATGTAAAGCATTTAAATGCCCATTCTAAGGCGTATACAATTTTCAGAGTTACATGTACAGTACACTACAGGGAAATGCAGTTGTATGATAAAACAATCATGATATATAATACTGGCTTATGTATATTCATTTATTCATATAACTTTGTGAATGCATAGATGTATTTTAATGACACCTGAAGAGCTGTAGTTTTGGAAGCAAGTAAGAAATCTTACTTTTGTAGATTTTCTAACAGCATAATATGTTATTATTTCTTAGTACTAGGGTTGGCAATTTCCTGCCCAGGTGGGAAATAACTGGGAAAAGTAGTTTTCATAATATTTCCCTGTATTTCTAACTATTTCCATTTCCTAAAAAAATTACAAAGGCAGTATTTGCCAGTATTTTTCACTTACAGCCAACCCTGCTTAGTACTCAATAATTTGCAGTTTTAATGATTGCATATCAACATAAAAGTGTAGATGTGCACAATTTGTTTGCATTTGAAATACATACAATGTACATGTATATACATAGAGATATATTATAATTTTTGATTCACTTTTGAAGTTTATTGCAAGCTTTTTGCAATCACACAGAATACCAATGTTTGAACAAACTGAATGGAAAAAGAATTTAAAAAACATGAACCATATGTGAAAATTAATTCAGAATCATGTCTCTTTCTTCAAAACATGTTCTTTTTTTCAATCTTGCTTGTTTCTATGCCATTTTGTAATGGCAATAACTTGGGAATGTGGCTATCATAATGCATGAATTAGCTTGAAACAAGTTTATTCACATCTGATTTATTACAGGTCAAGTCCACCCAGAAAAAAAAAGATGATTCGAATCAACAGAGACAAATCAAACAAGCATAACACTAAAAATTTCACTACAATCAGATCTAAACTAAGAAAGTTATGACATTTTAATGTTTCGCTTATTTTTCACAAAAACTTATATGCACAATGCAGTGACATGCAAATGAGACAAGTGATGATGTCCCTCACGCACTATTTCTTTTGTTTTTAATTGTTTGAATCGTACATTATTTCAATTTTTCTAGATTTTACAACTTGGACGAAGTTGACTGAATTTCAAAATGTTAAAACAATGGTAATTCCACATGTTCAGGGAACATGAGGGGAAAATTAGAATATTTCGCAATGTAATAGAATATAAACAAATAATGGTGACGTCATCAGTCCTCTCATTTGCACTCAGACCAGGATGTGCAAATAGCTGTTATATGAAATTAGGCGAAACTATAAAATGTCACAACTTTCTTATTTTACATCAAATTTTGATGAAATTTTCAGTTACGATTGTTAGATTTTTTGTAAATACACTTTTTGTTGGGGTCAACTCCTCCTTTAAAGGAAAATACCCCAACTATAAAATGAATGAAAATGAAAGAAGCATAATGCTATTTCGCAAAACGTTTTTTCATACAACACTCTTATATTAGAGAGTCACTCTGTACACCTCTCATCTATTTATTTGCAGTGTGTGAGATAGATTCACCAAGGAAAGGCATAGTGCAATATTAATATGATTTACCATTTTCTTTTAATAATCATCGGTTGTTAAATTTGACAGATAGTGATTTCATTTATTAAACGCCTGAGTGAAAAAAACCTCATTTAGCATTATAATGAGAAAATATGAGAGATATTTCATGTAATAAAATTTAAAAAAAAGTGTGAGTTGGTGACATCTGTTCCCTCCTTTGTATACCGACCAGGATGTTTATATAACTGTTTTGTGAAATTAGTGAAACTTTCTAACATAACTTTCTTATTTAACATCCAATTTTTATGACATTTTGTGACATCTTATTCAAATGAACTCTTTGCTGAAGTGAACTTGCCCTTTAACATTTGTAACACTGTGATCTGATATCACCAAACATTGTCATAGAAGGACATGGAAAGTGACACAGTAGAATGCACAAGTTATCCATTCCATATAAGAAGTATCTCCATCACTCTGAATTACAAAGAGTCCATCAAATATATTGAAAATAATCACTTCATTTTGTTTTAGGCTCCCTTATCAACAATATTACAGGCAATAGATGAGTTTCCATAATTTCTTTTTCAGTCATGGTACTTTTTTAAATATGATGTTAATTACAGAAAAACAACAAAAATATTTTGAGTGGATAAACTGTCACCCTAATTTTGTTTGAATTATATTTTACTTTAAATTCTATTATCAAATGACTTTTGGGGGAGGGAGGGGGTTAAATCATATTCTTGTTCTATTTTCAAGTTAAATAACTTGTGTGTTTGATCAACTATTTACTGGGTCTTTTTTTTTTTGGGGGGGGGGCAAATTCAACTTAATGTAAGGATAATCTTCCCAAATTGTCTACAGATTTACTATTGGCATTCATTAGAGCAATAAACTATTACATCCTTACAAGTATGATTGCAGCTTACCTTCTCGAGGGAATAGTATACCTGGTCCCCATCGAATGAATAGTTACATCAGTATCAGCATTGATATTGTGTAAATAGTCAAGAGAAAAAATGAAGTTCAATTCAAATATTACGGTTGGTTTGAATTACATTTATTTGCGACTCTTTATGAATCAGGCCCAGATGTGACTGATTATTCAGCACCCATTCGCATAGGCTTAACTTTCAGTTTGAACATGTACTTTCTGTATCTCACTGTACTACAGTCTTTACTCGTCAATTTGCCATATGTACATAACTCCACCTCACTGTCATATGACAAACTTTAAAGGACAATTCATCCTTGATAGTAGCATGATGTGTATAAAAGCAGAAAAATAAGAACAACAGAATGGTGAAAGTTTGAAATGAATCGGACAAGAGCAAAGTTAGGGTTTTATTGAATAAATGAGATTATACTAAGACTATATTATGGATATTTGAAATTGGCAAGTCAGTAAAGTTAGCTGTGCATTTTATTATCATAAATAAATGAATTTAGATTTCTCAGAAGTACCCATTCTCCTAGGGAAAGTAAAATGTTAGATAGATAGTATATTGTTTTATGTTCTAAAAAATGACATTTAGCCATTCTGTGTATTGGAGCATATGTAACAGTACCCATTGAAATGCCCAAAGGTAGACTAACAGTGATTACAACTTTTTACAACTTTTAAAAGTCCACAATTTTCTTATTGTTATTCCTATGTATTGTTTAAACTTTTGCCTATCTGCTTGTCTGTTTTCCCCTTTCAGGAATAACTTTTCATTTGGGATGGATTCCCATTAATTCAACAAAATAGAGCCTGAACTTTGAAGTTTTCACATTATATCATATGTTTCTCATGAGAAATCAGCCTTAAAACATTGGCAAAAAAAAAACTTGCAGTGTGAACATTTCATATTAGTTGAAGCTCATTTGTAGCACCCCTAGCCTTTCATAGCTCAGCTTGACATGTACATTCCTTCTCAAATGCCAAACCCACTCGTGACCATCTTGCTATACTGGTAGTATATATACACACGCCCTGGACAATAATAACCACAGCATCAACTCTATAAGTAGAGAGAGTCCAGATTGTTACAGGGGTGAGCTAAGGGGGATCTTTCAAGTAAATTGTTTTCCAATAGATAGATGTTTGTAGAGGAGTATCTTCAGTTCAGATGTATTACTTTATCCCATGTAAATTGTGTTAATATATATTTTGCACTACATCAACATCTTCAGTAGATAACTTAATTGCAGATTATATCAAGGCCCTTTAGGCCTAGGCCTCCCTTCCCCCAACATCTGTCCCATCCCTTCTCTCTATCTCACCCCTTCTCCCATTGCTACTAATATATTGTTTGATTATTCAATCATCTTAACTGTACATATCATAGACCCCGCCCCTTGTATTCTCCCCACCCCGCTCCCATATAGGCCTACATTTACGGGCCTTGCTTTATCGTTCCCGGTATTTATCGACGAGTGTCATAAGTAGTGTATTTATTATCCCTTTCATTCACTCATGCCACCCCTTTAACCATCTCACCTCCTTCCATAGTGTCACTCGTACTCAGTGCATTCTTTGTTACAATGGAATGCCTCGTCTGGTCTTTCGTTTAGTTTCAAGGGTCGTGAGGTATTAAGGGGGCACTCCGTTTCGACCAAAGGGTATCACATTTTCTTTCACATCGTAACTAACTTGATGTAGCTGCTTTCATATATATATATATATATAATAACGATATTACGTTCCGCGTGTTGGACATAGAAGATATTAATGAGGCAAAGTGGTAATGCATTGTACTTAGTTCCAACAGTTTATTTTGAATTCCAAATTTTCGACGTTAAACATACGTCTTCCTCAGGGATACAATAAAGCTCACAGAGACAAGAACTGAAATAATAACATTCATGATTGTGGTAGTCATGGAACCGCGCACAAAACAGCATCACCATCATAATAATAATATAAAAAAAAGCATATTGGAGGCGCAGGCTGTAAAAATTATCGCGTGAGGATATCATTGTTACGTAACAATCACTTATTATGACGCCACCACAATCATATATATATATATAATATATATATATATATCTTAAAGTTTCACGTATTGGCTTCAGTCAGGTAACAAAATAATGCTGAAGATAATGCTTTGATTGCCAATAATTTTTTTATTGTTCACTCGAATTTTCGACGGTCCTCAGTCTTCTTCAGGACTTTACAATGTATGTATATATATATATATATATATATATATATATAAACAAAAAAAATAAATAATCATCACGAAGTTATTCGTATTTAGGTCAATTGTATTAGGATTTTTGCATTGAGATTGTACACACGAAAAAAAGTATAATGTAACCAAGACAATTTTTTCATGAAACAGCTAATATTGTCCTTGCTGACTCCACGCATAGTTCACTTTTTCACTCGATGTGATTTTATAAAGTTTTCTACCAATAGTATAATAAACCTCATTTGCTCAGCCATTGGTAATTCTTCTCCTTCTCCTTTTGTAGTTATTTTTCTTCCTCTCTACGGATGTTACTTTATCAAAATATTTTGTGATGATAGGGCAAACATCCTATACACGTATCTACACTGATTATACTTTATCTAAAGCTTTACGACCGATTATGAGGGTTGGGGGATGGACATTCCATACCTATTATATTGAACAAATAACACAGTCTGAACCGCGTTGAGTAAAGCAATATTGGATGTGTGAGAGACGATTTGTGATTTACCGAGTATTAGTATTCCAAACATGTTTTTTAATATTATTTCAAATAAATATATAAATATAACTGATTAAGAAGTATATGCAGTGGCGGATCCAGGGGGTGGCGCAGGGGGCGCGCGCCCCCACCCCCCGAAGGCGCCGCTCAAAAAAATAAAAGAAAAGTAAAAGAAAGAAAAGGCGCTGCTTGAAAAAATAAAAATAAAGGAAAGAAAAGACAAGAAAAGGCGCCGCTTAAAAAATTATACACTGATATAATATTAGCAACAGTAAGGAAAGACTATCCCCCAGCAAAGCACAATCCTATCATCTTCCTTATCTTTTCTTATAACTACCCTTTTCCCAACAACTTCGCCGGTTAAAAATAATCAGCAGTGCGCTGCCTGCATATAACTGGCGCCAATCAAGAATAATCAGCGCCACCTTAATCTAAATCGGCGCCGGACAAGAATAATCAGCGCCATTTGGTTATAAATCGGCGCCAGTCGAGAAAAATCGGCACTGCCAGAGTCTTAACCGGCGCCGATCAAGGATAATCTGCGCCACCTAAATCTAAATCGGCACCAGATAAAAATAATCGGCGCCATCTGGTTATAAATCGGCGCCGGTAAAGAAAAATCGACGCTGCCTGAGTTCTTAACCGGCGCCGATCAAGGATAATCAGCGCCACCTAAATCTAAATCGGCGACGCGGACAAGTGGAGGTGCCGTGGCCGAGTGGTCTAAGGCGCCTGGCTATACATGAAAAAGCCCGAGGTTCGATCCCCGGCCGCGGCAGCTATGCCCCTGAGCAAGGCATTTAATCTACTAAGCTCTTTTAGCCTGCTTTCAAATAAATGGAAATGCTATATGCATTATTGGTAACTAGGTGTGAACTTGTTTTAAAAAAAATAATAAAAAAATTTAAAAAAAAATAATCAGCGCCATCTGGTTATAAATCGGCGCTGCCAGAGTCTTAACCGGCGCCGATCAAGAATAATCAGCTCCACCTAAATCTAAATCGGCGCCGGGCAAGAATAATCAGCGCCACCTTAATCTAAATCGGCGCCGGACAAGAATAATCAGCGCCATTTGGTTATAAATCGGCGCCAGTCGAGAAAAATCGGCACTGCCAGAGTCTTAACCGGCGCCGATCGAGGATAATCTGCGCCACCTAAATCTAAATCGGCACCAGATAAAAATAATCGGCGCCATCTGGTTATAAATCGGCGCCGGTACAGAAAAATCGACGCTGCCTGAGTTCTTAACCGGCGCCGATCAAGAATAATCAGCTCCACCTAAATCTGAATCGGCGCCGGACAAGAATAATCAGCACCACCTGGTTAAAAATCGGCGCCAGTCAAGAATAATCGGCGCCTCCTGGTTCTAAATCGGCGCCAGTCAATTATGAATTGCCGCTGCCTGAATCTTACGTGACGCCGGTAAAAATAATCAGCACTACTTGTTTTAAATCGGCGCCGGTCAAGAATAATCAGCGTCCCCTGGTTCCAATAAATAGGCGCCGGTAGAATAATGAAGAAGGGCCTATTGCCAACCAAATCTAGATCGGCGCCGGTCAAGAATGATCAGCGGCACCTAGCTGGTTATACATTTTATTGTTGAATGGTCATAACAAAGCTTATCGCATGCCCTTACAGAGTGGACTGGGGCGGGGCAGTTGCCCACAGAATGACAGATGTCAAGAAATCTTTAATTTATTTTAAAAATCCCAGAATCATACAAAAGCGTAGAGCAAATCCTTTAATTTTGATCTTATTTTCCAATGCTTTAATAAAAAGAAGGTCGGTCACTTTTCTTCTTTACACATTCCACATTGTGCCACCTCTATGGCCTTTAGTTTAAGACAGCTTCTATGTAGTGTTTTATGAAGATGATTCGATATTTTAGCCCAAAACTTTGCTAAAACCCGTTGCTAGTATACCGGGAGTGTATAATTACGCAACCAGTCGTATATTGAGATTGAGCTACACAACTCGTTCTTTATTTAAAATCGTGCTTAAATTATCCGCTTCTCAGATTGGAATATAAAAATTTTCAGCTCGCGCTTCGCGCTCGCATCATTTCTGTAGCAAAACCCCATACTTTTCATGATTAAATAGGTAAATAGAATGTCCCTTTTTCAGGACTAAACGTCAAAAGAACTCCCGCTTCGATTTGCAATAATATTTTGCTGGATATAATCTTGTTCTTTATTACAAACGTCCATTACCCCGGTGTTTTTTTTAAGATCGAAATATCAAAATTTTAAGCTCGCGCTTCGCGCTCGCATCTATTGTTTTTTTTAGATATCCATCTTAATCATTGGTACCAAAAATGCATAGAATATCAAGCTTTCTGGTCAGAATATAAAGAAATTTCAGCTCGCCCTCCGCACTGTAGTGATATATGTATCCTCCTCATCAGTTACTACAAACAGTCCTAAACAGGCACCTTTTTCCTGTTTTCAGGTCAGTATACAAAAAAATTTCAGCTCGCGCTTCGCGCTCGCATTAATTTGTTGGTGAGATATGTGTTTCTATCTCATGAGTCATATAAATATATATATATATGCATATGTGTGTGTGTGTTTGTGTGAGTTTGTTTCTTTTGTGTGATATCGAGCGCCTTTGGAAAGTTGATTCATGATTTTACCCCGCAAATCTTAAAAAAAGGATCGACGCCACTGTGTATATATATATAGTAAAAAAAAACTTGTATCTCTATTAATATACAAAAGTATTGGCCTCATCGCAATAAAAGGGTTAATACACGAGATTTTTTGAAATCGCACATAACATGCATAATTTTGTGTTAATTTTTGCTTGTTTCTTTCTTTAATAAGTTTTTCAATCTCCCCTATATATGTTTTAGAAAGATTATATGTTTAAATTGATGTATATTTTCTGTTATTATGAGATATGAAGTGGACTTCAGGGAATGGTCGTACGCAGCAAGGGGGAAGGGGGGGGGTCACATTCGCGATCTGCTGTTGTGAAAAACATTTTTTTCCCCTTAACATTTCATGAAAACTATGAAAAATGTGCAAATGTGAGATGTGCACCAAATTTTCGAGTCTTGCCCCCCCCCCCGGAAATATTATCTGCGTGTGGTCATGCAAAATGGCATGACTGGAAATCCTACATTTTGAAAAGAGCATTTGACAGGGTCAGAGTTTACCCCTTTTTCAACATTTTCTTTTATGGCGCCGGTGAAGTGCAAAAATATGTGCGCCGCTCGGTCGTGCGCCCCCCCCCCCCCCCTTTCGCCAAAAGCTGGATCCGCCTATGTAATCAAATATGAAACCGTTTAGAAAATCAGGGATACAAGTTCATGCCCAATTATTTTGAGTTTTTTTCTTTTCTTTTTTATTATGGTTATTAATTTTTCAACTTATATCTATGTCATTGACAAATAGCTTACTTAAAAAAAAAACGAAAATTGATATCATTTATCAGCTACTAGTATGTCAAAATTAACTAGAAGGCCTTAAATTTTTTTTTTAATTTAATGAACTTTTAAGTAATTACTTCAGCAATTCTTCTGTTGCGATCACATCATTGCACTATGAATACTATACATCAGTCTACTCGAACGTTCATTTTGACTAGCCAATTCGACACTCCTCTCAGGATGAACATAATCTAATTACAAATACGGATTTTTCAGTTTTTCTGACTTGTGTAGGATCTCTTACATTGACGATAATAATAGAATGACAAGACCAATACAAAATTAAATAAAATTCAAGGGGCGCTAATATGTGAAAAGTGACCCTCCCTCTCCGCACAGGGAGAATGTCTGATAACCTGCCCGCTGATAAATGAAGAAAATGGGAACGAAAGCAAGCTTGAGACGTTATTTTTGTCTAAAAGATTCCGTCCCTTCCCTCTCTTTCTTTCTCTCTCTCTCGTATATACTTACTCCCATTCCATTACATCATGTTTGTAGTGTTATCATAATTCCATCCCTTGCCTCGATATAAAAAACCCCTCATTGCATAAAGTTTTCATTTGGATTCTATATGACTGGGGTGTTTCAAGTAAGGTAGATATTATATCTGTGTATTCCAAAATGTATTTCACTTTGAAATAAACAGTTAACAAGAGTATTTTTAAACACTGCGGGCTTGTTTATGCATGGGGTTGGCATTTGCCTTTGTTTTCCCTGATCATGACTTGAAATCAGGTCAAGTTTGTTAATGGCTATCATCATCGCCTATCATGACTAAATATCATCTATTAACCTGACATAAGACTGTATCGATCAGTTTAAATGTATATGCCTACTGTTCATCACGATAACCTTCCCCAATATCTAAGCTATGCAAACATATTCAGTTTCTACAACATTTTAATGGATCCATTACAAGATGCTGATTTAGCAGACAAAGCATCCTAAGCGCGATGGGATGTGCTCCATATTCACGAAATGTTACGTTTTGTCGAAAAAAATGGAGATGAAGAAAAAATAGGATATGATTTTTGTTTTCATCCCTTGACAATCCGAGCACTGTGTGTGATCAATGATATAGCTCTCATTTTTAATTGTTTCATATATCATTCATGGCCTGTGTAGTCTGTTTCCATATTTACTTCAATTATTCAAGTCCACTATAAACTGTTATTGATGATGCTGACCTTTTCATACATGTACATACCCCCATTTTCAGGTACGGCCCCTCACTCTCATCACCGCGTCACTTCATGTGTCATCACTTGGTCATGGCACTTTTATCATTTGTCATCCAGTAAACAACAACTTTCAAAGGAGATAACCATTCTAATATGCGGTATCGTGGAAACTTGGCAATGAATTGCCAGTGAAGTTTACCGTTGCGTAAGCGAAACATGAATAGCCCCCCCCCCCCTGAAAAGATAAAATAGATCGATAACAAGCTGAGATTGTTTAGAGAAGAAATTCATCTTCCAGTTTTTGGTTGAGGAGAAATCCTAAATTAGATCGTCAGATTGATTAGAAATCTAAAATTGGAAATCAAATTGTACTTTTACAATTTTGGATTCGACCCCAATCACGATCTGATCAGTAACAATTTATCTCTATCCATCTGGATAGAATCATGGCCAATAAACTTAATTATCCTTTCCCCTTCATTTTTTATTATATTCAATATAGTGCTAGAACATGAAATGTTCACCTGTAACATAATACACCATGGAGTCTTTTTAATTTGTTGAAACACTGCATACATAGTTATACAGGAGTTTATTTTCTTGTATCTTTGTCAAACTTGGAAGCATATCAGACATTGTATTGATATAGAGTTAATAGTCAAACGAATACTTTGTTTCTCATTTAATGTTTTATCCCTCCCTCGTGAGATTCTTTAATAAGAGCAGGCGTTGAAACCTGTCTTGACATAAACCCATAAATTATTACATCACAACGAAATTATATTGATAGTACTTGCATATAGAAATTATTATCTTTAATTATTATCTGTATGTGTCATAAAGCGTATATGACTTTGTATCTCCAGTGCTGTGATAATAAAATTTCAATTTATTATTCAATTGACAGGATTTAAGTGATATTCTACATATTGCAAATGAATAATGGTTTCTAATTTCTACATTTTTAGACTTAAGTAATACTCATACGATTAAAGAAATATCAACACTTTTATCTCTCTATTGAAATTAAGGCACATTTCGATATACATACTACAGTTATTTTGTTTTCTTAGTAATAGACTTTTGACATAACAATGTTTTCACATTACATGGAATTATATAAATCAATTTCACGACTCCCCCGAAAATAATTATACATAGCCACTGTACAGACAGAAAGACATGAATTTCAATGTTTTTTTCTAGTTCTTTTTCTTCTTCTCCATTTCCAATACAGATGATAAAATCCATAGGCCTATCTATACATTGGAACGTCTGTATAATCGTCATGATTCAATTTTATCACTATTGATAACACCATATATATATATACTGTTAAGAGAATAGACAACTACCTATAATCAAATTAATACAACATTCTAATAACTCAAATTAAGATGTACAAGGTTTGCAAGTATTTGTTTCTACCAGTCGCCTTTTCATAATAATGATAATAAGCCAACAGAAGTGCATTATACAGAAAAACACGTACACAGATAGTCATTTTGCAAGACCAACTTAATAACATTTGAAATACATCAGACACAATCAAACCAAATCTAATCACTTCGAACTGCTGAATGCAACTATTCACGATTCAAGTTTTACTTTAATATCCTTTTTTTGAAAATGTAATCATTCTTAAATATCATTCTGACACGTTACATTTTTAGTCAAGTGTACGTATTTTTATAAACATGATAAAAAAGGGAAAAGAACAAGATATAAATGAAGCTGAGGTTTAGCGAGATAGAAACAGGTGAAACCATATAACTATATACAATGAATGTGGGGACGTCATGATCTAATGGTTCCGACTTTCGCCTCCCAGCAATGGCATGTATTCCTTCAGCAAGAAATTAATCCACATTGTGCTGTACTCAACCCAGGTGAGATAAATGGGTAAGCGTACCTAGCAGGATTGCTAATGCACTGAGTACTGGAAGGCAGCTGGAGCTAATGCCGGAGTATACGGTACGCGTAGAAATAGATTATTTCTAGATAGATGAACTATATGAATTGATATTACTATTATCATTATTATTATCATCATTATTATTATCATAATTATCATCATCATCTTCATTATCATCATCATCATTATTTTATTATTATTATTATTATTATCATTATTATTATTATTATCATTAATGAATGAAAGAAGGAGAGGGGATACAAAACAAAGAAAATGCGTCAAAATATCTGCAAGAAAAAAGCACTTGAAAAAATGTGTACTATAATGTACTACAAATTCATATACCTACTCAACATAATTATGTTCACTCTCAATGTAACTTCGACGAACACACATGTGTACACAGAGTATTTGCCAATACATTTGATTTGTTTCGTTTTGGTTTTTTTTTTCTTGAAAAGAGCCAGCCCCTTTCAGCTATATCGGGAGTAAATAGTCCCCCTTTTCATATATTTATAAGAGGATATAAAATAACAAAATGAAATCACAAAAGACAACCTCTACAGTTGACATTTGATTATAATTTATGTATATAGTACACAGAATTTTTACGTTTTCTTAATAATGTCGCTGTCACATGCATACCATTTTTTCTTTTTGTAAATTTTTATGCATTTTTTTTGCAGTTTTAGGTATAACGTTTTAATCATAACTGCTGTGTATTACAGTAAAATTATAACTACTGCTCATAACAGTTGTCAAAAACCTTCCTATTTATCCCTTTCATCAGTACTTTAGTCATGTTACATCAATATCTTACAAATCGGGAATTTTATATAAATTGCACAAACCTCTCCCCTCTCATAATGAAACAGCTATCCTGACTATTCTCGTATGTACACTGTCTATTGCTTACATTGATTTTACATGCTTAAAACTTCCCAATATTCATACATTTTTATTTTTTCTATTTTTCGATATCATCATTCAAATGAAGGTACTATTCATGACATAATTACATATCGTTTTTATTGTAACTCCTCAGTAAACTACTGTAATATACATTATTGTGTACAGCTAAACATTAAAATGGTGTGATATCAATTTACTGACATTGTAAAAACACACATCATTAATCAATAAATAATAATAAAAAAATAACTTAATATTGAATTCAAATGATAACGGGGACGAGAATGAAATAATTACATGATTTTTTTTTGTTCAGAGTTTAAAAAAAAGATGAAATGTATTTAATCAAAACACTAAGATTAAACCACAGTCAACAGAATGGTATTACCTGGGTTAAACAAATTAATAAATAAATAAAAACACATTGAATAAACATATAAGAACAAAATCATTATTTTAGCAAATGGTTTGTTAATAAATGTTCAAATTCTGCGGGTTTGAGTCTTTTCTATCATCTAACATAAACAAAAAAAAATCAAAATGAAAATCGTTTCATGCATATACATCCCTCAAATTGGACTGGAATAATTAACCAGTTGGAGTTGAAATCGGTTTAAGTCGTAAATCTCCGTCGTTTTACAGAATGTTATGCAAATTTACTTCTCTTGATCATGGTAGTCACAAACCAAATCTTCCCGCATATCGATAGAACTTTGTTACTCTTAACTAAATTGTAAAGATAAAGCAGTTAACAAACATTTTCAGTCATTTCCATTATTGTATAATTCAAACAATAAAAAAAAAAAAAAATAGTGAGTGATGGACATCATCGACTGACTCACCTAGTTGTGCATATCACTGTTTTGTGAAAAATAAGCGAAACTTTAAAATGCCATAACTTTCTTATTTTACATCCAATTTTGATGAAATTTTCAGCACTATGCTAGTTCGATTTTTCTCTATTTATTCAAGTCAGCATTTTCCTGGGGTGGACTTGACCTTTAATTCAGTTTTACAAACACATCAATCATGTCTATGGCGACTTATCACTTACTAACATCATCAAGTCTAATTTTTTCTTTAAAAAACTATTATTTATATGGGTTTTTTTAGACACAATTTACAACGCACGTTTATAGGTCTTAATAAGACAGATGGAATGCCTATCTCTTTAACTTTAGATCATCTTCCATTAAGACTTTCATTGAACTACTGTGGTTTACTTTGCAACTTTAAAATCATCTATACAAAATAAATGGTGGAGAAATCGAAAATTTCAATGAAATCGATTCCATGTAGAATTGTCTCTATAGACTGCATGTGCGGTATCATAGAAAACCTTTGAAACTATTACACGAGCAAATACAACATTACACATGTTTAACAGTTCTTTTCTTTCATTTTTTTATGATACTGCATGGTACTGCAAGGTATTTGATACCAAGAGTCCCTCTTACCACGTTAAATTTTATTTGAATTCATTTCTTTTTCTTTATTCATGCCATAGTTATACTGTATAACTCACTTTGGATTAATGACGAATCGCATTCCTTGTCCTGGTGTGACCTTGATGGGTGCACCATCCCCAAATCTGATGGTGGTTACTCCAGAGCTGCTTGGAGTTTGGACCTGCTGAACCTGGGGTTGGACCTGTTGATGAGGCCCAGACTGATGGATTACCTGCCGGTGATAGGTTGGGTTGCCTTGCTGGATCGGTATTGATATGCTATCACTTTGCAACTGAATTTGGGGACTGGAATATCCCGGTTGTGAGTAGCTTTGTTGTTGATAGACCTCCTGTGGATAGCCAGTCTGCTGAGTGTAACTTTGCTGCGGATAAATCTGTCGTTGATACCCCATTTGTTGTTGCATCTGCTGCTCTGGCTGCACCTGGAACTGAAGATTACCCGAATCTTGTCTTTTGATCACTATGTGTTGACCATGCCTCTGAGGTGCCTGGGTTGACTGTTGCTGAACCATGACATGCTGACCTTCCATGGGTGGTGATCCTATTGGTGAACCCATGGAGTTTTGTCGTTGGATGACCTGAACACGACTCTGTTGTTGAGGCTGGGCAGGCTGGACAGGTGAAGGTGTGATGCCAGGTGACATGTGGATAACTCTGACATTGCTTGCCACATTTGTAGCTGGCTGACTGAGTTGTTGTACTAAACCAGGACTAGCTTTTCGATGACAACTGGGACACGAATCATTCCCTCTAGAGGTGGCTCCACCACTAGTTAGCCTTATTGTCGCTGGCTGCTGCTGAGACTGCTGTTGTTGAAACTGTGGCAGAAACACTTGCATGGGAACAGGTTTGCGCTTGCTGAGTCGGATTATTCCTTCAGGACTCACCTGGATTTGATGTTCATGACCTATCTCTTCTGCTGACAGACTAACTGGTGGTGACTCTGTGGATCCCACCCGTAGCACGGTCTTGCCAAGGACTGGCTTCACTATTGGCTGTGGCATTGGTGGCGGATTATCGAAGGTTGGCTTGGTCCCTGGTGAGGTTGGAGTAAAAATCATTGACCCATCTGGAGTAGATGGGGCATTATTACTGCTTGCAGCCCTTACCCTAAATGTAATAGTTTTTCCTGCTTTATAAGCTTCTGGAGCAAGCTTGGGATCTGGTGTGAGAGTGATTCTACCATTTTTATCAACATAAGACAATGGGACTTCTATCGGTTGTTGCTGCGGAAGGAAATTTGATTTCTTTTTTATAGTATCCCCATCTTTAAATTCTGCCTCAGGGTCAAGCAACACTATTGCTGTTTTCGACACGTGTCTGCTTTTTTGCTTACTAGATTCTGTGTTATCTTCACTCTTCTTCTTTGATTTTTCTACAGATTTTTCCGACCTTGCCACAGCCCCAAGTGCAACTGCTTCCGATAAACTAACTTCTTGCTTTTGTGTCTTGTCCTTTTCTTTTCGTTCTGGTTTCACTATTTCTTTTGATTTTTCTGGTTTAGCTTTTGGAGCTGGTGGAGTTGGTTTGCTGGCAGGCTTTGGAGCTGGTTTGGGTGGACTACTCTTGGCCCCTTTGACAGGTGATTTTGGTTTGCTGTCTCGTTTGGCTTCCGGGAGAGCATCGGTTTTACTTGGACTTTCACACCCAAGAGGGCTCATCCTCTTAACTGGCCTCTTTTCAACCTCTTCAACATCTTCATCCAGAGGTGAACTACTTTCTGAGTGACTGCATTCCTGGTGGAAAAATGGACTAAGACGGGCGTGTAGAGGCGCTCTCTTAGATCGGTAACGATCATCTTCATAATCACTGCACTCTGAGCTATCACTATCATACTCTGTCGTCTCAGCAGAACTAGGCCGGCGAATTGTCCATGGGATACCTTGGTAGGAAGCAATCGATGAACAACAAAGACAGTTTCCACTGCACTCACTCTCACTCAATGTATCCTCATCAGATTCATCTTCAGCATCTCCATCCATTCCGCTCAAAGGAACATTTCTCGTAGTCGTGGTTGTTATATCCGAGGAAACATCATTGGCGTTACTGTCTCTTGACTTTGTATTGTTCATACTGGGCAGGTTGTTCTGACCTCGTTGGTTATTATATGCTTTGCCTCTATTTGAATTCTTGACTGGTTGATCGCGTCCGTTCTGTGCAGCTTTCTTGCGCTGTAGGTTAGCTATCTGTCCCTTTGGTAGTGGTCCCAACCTGGCTGACATACTTGATTCATCAGCATCTAAGTCTGTCATTTGGTTGACGTCATCCTCCGTATCGACGCAGCTGCGATCACGCATGTTGTCGTCCCCGCTGTCTTCAGTATCTCCCTCGTCACTCACTCGGTCATCGTCCTTCACCTTTTGGAAATTTCTGTACATCGATGCCATCTGCCTGGAAATCTCGTCCCCACTATCCCGAAGATTTGTCTGTAGAATGGAATATAAAGAAATAAATACATTTAAGTGTTTTCATAGCCTTTTCATGCAAGATTATCGATGATTATTATATTTATATTAATTTACTTTGAAGCAAACATTTACTTGTTTTCAGAGAGCTGTTGCTGGGTCAGCGCCATGAACGTCCCTTGACGGCGTACATGCTAGATAAGTTCACAATATAATCACAATTATTATTACCATATCACCATCATCATCATTATCGCATGAAGTCATCTATATAGTGAATTTGATTTTTTTTTTTAAATCTGCTAAAAACTTTGGATGAATAAAATTAGCAGTTATACAGGAAGAAAAAAAATAAATGTTACAATGCATCACGGTTTTAATGGGGGTCACATCCATTGCTACAAGGTCAATAAATTAATATAACACGCTGTGTCGTATATTCTTGCATATAAAAACGCTTTATCATGAGTAAAAAAAAAGAAAGACATCATATGCAAAGGTTTATCACTTAGAAGAATATGAATGCATCAGTACAATAAAGTCGCTGCATTCCATCAGGGGAAGTAATGTCAAGTTAATATCCACAGCGAGATTTCATACGCAATGGAAGAATACAGAATAAACATTAACTCCAACCGATCGATGTATGTCCAATTCTTTTAGAGTTTCCACCTTTCCATTCACAGGCCTCCACCTCCCCCCATCATCAGACGCCCCACATCCCTTCTCTCTCTTCCCTCCCCCTGATTCTTTGTCACCTTTTCAGGAGTAATTTAAATGAATAGCTGCCTCATCAGAGGATTGTAGAACAATTAACATCAATTCTATTATGACGTATTCATTTTTATTGTAGCAAATAAAACTGATCCTTAGGTGTGGCCCATTATTCTTCAGAGTATAAACAGTGATAACTGTACTTCGTTTGTGCATTATTATGATTCGTTCCTCTAAAAGTTTTTTATTTGTTAAAATGATTTGTTCGTGGAAATAGTACTGAGCCATGATACTATTACTACCGTATATGTTTCGATGATTCTGTCAAGCTATCACATTTTCCCGATAAACAAGTGAAATATCAAGAAACTAGATGCAGTTACAAGTCAGATACTCGTCATAATTAGTGAGTGACATCATAACCTTCCCTAAATGATAATAATAGCCATCAGCTACCAGAGAGTTCTGAAAGAAGGTATGGTGACAAATGGGTGAAATGAGTCTCCATCCTTTTTCCTGTTATGATCATGATGATCAGTATGTGGCGTGAACTAGCAGATCCAGGAGTCACAAAGGCCGACTTTTAAAACAGTTTTCCACTGTCTTTTTCCAACATATTCACATTTCTATCCTAGGGATGGGCCCATACAGTGGCGTACCGTGGGTCACGGCATCGGGGGACACCAGCAAAAATTTTGAGTCACTTAGTGAGCGCGCGAAGCGCGCTCAGTTGCCAGGTATACTGACCTAATAGAGACATTGTAAGGACAGTGCCATTAAACGGATATGTATCTCACTGATCAAATAATGCGAGCGGGAAGCGCGAGCTGAATTTTTTTTATATTCAGACCTATAAAGGGGAATTATAAGCAAAATTGCAATCATGATACGTACCTGTCTCGCTAAACAAACAATGCGAGCGCGAAGCGCGAGCTGAAATTTTGTATATAATAACCCCAAACAGAAACATTTTAAGGACTATATTTTAGGAATCCATTAAGAGTATACATATCTCACGATAGTCATGCATCTAATGTGAGTGCCAAGCGCTTGCTGATTTTGTTAGAATTATATACATCTAAACACATGAAGCACTTGTAGTCATTGTAATCATGATTAACATACGCATCTCACTAATCAAATTTTGCGAGCACAAAGCGCGAGCTGAAAATTTAGGAAAGTCAGACCTGAAGAGGGGTATTCTAAGGCTTGTTTGTAGGAATTCCATGCGTATTTCACTAACCAAATGGTGCGAGCGCGAAGCGCAAGCTGAAAATTTGATATTCAGATCAGAAAAAGGGAAATTTTAAAGACTGATTTTAGGAATTCATGAAGAGCAGACATATCTTACCAGTCCACTAATGCGAACGTAAGCACGGACAAGAAATGTTTTTTGTTAAGACCTTAAAATGGGGCAATCACTTTAAGTAGACATGAAACAGAAGCATATGTCACTACATAAAACAATAATAATTCGAAGTGCGAGGAAATATATTTGGTATATATTGACTTGAAAACGGGAGGTTTTAACAGGATTATATATCTCGTTAAACAGAAAAAGCGAGCACCAGGAACAATGAAGACATAGGCCCTGAGCAAATTATGTTTCATAAAGTTATGATTTTTTAATGTAATATATCATAATATAATTATCATACAATATAACATTATAATAAACAATAATTTCTTCTTTCCCCTTACATTTCTCTCCCTTTCTCCCTCTTTTTTTTTTTTTTTTTTTGGGGGGGGCAGCCGATTGGGGGGGGGGGTACGTTCCCCCCATGCCCCCCCCCCCCCCGTAGTTACGCCACTGGATGGGCCCACTGCCCCCAACCCCCTCCTGGACCCGCCACTGGTGTTACTTATTTTTTTGTTATCACTACCTATTACCCCCTTCAATATTCTACTTCTGCACCTATTCAAAATCCACTCGTTCTCTCTTTTTTTTCCAAATCTTTCGCCATTCTCAATATATTGACTTGATTAAAGGAGTACATTTCCATATTTTCATTTCCCCCTGCTGGTCATTGCTGGTTATAACTAAAGGCTTTGGTAACGACGACGGGATTTTTTTTCTTTATGAGGAGGGAGGCATAAACAGGTAAAACTTTCGGTCACACAGACGATGATGTGATGCAGAGCTGTTTAATAAAAGTAGTTTTCGATTTGAAAAAATAGATAAGATCAAGGGTTTAACTTTAAAGAATACGTTATAATTGGTGGTAATTGCCCCCTGCCCCGCTGCGTGTGACTATGATGACCAACACTTAAACGTTTAAAGGTACGTTTATCCTCTGATGATCATCTGCTTGAATCTCTAGATTATAACTTGCTATTTTCAATCCCATGAACACATAGCAAATTTAAAGTTTATGACGAACAACACTGTCCTCTTCCCTGTGATTCTGTCACAAAGTTAGGAGAGATAACTCGCCATGTTTGCCATACCACGTCAAGACAGGTGAGATATAATTAAAGCATCACCATAGGTGGTAGGTGTTGGGATCAAAGAACTATATATCTTACATAAGACAACAAACATTCAATGTCGTCACAAATCAACGACATACCTTACTTCATATCAAGAGTACAGTGACAGTTATTGATAAGCCCTGTGAAAAGGTTATGGTCAAGTTCCCTTACTATCTATCATATCAGTCACGTTTCTACAGCCATTAGACTTGATCATAGTCATGGGACTCTGACAAAATCTTCATATCCATAACATAATAAAATGCTAATACAATTACTATAATATGCATGCATAAAACCTAATCAATATTGTAATGAAGTTCGAATATTCTGTTCTGTTTCTTGGCCTAACATAAATCACTAAGCATCACATGTTGTTATGCTGGAAATCAAATTTCTTTATAAACCCAACCTCTGAAATTCTTATTAAGGGCAAGCAAAAGGGGGGGGCAGCAACGATATCCATCTATAATGGAAGCATGATATAAACAGCAGTAGATGTGGACTTATTATCATGATTACGGTTGATGTAACTTATAAAGTGCTCCGACTGACTTTATCGACGTGCCTCTTGAAAGTATAACCATTAATCTATTTGATATCAAAATACTTTAGTTTTAGTCAGGTATAGTAAGATCATGTTATACTATAATAGTCATACCAGAGAAAGAGACTCCATTTGTGAAAATTTATCTGAAGGGGTTGAAGCTGACTAAAGAAGACAAGTCTCTGTATTATGTTGTTTATAATGTGGCATACACACTATTATGTGGGGTAACTCAACCTCTGCAAGCTCGTTACAGATTCATTTCTCAACGTCTTATTTTCATCATGGTAATCGTATACAGGTGAAACATGAATTTATCGGCGAGGGAAGCTGAAAGTATCTCACATACCATCATGTTCAAAAGCTTAGTTGCGCTTAACTAAAAACATGCTGGCAATTCAGTAGGGGCCACTCCCGGGGGCCACAGTGGGGGAAATGAGGGATGATCTATGAAAAAAGGTTTACTTGGCATCGAGACTTTGAAGCGATTTAAAGAAAAATGTCACTTAAAACATGCTATTATCACAATAAAACTGCATATTGTTTTGACTGACGCATAAGATCTCGTAATGTGATGTTACTTTTTTCGCCTTCCCAAATGCTTCTTAAAAGAAAGAGGTTTTTATTTGAAACGTTGATTGTGATCCAAACTATAAAAAAGAATGGTTTGGTAAAGGAGACAACACCTAACATGAAACATTTTCAAATAAGATTAAAAAAGATGAAGGGTCTGTTTCATAAAGATATGAGCCCTGTTACCATGCATGGTATAGTCATAATGGCAAAGATGGAAAATTTCAATAGTTATAAATAATTATGAAATGGACCCAAGATGATGAGAGCATTAAATTCTAAAGAGTGATATAGCCCTATTGCCATAACAGACTCGAAAATAAAATCATCCATTCATAAAATATGAAATGGACATTTTATTTAGCTGATTTAGAAAATAATGGAAACCGTGTCTGGATCCACTGTGGATTCGTGGTGGGAGGGATGGTCCTATAACTTTCTCTATCCCCTTTCTCTTCATTAATTTGTCATTAATGATTGTCATCTGAACCCTTATTTAAACCTTTCGATGAAACATATCATCATGATCATCACCATATACATTCTTCATTCATTCATTTAGTATGCATATGGTAATTGAAATCAACGATTCGCAAGAATAAACACCATACAACAAAACGAGCACATTAATTTTGGGTCATAATTTAATATCTATTGTTCGCCATTTGAATCACTGATTACTAGTTTGTTCACAATAAAATTTGATTGGGCAGCTACCATACTTGAAAATTACGATAACAAACACACAATGCAAGCGGCATCTGGAAGGTCATTAGACAATACTGATTATTTTTGGAACCAGCTACTTCAGAATTCAATCCGAGAAAGTTGCCAAACAATATTGACCACAATGACGTCATTAGCAGAACTGCAGGACCTATACAAGAAGTTAAGAAAACATTCCAGAACGTTTTCAAAGGCTGCACTCAAAGGTGATACAAAATAACTTGAATACATATAAATGACTTCTCGGAACAAATTGATATGTAGGCCTGTAGTATGAATTTAAAGTGCTGAATAAAAAAGATGCCAGAATGATGCGGTGATGAGATGCACCTATATAACTATGAAGGAAAAAAAATAATTTCCAACGAAAAGAATAACGATAATATTCGATACTTTGATAGCGGTTTATAAAACGAAACTCTAGTACTTGAAATTTATTTTTACGTGTATCTTTTTCCCCATTCCATACAATTTCGATTCCTCCTCTCCTCTATCTCTATCTTTTCTTTTATTTTAGATTTTAGTTAATTAATTTCTAACATCTTGATAATGATAATAATAACAACAATAATGATAATATTAATAATGATAATAATAATAATAATAACAATAATATTAATATTGTTCCTCATTCAGTTTACCACTGCGTTTCCTATATAGAGTCATTCACTAACAATTCATTATTATGTTATAATAGCAATCTTCATAGAAACAGCTGACGATGACCATTGGCAAATTATCCAATCAGCTCACATTAAGGTTCATGTCGACCAAGTAAAACTTCTTGACATTGATCGATGTCATTTGCCATGGAATATCGAATATAATCTCTAGAGAAATATACAGGATGTCTCAAGAAATCAAACATGTGTTGGTTCTTCGCTTCAGCGTCGAGGGAAAGAAATAGGAAGAAGGAGAAATTACATTCAAGTAGATTGGTATTGTCTTACTCCATGTCTCTATTATAGGAAAAAATAGAAGGAAAGAAGGAATTTCGACCAAAAATTAAAGTAATTGTATAGTAATTGTAAATAACACAAAACAAAAGATGGCATATAAAAAAAAATTAATGCTCGTGGTTTATAAACATTCAAAGGCTTCAAAGGTATCAATGTTTCTGGGATTTATTAAAAAGTTACACTCTAAATTTCAAGGATTTGAAATAAATCCAAATCTGTTGTGAATAGCAGTGACCAGCCTGATATTAGATTATTTTTAATCATAAAGATTAAGAACCCTAAATTCAAATCTATTAGCTTTATATTCAGATCCACAAGGTGTGAATCTAAATCTAATATTCGTCTAGTCACTATTTACAGCCAATCTGGATTTATTTCAAATAATTACATTTATAGTGTACTGATCTTGAATAGAAAAAAAAATGTTATGAAATTCATGGTCCCTTCGTCTCATGTGGCCATGCCCCATTTGTATTACGTCACCCAAATATAATGATAGCGCACCTATTGGTATCAAAATCACCCTATCCATACAAAAGTATAGTTTTTCTGCAAGGAAATTTCATAAGGATTCCAGAAATGGCATTAAAAATGAGGTAGGGTGACTGCTCAAATCTTATGAATGAAAATTTTCAAATTTTTAAGACCCCTAATACACTTTGTTTATACTTTATTTATTCTTTATATCAATGTTTGTTTTCTCTTTGTCCATACCATTAATTAGTTATCAGATTTGTATTGATCAAGATATTCCCTTAACTTAAGCGGGTTCAATAATTTCTGATATGTTAATTTAAAATACCGAAAACCAAAATATTTAAACAGTTTTCACCTTAAATTTCTAATATATCATGATTAATTAATATTATTATTGTAGGAGGTGTATTATTATTATACCTATTATATTTAGCTTTAAAATGAGAGTAAAATCAAAGGTCCAGCCCCTTGGATACCAAAGCTACGCAAGTTTAATACTAGCAATACAACAATTCCAAGGTTGGAGTTGCATGTAATGTGTACTAGCTGCTTCCACCACCCCTCAACAACCCTTGTTTTATCTATTTTTATCGAGCAAAAGACTCAAATTGATAAGCATATACGTTCAATACTATCAACCCTAATACAGCTCATACTCGTCAGCTTTCATATGACACCAATTTCATAATAATATGTCTCCATTAAACCGAAAAAGCACGTCATGAATTGTTCCTATGCGAAGTTTTTGGTGTTTTGTTGTTTTTTTTTATAGGGTTTTTTAGTTTAAAATAATAAAGCGTACCTCTTGTTTCCCCCCTCAACCACCCTCACCATTCTTCGTTCTATCATGGACATATTACGAATGGTTTTATCAATCGTAGTGTCGCGAATTAATGTGCTGTTGCTCACACATGATAGAGTATATAAATTAGCTTTAAAATGATACCAATTTTATGACAATATCTCTCCGTTCAACCGAGATATCGTATGTTAAACCGAATGAAAATTGAAAAAGCGTACGTTACAAAACCACCTTTTTTGTGGGGTGAGTTCAAGACGCATTGCCATATAGGAGTTTGGAATTTTTGCAAATCCGAAAAATTTCTTTTAATTAAGAATACAATTAAGATGCATAGGCCTAAACCAGTTTTACTAAAACGCACAGCTTTAAATTCCTGCACTTTTTTTTTATCTCGGTATAATGCGGTTGTAACTTTGGAAAACGATTTTCATTTAATGTATCAATAAATATGACATCAATCTTGAGTAATCAAACAAATAAAATATTTACAAAGATTTGGAAGATCATTTGGGAGAAAATGAAAATATACGACAAATAAAAGACAGAACACATAAAATTTAAGAGATTAAAGACAAGAGCGAGTTCCCGAGATAATGATAATACAAGATTTCCGAATTCTTCCCTCTTCTGGGAATCAGAAATTTTATGAAACACCCTGTAGTGGTACATCTTGTATCTGTCTGTAATACCGCCATATATTGGTGTTAACCACAGCCTAGACAATGATGAACATAGTGCATTCGACTCCCTGTATACCGGCTGGCTTGACGTGTTTCATGACATCCATATATGGAAGTAATGCCGTGAGGGCCCAATGAAGGGGGTATAGCTGAGATGAGTATCTTAAAGCTATATACTTTGACTGAACAAATTCTACCTTCACTAGCAGTAAATTGTCCTTAAGAAATTAACTTTGATTGTTTTTGTTAAAGGACAAGTCCACCCCAACAAACACTTCATTTGAATAAAAAGAGAAAAATCTAACAAGCATAACTCTGAAAAATTCATCAAAATCGGATGCAAAATAAGAAAGTTATGATATTTAAAAGTTTCCACTTAATTTCACAAAACAGTTATATGCACATTCTGGTCGGCATGCAAATGAGGAGACTGATGACGTCATTCACTCACTATTTCTTTAGTATCTTATTATATGAAATGTTTCAATTTCTTCTCATTGTCCAGTGAAACAACGATTAATTCCTCCCTAAACATAATGGAATGAGCAATGTTTAATACTATATGGTTCAGTCAAGTTGGTAATTATCATCAAATCTGTAAAAAATGAAATATTGTGTAATTCAAACAATAAAAAGCAAAAGAAATAGTGAGTGAGGGACATCATCATCTGTCTAATTTGCATGTCACTGAGTTGTGCATACCAATGTTTTGTGCAAAATAAGCGAAACTTTAAAATGCCATAACTTTCTTATTTTACGTCCGATTTTGATGAAATTTTCAGCGTTATGCTTGTTTGATTTTTCTCTATTTATTCAAATCAACATTTTTCGGAGGTGGACTTAACTTTTAAGCGTGATCAAGTCAAATGGACGCGAGGTTATGAATTTAAATGCCTATAAATACTTATCCCTAAATAGGACTGCGATATTTTATTGTAAATATAAAGATACTCAAATTATGGACTAATGGAAAAAGAGAATAGCCGAAAAGCATGAAGGAATTAGTACTATTTTCGTAATATTTACCTAATATTCATAGTTTTAATTATGTAGGTAATTATATATTAGTGGGCGGGGTAAATTCGTTAATCAAAAACATGCAATATACTTATAAATCGCGACATGGTGACTCGTGGACGCCTCTTTTATCAAAAATCAAATATTTGAACCTACAGTAGCCCTCCCTATACAAATACAAGAAAACTAACGAAGATATACTTGTAAACCTAAACACAAACTAAGTTTATCCCATTTCAAGAAGAGTGTCTTACTTATCAGAACATAAAAATTGGCAGGCAGGCTACATGCGTACAACTTGAGTTGTACAGATAGTTGCACTGGTTATCCATCGACATAGATCATACTACAAAATTTGAATAGATTCGTATTACGCACCTAATGCATTGGTGAAAAAACAAAGCGAATTCTTTACTTCAATATCCTGCTCAAAATGTAGAGATGAACATGTCAATATGAGCTGACTTTAAATGGTTCGCAATTTTCCAATTTATCATGATAAATCCAGCGAAGCTTGTTTTCGGCGCGTCAAAATTGGTTTCCCGCCAATATCTTGCTACCAAGAAGACGAAATCTACGATAGAATGATGACTGATGCGAGCGGTATGTTTACATCTTAGTAAGATCAGCTGGTTATCCCAATTTGATTAAATACTCTGTCGTCTGTCAATTTCATTGGTTTCTTTCTGACCTCTCAAAGGTCATGATGACTCATTAAAGATGTCTACTGAAGACAACAGCGGTTATGGCCTTTTACTTTACTAGTCAATGTCGGCATCTAAGGAAGACGAATAATAATCAAGTCAGAGGCTAAATAAACATAGAAATCTCTGTAAACATCTCTTTCCAAGTGTCAAGACTGATATAAATTCAGCAGATAATTCTGTTTGAACATTATTTTCAAGAAGGTTTAATATTGTGTAGGTTTGATAACGTAATTCGAGAACAAAATAAAAAACTATCTTTGAATTATAAAAACAGAAATAACAAATCATATTTCACATTGCAAATAATCTTGAAGCTATTTTTGTAATGTTGTTTGAAATAGCTCTTATACGTATCACATTTTACAAAATTAGACATCACTAATAATATTGACAATAATTTGCACATTTCAGGGCTCTACGATAAAAAAGAACCCGGTCCCAATTATCAGTAAATTTAACTTCACATCGGCACCCTTAAGAAATCCTTTGGTACTATCCAGGTCTTAAAATTGACATTTACGATGATCGATCCCCCTTGAAGCACGTCATAAACATGATAAAGATGGAAGGAGTATGTGACGTAATGAGGAAATATGCTTATACATTCATTATTTTGTTGATGACTTACAATCAATCCGTCTAACAATTTCAATCATGTCATTCTATTACTCACAAACACATTCGTTAAAAACAGACTGACCTTATGAATTATTTTGGCTGTGTATTTTCGTGAACGTAATTATTATCATCCCAATTCTAATGAATGTGGTGATTTTAGCAGATTTCTAATGTTCGTCTCTGATGAAAAACAATAACAGTATAAAGATATTGTTTTAAAATAATCTTAAACGTATTGGATACCACAGCGGCGGATCCAGGAGAACTAATCAGAGAGGGGCGTCACATAAAAAAAATAAAAAGGTTATCATGCACGATTCAGAGACTCATGGACGCAATTTACGCGTAAAATATTGAATGACATGCAAAAATAAAGAGGGGGAGGGTATCACCACTCATAGATATTAGTTTTCCCTCGATAGAAAAAAATTGTGAAAAGCATTCATGTTTTCCCCTATAGGTTACTGAAACTAGACCCTGACTCAATCTTGAAATGGGTAGCCGCTTATTCGGGAAGGGTTTCTCGAATCATTTTGTATAGTATTCAACCGTTTTGTCGCTTTGGGGACCTCTAGGAACAACTTCTACTTCTACTGGGGCTGGTTCAATAATGCTAATAAATCCAACATGACGTATACTTTAATCTGAACGTTACCACTACACATGCCAAAAATTGACTTTCTTGCAATCATTATATCCCTTTTTGGTGGTAAAATTTGGATGTTGAGACTAATGTTTAATTCATAACATGATTATTGGTTTTGTTTCGAAAACCAATACTAAGATGTTTTGCTGATAAATAAAACTTAGAGTATTGTAGAAAAGAAGACATAACCTCCAGGTTCCCTATATCCCTCCCCACCTCGAAGGAATTCGAATCATCTTCTTCATCAACGACTGCCTCCTGTTCTTCCATTCTCCCCATCTTTTAATGGACCCGTCTTTTCATTTTCAGCACTGTCCCATGGAGGAACTCGTAGCAGCACTTATCCATCATTATCCTTTGGGGTCTGTTAAACTTGTTAAGAACCAGGCCAAGAAAGTGTCATATTTATTATCACGAGTTTTACAGAATTCAGCGAAAAAAAAGGAAACATGAACCACAAAAAAAATTATAAATAGGAAGAAGTGAACCTTTTTGAACTTCCGTTCGAGACGAAAATGGAGAGCGGATAACAAGTGTAAAACACAACAACGTGGTAACTTTATAAAGCCAACGCCCATCGATATGAAGTAAAATCATGATGATGTTACCTCATGTGTAAATATATTTTGCAGAAATGGCATTTTATAAACCGGTTTCAGCCAAAATCTGAGAGAAGTATATTGTTATGTTGATTTATATAGCAGAAAATTAAACAAACAGATTATCTGAATTTGAAAACAATAATGACGTTTAAAGCTATATGTTGAAGATGTGATTAACGAACATGAACACAGAATATTATTGGTAACAAAAGGTGTAATCTTATTATGACAACATATGAGCTGTCATAGCGTTTGCTAACAATTTTTAAAATCAATTATGAAAAAATTTCAGTCATGCACGCAACAAATTATGACACAAAATCTTCGTCGACGTCAATAATACCACAGAGGGATTTCTAGATGATCTTGCAAGGTTCATCAAAGCATGGACCTATTACGAACATGATAATGGTCATTTTGAATGTTTCATCTGAAGGGATATGTTCCACGGGTTTATTTCTAATTCGTCTAAAGCCAATTCGTCCAATTGCCAACTCGTCTACTTTCATTTGGTCTACCATCAGTTCGTCCACTCACCACATGGTCTACTTTCATTGAGTCTAATGCCATTCCGTCTAATAACCAGTTGGTACAATAGTCATTTAGTCATTATATACCATTGGGTCTAATCAAACTAAAGTGTTGATTGTGCAAAATGAATGAAAAGAAAATGGGTATTAGACTAACTGGTTATTTAATATCAGACGAAATGGTAATAGACGAACTGGTGATTAGATGAAGTGTTGATTTGACCAAATGGTTGTAAGACGAAATGTTGATGGACGGAATGGGATTGGACTTAATGAAGGTAGACCATGTGGTGAGTGGACGAGTTGGCAGTGGACGAATTGGCAATTTACCGTTCCTCGTCGGCATTCGTCGAGAAATCGACAAATTTTAAAGTCTCGACACTCTGCTTCTTTACAAACCTATACTATGAAAGTTATACAAATTAACGTGAACTCATGTGGAAACGGTTCAGGGATACTTGAAAATTTCAATACCCAATGGAAAATATCTGTTCTCATGTTTTTTACAATATTTCCTCTGTCTCTCTACCATGATCTTTAGGGACTCTAACTGTGTTGATCTGGTTCTAACAGAGCACGGCCTCCACATAGAAAATATCTAGGTTTCTTCGGGGTTCGTTAGGGTCAATACTCTAATTCCAACTCCTCTCACAGAAGAGAAGAAGTTAATGTTTCAATGACGTTTCAAGTTTTCCTACTATATGCTACCACAAAACTGTTCATAAAGATATTGACAAGGGTAACATTTGGTAATTTGGGGGAGGCGTCCCCCCCCCCACAAGACATTAACGAAATAATGCATTACAGACAGACTAGAAAAGTTTAAAGATTCATTAATACATTGAATCTGATGCACCTGATTGATGTTGGAATTTTACACCCTTCCAAATGATAAATCGGTTCTACGTAACTTTTAAACAGGAGTCACCTGACCCATTTGAACTGCAATTATGTTCTTGAATGGATCATTAAAGTATATACCCAAAGACAGATACAAATAAATGCATGAAATATAAATACATAATCCACATGAATAAACAGTAGGAGATGCCATTATCTCTAATTAATACAAAACGTACATTTCATTTAAGTGGTCAACACTTCTAATAATTAATTGATATATCGCAGAAGCAATTGATATTCTGAGCTTGAAAACAACATGAAATTTCGCTTCCAACCATTTTGTCAGTTTTTGCCACATCATGGTACCATTCATTACTTCATGAAACAGCTATACCCCTTGCTGAGGGGGTAAAGGGTCCATTGAGTAATGGCTGCTACACAATCGAGTCAAAGGTTATAGTTCATGCTCCAAAAATGAAGCGATTTATTCCCCGAATAATGTAAGAAAAAATGTTCCGTCTTAAATTATGCCTTTAAACTGATTACATATTTTTTCATGGAAAAATAATTTTACAAACGATCGACTTATGATAAACTGTTAATAATATCATCATATTATGATGTGTTCGCAGAGTAACAAAGATTCCAATAACATTGATCTATCCTGAGTTTATCATAAAGACAATTAATTATACATGTATCGTATCATTCTTTCTAGACATGTCCGACTATTTTTCTCGTTAGAATTCTTCAATCCCAAAGCAATAACTTACAATTGTTAATCCATCTAAACGAATATCTATCAAACTATTTTGGATTTGATAATTTTCAAAATTGTGTATCATCAAAGGTACGCCCATTTTCTTTTCAGCTATTAGCTGCAACCTTTTGGTTTTTCATCATATTCATCATTTTGAATGGATCAATAATTACGTTTCTTTTCATCAAAAGTTGTACCCTCAGACATTTCACTCAAAGCAAAACCTTTGATGCTGCATAAAATAATATCTTCAAACAGCATGAGAAATTATAAATTCACAACTAATTGGACTATACATGAGGCATAACGAATATAAATTATGTCGCAGCAAATAGAAACTCGTACATAATTATAATAAACAACTTATGTAGCATAACATTTTCAAGGTCCTCTGCATATCATCAAGTTCTTAAAGGAGAATTAAACCTTTAGAACAAGATAGCTTGTGTGAAAACAGAAAAATCAAAGAAACAGATCGACAAAAGTTTGAGAAAAATCGGACAAATAATAAGAAAGTTATGAGCATCTGAATATTGCAATCACTAATGCTATGGAGATCCTCAAATAGGCAATGCAACAAAGATGTGTGATGTCACTTGTGAACAACTCTCCCCATTACTTTAGTATATATTTCACTTAAATTGCCTCTTTTATCACATCTTTCAGTAGATCATGTGTTCTTTCTATAGGAGGGCATGTAATACAAATTTTTAAAGAATACAGCAGGGATAAAGAGTTTGTATCACCATAAGAAAAGGCAAAAAGATACATTTTGAGGATATTTTATAGTCCATCAAAGGGAAAGTTGTTCACATGTGACATCACACATCCTTGTCGCATTGCCAATGGGAGGATCTCCATAGCATTAGTGATTGCAATATTAAAATGCTCATAACTTTCTCATTATTTGCCCGATTTATCTCAAACTTTCTTTGTTCTTATTCTTTGATTTTTCTGTTTCGACACAAGCCTACTAGTTCCAAAGGTTTCATTCCCCTTTAAGTATAATGATACGTGCAAAAATGCGATCGAATATCTCCAATCACCATAGACTACACACTTTGGACTCTCTATCACTTGTTTACAATTATGCATCATATTCAATCCTAACACTCTCATGAAATTGAGATCGCTCGTATCAACCAGTGGACCCGTTGCCTTGGTAACCAGAACACCGAGTAATAGCATGATGAACAAACATTGACACCAAGCACTTGTGGTGTTTCCATCGTCTGTTGGTTATAAACATGGGATTAGCATGAAATACAGCTCTCACATTGTACACGCAAGGAGAGGTGATATTGATACATGATTGTATATAGGTAAAGATGGAGACCGTGATCACTGTTCACACCCAAGATTTATATACTGATTCATTATGATGCCGATCCTAAAGAGACTGGAGATAGAGAATATTGAATCAGGGTATGAGAAGAATGGAATGAATTTTCAAGATCAATTGGGTGTGACTTTATTTCACGATTTTCTAAAAGTCATATGGGGGTGCGCTTTCACCAAGTATTTATGGGCATACTAGAATAGATTGCGGCAAACAGAGCGTTGAAAAGTTACAGATGTTTGCTATTCTGAGCGTTTAGGACGTCAAAAGATATTGAAAAACAGATTCAAAACTGAAAGTGAACGCTGAGTTGAGGAGCTGAAGAAATAAATTCACCAAAGTTACAAGAAGGGCAAGTCAAGCCAGACTGACATAATCCAAAGACTTCGATAAAAACAAATATGGAAAGCTTTTTTGAACAGCACGCTCTGTCTTGTATCAAGTTTTCCTGCTTGAATTTTATTCGCATGAACATACCATCGTATTACCATGGATTAAAAAAAAATTTACGCTAACATATATTGAATTGATTTATTTACTGTTGAATGACCCACCCCGATAAAGTTTATATATATATATGCCTAACATTAATTATTCAATCATTAGCCCAGATGGCACTTATACTAAATAAATGAAACAACCGCTAGTGCAATAATGAACATGAATTAATAAAATACACTCCCGCGAATTTCGGATATTAAAAATAAAACGTTTACTCATTTTGGTCCAAATAAATAATTCGGTGAACGATTTCACAAGAATCCTGGTTCCGTCGTCATAAATAACCAATATTAGAAACCGTTCATTGTGCAGTTGCAATATTTATCAGATATCATGCTTTGATAATCACAAAATGGGAATTGTGTGCGTGATAATGTTTGCTGTAAATTCTTTGGTAAACATTAAAACATACGACACAGAGGTGAAGAAGAATGGAAAGAGAATATAGGCGGAGATAGATAAACAAAGCTACTGCTTATATAGCTAATAATTGTCATCGGAAATGGAGCCCCATCTACATATTTTGGTGCATGTTTTTATAAGAAAAAAATGATTCTGTCGCCAAATATTGTTTATGGTACGTCCACAAGAGCCTTGTCATCCAGAGTTCTCATCTAAGCCAATATGATGAATAAATAAAATCGCATACTTGTATTACTAGTATATTGTTCTTGTATGATCATGCACGACTAAGTTGCACATAACGTTCTTCAAGATGTCTATGAAAAAGATCTTCAGTTTGAGCGCGAAAACTGTATATAAATACTCAACAAACAATTCATGTTCATACTAAGAAGCAATATTGGCCTTTAAAGTCCAATCCGATTTCATAGTGTAATCCTGCAGATATCTGTTCTGTCTGGGTGAGACCACCTTGACAATTCAGTCAGTAGTTCAAATTTACATAAAGTCAGACGTGAGTGATTACAATCATAATCCTTTTAACGTTATTAACAAACGTGTTGCTTACTATCTGTTAATAGTTGATTACCCCATGCACTGTGAACTTATAATCCTCATAGAATATTATTAACATGATAAATGGGCTACTAGAAGAATATTTAACTGAACATTATTTATAGACACCAAACATTCTACTGAAAATGGTCTTTTAAAGATTTACAACATAAAATATAACTCCTTGTACAGCTTTAAGGTAAAATATAATAAGCCAAGACCAATCTAATGAAATTCACATTTATTTCATTGCTCATGGTAATTACATAAGATCATATGCAGTGCTCAACAAGACACATATAGACCTAACTGTATACATATCCATGTTCATTTGTTTTGAAATAAACTAAGAATTTTTCTTTAAAATGTCAATCCTTAATTTTGTACGATTTGTATTACTTTGCATATAATTTTTGAATGGAAGTGAAAATAAAGAATTTAATTGAAGAACTTTGACATTTCAGATTTTAAGACCAGACGTCGAAGTGGTTATTTCAGTATTTCATATAACGTTTCATATTATATTCATAATCAAAACAAAGTATTACTTTATATTCGAGGCATTCTAAATCTAATTTGTCAAGAATGCGAACATCTATTTCAAATGAAGAAAAATATATTCCTTATATTGTGATTTATTTACAAAATGATCTTGACCTCGACATATGAGAGACAGATTTGTTAAACAAGCGACGGAAATAATTCCTTCCATTTTGATTTATGACCGTTGCACTTTCTTGTGCCGTCATCGAACATGTTGAAATAGGGGGTCAGTACCGCTGGACCAAAGGGGTGAAGAGAATGGTCTCCGAGGGGTCCTTATATACCCCCATCCGGAAAAAGTCTTGTACCGCTCTTGATCTTGTTTGTCAAGGTTCGTTTCGTACCTGACCATTAGCATATCCAGGGGCTTAGTTTAGGAGCCAAGACCAACGGTGGTTTTTATGAGGACAAATTGATTTCTGTCCAAGAGTGTATTTTAAGCACGATTTTCATCACCACCTCCCACTGCCTTATTTATCAACTTGAAGAAGAAAAAATACCGATCCTGTATCTGGCTTCAAAATATGAAAGTAAAATATGGAAACATCGTCAAAATTCCCTCCAAAATTATGTTTTTATTATAGCTATATAGCATTCACAGTAAGAACAATCTGCTAATTGATGTGAATACAGCACAATGACAGGGAAGGGGGCTCAGGATGTTTCGTTATGTCAGTCATGAGCGCAAACACGAAACGAAATCCCAACAATCACCACATACATGGCATCATGGACCTACTACTCTTGAATCATTGACAGTATCAGTCTGTGATTGTCTTGTTCAGTTACCGATATTGTAAGTTAATTACCCCATACCGTGCGGTAGCGGTATAACCACCACTGGTGGTCTCGATTGTGACCAATTCACAAACAATCAAAATAATATTCGTATGCCTTTGGGCAAGAATGGGAGTAGAGTCGTATGCAAGAGGTTCAGTAAACAGCAGGAAGATTCTCTTGATTGACATATTATTTTTGTCTGGTGGGGCAATTTGGTGTGGCAGGGTGGGTACCGTGTGGGGGTGGTGCTCCATTTCAATGTTCTGAAGGATCACATAGGTAAGCCGAGACATGGACCCTGTAGGGTCCATGGCTGAGATGACTTCATTGAAGACCGAAATCATAAAAGTTAAGTGGTCTATGTCAGCTGGAATGTTCGTTCTGTTAGAAATAATATGAAAAATCATGGACCGTCTACCACAAATGGAAAAAAAATGTCTGACCGGATTAAAGCATTTTAAATTGGATTAGAAGAAGAAGTGGGGTCTTAAAGTTCTGTTGCCATGGTTACGATGTGAGCGTACCTTGGGACTCAGCGGTACATCTATTGTTTCAAAGCACTTTCATTCGGCCGTCCCAGATAGTAAAGATTACATTTGGGCGATTTCAAAATTAAAATGGGCGTCTTCTCTGCTGATAGGTCTATGAAACTGATTTTTATTTAACAGTAATATAAGCAAAAAAATCAAGAGATCTGTTTATAAAATAATGTGAGTCATGTCGAAATAAATCAAAATGGCCTGAAAGACGAACATGTACTGCACATGGTTTGTGACAGCTAAGTGCAAACTATAATGTTTGCTTAAACCACAAGCAAAGTGACATCCATCATCCGATGAATGTATTTAGGCTTCGGGGAAATTGTGAACTAGTTCATGGATCTATTAAAAAGTATATGGTGAATTTTCATTTATTTCCCCTGCATTGTAGCTTCGGGGAGAAAAGCCTACTTGCGAGTAATTCAATTTCAATTTTGACGTTAAGGATGGAAATCATGAATTATTTCCCCTTATAGAAACACGCCAACGTGCTGGTATTTGTTCATCAAGTCCCCTTCACCTAACACATTTGTTCATGTTTAATTCTATATCAATTTGTATTAAGTAATGGGATCAAGATTGCAGGAAAAGGGTCTTTTGGACAAGAATAAAACATGATTGATAACAGTTTATGATGAGAAGATTATTTTCCTCTTTGAATTGGGTTAAGGGTTTATTAAACGTAGCAGCAATCATAAATGTAGCAACAGAAAATTAACAAAACAGGGGGCCATTTCATAAAGCTGTTTGTAAAAAACGACTGGTGATCCTTTCTTGTGGTAAATGATATTCACCATTAAATGTTCATTGGTGATTATAAAGCACATAAGAGAGCTAGGTTCACCAGTCGTTTTTTACTTACGAACAGCTTTATGAAACACTCTCCAGGACAACTAGTTTTACATGATTCATCGAAAATGTAACATTGAACATACGGTTTGTCTATATCTAAAATGCAGAAAAATAATTTTTCACTCACGTTTCGCTGTCAGACTGGTATATACGAGAGACCGATAAACCTCCAACCCACTGCTCCAAAATTTGTGTAAAAACTGAAAGTCATCTAGAGGCCACATACTGTCTTGAATTGCTGACAGTATGAGTTCGGTTGAGCAAAAATAATGAGCAACCCGTGCATCGTTGGCAAAGATTTGAACAAACATAAATAATTTGCCACTGTTATTGTGCCCTTCTACTTTAGTCTGAAATATTGTGACAATATTATTTTCTTCCAGTTTACTCTTCTTTCACCCACGTCACACGGTGTCTCCTTCTTGTATTATAGTATCTCTCCGTATCTCTTCTTTTTGCTTGACCATTGTCTCTGATAATCAGCATTACCCTGGTCCCATTTCATTATTTTCAGCGTTAATAACACATCCCTTACTTTAATATGGATTTGACTAGATCATCACTTGACAGGAAATTACTCTTTCCTAACAAAATGATGCCCACAATAACTATGATAAACAGACAATATATTTATCTTATACAAATTAGTAAGGAGCCAAATTTACATAAAATGATATCAACTTGTTTGCAGAAGAAATCGACTAACAATTCAAATGCTATGTTTTCTTAAAAATAAGCAGGATAATTATGATTCATTAAAGTATCAACTGACAGAATTATTTATCAAAAAGTGAAATTCATTGAATTTACCTGTAGATATGTTAACTTTTTTTTATCGTAAAAATATCTGTACGACCCCCCCCCCCCCCCCCCCCATAAAAAGAACTGTAAATTGGTGATCGTATACAAACATCCCATCGTCCATCGTCTTTAAATGGTGTTTCGGTTAATTGGTTTTCAGTTCAAACCTACGAAGAGCAGTGCATGATTATTATAACAACGGATGATGACTTAGAATCGCACATACTTTGTCAGTATCCCCATACTTCTCAAAATTCATCTAATCTTTTATCACAAAGAAAGAAAGACAAACAAAATTTAAGTTGTATTTTTTTAAATGACTTTCAAGAATGCATCCTTGCACCTTGGAACATCCTTCTAAACACAAAGATATCCTTTCCTTCTCAAAAGGAGAGACGTAAAGTGTAACCGCATGACCCTCCATTACGAATGTTCCTGTGTTACGAGTCAAAAGAAGGAATTTCTTTGTTGAATTCAGATTCGAAATCACTATTTGCTTGAATGGCCTACATTTTGGCAAAGTGAAGTCAGAAAAAAAAGACTTTACATGCTGCGAAGGCGCGCGAAAGCTCAACAAGCAATCTATTCTGTGGTTATGTTTTCTCTTTTCCTTTTTTCTTTACATCACTTTTATGTTAGTGTTAGAAACAATTAATTTTAAGAGTTCTACAATAATAATGTTTGATTCATTAAACGCCAACTTGTAGGTTTTTGTTTTTCTTTGCTCTGATACTGAATTAAACTGAAAAGGATGCGTAGTTCACAAATAAAAACTCGTACATGGACAACATTGTTGAAGATGCTTCATGATGGTAGTACATTTCCTCAAGTGTACGTTGCCGAGTTGCATGGGCGGAAATCCCAGGGGGGACAGGGGGGACGTGTCCCCCCTACTCAAAATAGTAGGGGGGACACAATATCAAATGTCCCCCCTATTATTTTTTGTCTTTTATGATGGTAAGAAATACATCATTCTAAATCGAAATAAAACATGTATTTTGGGACGAGTTGGGATGAGACGACCGTACTTTTGGGATGATAACTTTTTTTTTGCTTGTCAAATTTTCCCGCCCCTTGTCCCCATAGGCGGATCCAGGGGGGCCGAGGCCCCCCCCCCCCCTATTGGCGGAGCAAAAAAAAAAGAAAAAAAGGGAAAGAAAGAAGGAAAAAGGAAAACAGGAGGGAAAAGAGAGGAGAAAAGGAAGAGGACGACGAGTGCATAAAATAAGATGAGGGAAAGACTTGGAAAATAAAAAGAATCTTTCGTGCCATAAAATAAAATTTTCCCTCGCGCTTCGCGCTCGCATTGCCTGTTAGGTGATTTACATATCTTGTTCAATATGGAGCTAAAATATCAAGTTTAGAAGTCAATATACAAAACATATTTCACCTCGGAGATCGAACTTTCATTATTTTGTGTGATTTACAAATTGATTTTTAAAAAGTGCTCTGTAAAAATGTCAGTTTTATGGTCTGAATAATTTTATCAACATTTGCTGCTTGCGCTGCGCGCTCGCAAATTTTGATTTATCAGGTACCTATTACTTTTGTGTATTCCATAAAGTTTTCAAATTATCCCTTTTCAGGTCTGATTGTCAAAACGTATCAGCTAGCGCTGCACGCTGGCATTTTGATTGGCGAGTTATGTATATGTTTCAATATTGATTATACAACAAAACTACTTAAAATCCCCTTTCCATGACGGTTTATCAAAAATTTTAGCTCGCGATTTGTGCTCGCATTAATGGTTAAAAACATATTAACAAATGCATCCTATTCATAATTACAAAAGTGAAATGTCCAGTTTTTATGCCATAATATCATCAGACTTCGCGCCCTCATTAGGCATTAATAAATATAATATTAATTTAATAATTAAATTGTCCCTTTTGTTTCATCTCGCGCTTAGCAAGAGGAATAGGAAGATAGTCATCACTTTCATGACATGTCGTAAGGATGTCGCGGTCCTATGTCAAAACTCAAAGTAATAATAATGAAAATTTTAGCTCTTTTTTTAAGTGCAATCCATATCCACCTTACAATTTTCCTCCAAAGTGCTTGAAATATAAAGCTGTAATTGACTCTTTTTTCAGATCGGAATATCAAAGTTTCATGATTAAAGATGTATTTATAATGCCTAGATTCTAGGTCTAAATATGAAACACACGCGCGCATGTTTATTCAAATACTCAACTTGTTCTCTATTTAAATCATTATCCAGTTTCAGATCACAATATCAAATTTTTTCTGCTCGCGCTTTGTGCTCGCATTATTAATGTAGGAAGACCCCCTATTACTCATCCTTTTCATGATTTACAAAACATTGATTTTGATTGATTTATTTTATTTAAACACGGTAAAAAGCCCTCGATCAGCCTATGGCTGTTTACAAAACATGAACAGAGTGGCCCATTTTTAGGTCTAAATCTCGATTTTTTTTTCTGCTCGCACTTCGCGCTCGCATCAATTGTTGAATTATATAGCTATCCTGTTCACGATTACAAAAATTGATTAAAATTTTCCACTTTCTTTAGAAATTTTCAAAAATTTTCAGCTCGCGCTTCACGCTCGCATTTTTTGATTGTTGAAATAAGTAACGCCTTCATGGCTAAGTGCAAGCAGTCCTCAACAGGTACCTTTTCAACAGGTACGTATATAAAAATTTTCTGCTCGCGCTATGCGCTCGCATGATTAATACTCATGATTTACAAAACATGAATAGAGTGTCTCGTTCAGTAAATATTATAGGACTAAATCTCGAAATTTTCCGCTCGCGCTTCGCGCTCGCATCAATTGTCTACTTATATACCTATATTCTGCTTGAGTTACATAAAGTGCTTAGAATTTCCATTCTTTAGGTGAAAATGTCAAAAAAAAATCAGCTAATTGCGCTTCGCGCTCGCATTATTTGATTGTTAAATGCTAACTGCACGCAGTCTTTAACAGGTATCTTTTCCATCAGTTCATTTCTGCTCGCGCTTTGCGTTCGTAGTAATTATTAAGTTGCATACATATTTTTTTCAGGATAACAAACATTGCCCAGAATGTTCAAATTTTAGGGAAAAATACATAAAATTTCCAATAAATTAGCTCGCGCTTCGCGCTCGCATCATATAAATAAGGATTATGATATTATATATGAATTTATAAGAATATAAAGCTAAGAAGTGACTAATGAGGACTACCCCTTCAAAGAAACAAACACAAATCATCTTCGAGCTGCCGATCGGGGGAAATATGGCTGAAACAAATTTCCGCCCCCCCCCCTATTGGCGAAGACTGGATCCGCCCCTGTGTCCCCCCTACCTTTTGGGAGAGATTTCCGCCCCTGCCGAGTTGGATGACGTTTTCTACCACGTCAATTCCGTATGAAAGGTATTTGCCTGTATTTCGACTCAGGCAAGGTGGACCACAGGATTTTAAATGACGAGATCTTGGAGCATTCATGACTTTCAAGTTTTGTAAAATGTTGTTTTATTGAAGCGGAGCATATTAATATAAGCAAGTACTTCAAGATAGTCAATATGTAAGCAAGGGTAGGTGAAAGATATACACCCCTCCAAAAAAGGAATAAAATGACGAATAACATGATGATATTATCTGGTAGCAGAGCTAAATGGTAGGAAAATCGACTATGGACATGGTGAACTATCTAGATTCTGAGATGTGATAGCAATAACAATTTTGTTTCGTATCGTCAATTTTGTTCTTCACATCTGGGAAATGTGATTTCGTGATAGATATGTATCATATTCCAGTAACCATGGTAACGATTTGAGTTGGGGTAGGGACCTTAGGATGGAAATGAAAAGACTCCATAGTGTGAACTGGATGTTGCAGGTCACACGCATGTTTGGAAGGAGACGAAGAGAAGTCAAGGTCAAGTTTTTCCAAACAGAGCTCAGCAAAGTCTTCATTGTCTGATCCATTTCCAATATCAATATCTTTATTGGTTCTATGAAGTATCCTTTTACACGTGCTCATTAGAGTGAAGAAGTTTGTATTTCACTAAAAAAAACCGGACAGTTTAAGCTTCCTGTAAGAAACTAAACTGCGATAAATTCTCCCTAAACAACTGGCATTCCATTATGACAAATGGATCAAAGTAAGCTCTATGTCAGTTTTGTTAAAATTATAAGATGCCTATATTATTGCCCATACAATATCCAAGTTCAAAAGCATATTTCACACAAGAGAATCCGAAGATAAACGTAGCATACCCTCTAAGACTACGTTATAATCATTGTATAGACATTAAGTTTTGAAAATCCAAATATGTGCAATCCAACGTAATATAAGATTTTACAGTTAAAGAAAAAAAAACCTTCAACTGTTGCACTGGGTAGGTGGGAAACTGAATGGGAATATACCTTGATGTTAATTTTGTTTTAATAAAACAGAAAATTAGAAAATAATATTTGGCAAGTGACATCACAATATTTTGATATATTTTCGATTCAAATGGTTTAAGAAGTTTAGAAATGTGTATAAATATGCACAGGTAAAATTATTTCAAATTTTCTGAGAAATGGAACTTAAAGGACAAGTCCACCCCATCAAAAAAGTTTGTTTGAATAAAAAGGTGAAAATCCAACAAACATACCACTGAAAATTTCATCAAAATCGGATGTAAAATAAGAAAGTTATGACATTTTAAAATTTTGCTTAATTTCACAAAACAGTCATATGCACATCCTGATCGGTATGCAAATGAGGAGACTGATGACGTCATTCACTCACTATTTTTTTTGTATTTTATTATATGAAATATTCTAATTTTCTCCTCATTGTCAAGTGAAACAAGGATTAATTCCTCTCTGAACATGTGGAATTAACATTGTTTATGACTACATGGTTCAGTCAAGTTGGTCCTTATTGTCAAATCTGTAAAAAATGAAATATTGTATTATTCAAACAATAAACAAAAAAGAGGAAATAGTGAGTGAGGGACATCATCGACTGTCTCATTTGCATGTCGCTGAGTTGTGCTTATCACTGTTTTGTGAAAAAATAAGCGAAACTTTAAAATGTCATAACTTTCTTATTTTACATCCGATTTTGATGAAATTTTCAGCGTTATGCTAGCTTGATTTTCTCTATTTATTTAAATCAACATTTTCTGGGGTGGACTTGACCTTTAATGGTACAATTTTAGATAATGGATTTTCCGTTTTACCGAACCGTCATTAATAATTGTGTTTCCCTCACAAATTCGCGTGCATAATCAAGAAGATAAACAGCAAGAGAAGGTTAAAAGTTACAGTAAAAAGAATGCGTGACTAAATCCTCCTGGGATGCTCTCACCTATGAAACATGTTAGGGAAGAAATATTGTAGGATGACTCATCATACAGCATACATTGGTGGAGCCCCTATTGTTGAGAGTCTTTCAACCATTGGACCCCCATGGAATCACCTTTACCCTCATTGATATGAACAAAGTCTACGACTGCTCACTCATCCTTTTGAAGAAAGATAAATTTGTGAAAAGTTTTCACTCCCTGAATATTAAATGTTATAAGGTATTTACACAATAGTTGTAACCATTTGCATTCACTCTGTGTAATAGCCAGCGGACATAAAATAAAATGTTCTTTATGGGTATTTTGCTTCTAGCAATAGACATGATAGAACCAAATACATAGGTATCAAATGAATCAATTCAACAACATTGACAAAAGTTTAGTCCATCTTGAGATCAGGTTGAATTATGATAAATTCACTTGAATTCAAGTTTGAAATTCAAAGTCGTCTCAGAGATAAACAGGGGCCGCGGAAGCGGGGGGGGGGGGGGGCTGGGGCTTCAGCCCCCCTCCCACTTTTTCCAACACCGTGTACAAAACGTAAAAATGACCATAGGATTGTGATTTTTTTTGCATGGTCAGCCCCCCCCCCCACTTTGAAAACCTTTCCGTGGCCCCTGATAAATGTTCATCCCAGTGAGGAATGAGGATGGGTGATTAGTGACTAACCGTAGGCCTACACTCTAAAAAATATTGGGTAAAAATGCTCCATGAGCAGATGAGGGTTGTGTCCAACTAACATTGGGCATTTCTTTTTTGGACAATATGCTTCCCGCATTGAATTAAAATACTGCCCAAAATTGGTTTGACCTCGTGCTGGTTAAAATTTTACCCAATACTTTTTAAAGTGTATTGAAATTCACTTTCAGCAGTTCAGAGCTGTACTTCAACACCTTCCATTGTATACATGAACAAAGCTGAATTCATTGAAGGTTAAGCTCACAGGAAAAAGGTTTACCATTCAATGGCATTTTGAAACACTGTTTAATTAAAGTCATGTAGCTGTGGCCCGATAGTAAAAAAAACCCCACAACTATCATAAATTGATATCTTTAACAGTTATCACCCGGGGCATTATTAATAACATAGCACCTAATTTCTCTAAGCGCTTCACATTCTAAATTTAAAAAATCCATCTAACTCAACTAACTAAGCAACCTATAACCTTCGCACTTAATACATCTAACATTGCTTAAATAACTAAATATACTTCATTACAACTTTGAAAGAAGAGAATTGCGACACAATCCAACTTTTGGTGTCTGTTTCTTTTAAGGAGGTTCATCAGAATATACTTTCTAGTGTGCTTTTTTCTTCCTTTTACCTTCCATTTTCTTTTCTTTTTCCAAATAATTTCCCATTTTGGGCCCCTGCTCGTGGTGCTCGGGGCGCATGTCCCTTTGCCCTGGATACGCCTCTGAACTTTATTACAATGAATATGCGTCTTACAAACCTGTTGAATTTATTTATTTATTTATTTATTTATTCATGCATGTTCACAATATACAATGTAAAATAATACACAGATGATGTATAAATATATGAAAACACAAGTAAATAATGAACATACAAAGGTGTTGCAACATAAGCTAAAAGCTTGATTGGTTTAAGCACCTTTAAACTGGTTTTGCATCCAAGAAAACAAAATAAAAATGTAAGAATAGGGAAGAGAGGAAAGAAAGAGAAGAATGTAAAAGTGATAGACTGCCGAGATATAACAATTAAGTTTCAAATTGTTATGAATATATGGTAGAGTAATTGAACAAAGTTAAATTCTTAATCTTCAGTTACGAATAAGAGAAAGAAAGAAGATTTAATTACTTACATGTATACGTTACTAGCAGTTTACACATTCTGTAATTTTGAAAGGAGATTGTGCTTTACAGCCAATTTAAAAGAATGTGAGGTTTTCAAATTTCGAATATTATGTGGAAGAGAATTCCAAACATCTGAACCACGGTGTCTGATTGATTTATGAGCTAATGCGGTGCGGGGATTAACCAAATGTATGTTCGATGACTGTCTTGTGCTATATGAATGGACAGTGCTGTTAGGCTGAAACATTGAAGAAAATGAGTCAGGCAGCATATTGGCATTAAAACGGAACATAAATAAGGCAGTTTGCAAAAAAATTATATCTTCTACCTTCAAACACTTCAGCTTTACAAATAAGGGATTTGTATGGTCTCTGTAACCAGACCCAGTACATATGCGAACTGCTTTCTTTTGCAGGAGAAATATATTGGTAGTTGACACTTTTGATGTAGCCCAAAGAACATTGCAATATGAAATATGTGGCAGTACAAGAGTATTGTATATCATAAATAATATTTATAATATTTATCTTCAAAATTGACAAAGAATGATACCCATTGCATTTGAAAAAACTTGAAATATTTCTCCCAGTCCGAAATACTTTCTCGACATTGTAATGAGGTCTTGAACTTTTTTTCTTTTAAATATGATAAACAGACGAATATTAACGTTAGGAGCCACGCGAGGTCAAATTCACCTCACTAAACACAGGTCTCAAGAGGATAAAAGAGTCAGAGAAAATAACCCAAATATTATAACAGAGTTCAGCTGCAATCCACGTGTGGAACTTTGAGTTATGTGGGGTTATACCATGTATACTATTCGATTGTAGTGCTGTGGTTAGGCAAATATTGTACTTTAACTATTGGAAATCATATAGATACAAAGAATACATACTAATTTATGATCACGTTATGATAATACCAAACGTTGAACGTAGTTTTCACGGTGTAACCATGGAGCTATATTAATAAGCTATTAATAGCTTCATGGTGTAACTTGCAAAAAAAGGGTGACAACTTGTTCTCCAATTCAGTTAAATCTATAAAGCCAGACGAATATGCTCCAATTAGATATCGAATCTTTGAAAATAAAAATGATTTAGGCGTTAGGCCATAGTTGATTTATTTTTAAAAATGAATTAATACGACTCGACAAAAGAGAAAATCAGTGAATGCGGAACGCGTCTTCCTATCGTATCTGCAGAAGATGATGATGGCGATGATATTTATGATGATGATGATGATTGATAGTGATGATGACGATGATAAATGACGATGAGGTGTTTTTCTGGATATGCAAAAAGATGGTCGGGCGGATGTATCTACAAATGCCAAGACTGGAGATGAGATCTATTCTTCATTGTATATAGGAAATACCGAAAAATTGAAAGTAATATAAGAAGAGGGGGTAAAAGTACATGTATCTATGAGCAGGATGAATATACAAAATTATATCAATTGAAATCAGAGAGGTTTCAATTCATTTAGAATGGGTAGATGTTGGTTATTTCTCAATATATTTTCATCGTACTAGGATGGCTTTACAACCATGGACCTACAGTATATGTTACAACAAACCACACAGCTATTCGAGAATGACTGAATGAGGAAAACATCCGAATGGTTTACCTCAAACGCCATCTTGCATACCGAAGCAAGAATCAAATTACATCAGGCGAATATCATAAGATACATGGTATTTTGAAATCGGCCTAAATCCTACGACCAGGAAGAAAAAAATGCTGGACTTTACGATTTTTATCACAAACCATGATTAATGACTTTCAAAGGATCTCAAACAAATTATAATCTTTAAATCATACTTCAATCTTAAAATAATAAAACAACATGATTTGCCTGCAAGTTAGTGTAAGCAGGAGGGAGAGCATGGAATGTCTATAGAGAATCCTTCATCTCATGAAAGTATTGTTATTCAAATAGTTAATTTTCTTTAATCTATAAAGAATAAAACTGCACTCTTAAATGACGATTCACTGTAATATGCAAAGGACCAAAGTGATAACAAGCAACTTGGGACAACTTCCTCAAAATGTCGGATTATTGAAAGTTCTGACTTTTACTTGGACCCATGTATTCAAACTGTCAAACTGCCAGTTTGAAAAATAGGGAAACTTGTGGAATATAAATGTTTGCCTACAGTGATTATTACATAGTAGAAACATGGAGCTATTAGCTCTATGGTAGAAACGTGTTAGTATAAACATCCAACGGTACAAATACCTTGAACCCATGTGACAAAATTATACAGAAAAGGGAGGGTTAAGTATTGCGCCGGTTATTTCGACTGACTTAAACAAATAGGGCTACATTATATAGTAATATGACTAATATTACCATGATATATCTCTTCAATAATGGAATTTTGTTCTACCAATGATGATGAGGAAGGCCTAATTCGAAGTGAGTTTCACCAATTTATTCATACTCACCATTTGATCTCGAAGAATACGTAGATTAAGGTCCATTTTACTGGCATGATATCTCATTTTATTGTAACTATCAGGATTCTCGTCACCACTATCTAAATAGACGGGGGTCCCCGTTCCAGAGCCCTTCCCTTGCTCCATAGTCATAAAACTCCTTAGAAGATTAATACATTAAACAAAATGTGGTAAACAATCAGATACCAATACCGGCTTTATTCCTTCCTCGAGTCAAGAATCATATACCGGGAAATGCGGCTACAGTTTCGACAATATGAGTCTTGGGTCTGCCTTGTTAGAAAAAAAAGATCTATATCGGCACATTCACTTCCTCATCCTGTAATGTTTCACTTTGTATTTCCTACTTAAGAGATGGTTGGAGTTAAATTAATTTTAGAGCTAGGTAGACAGGCTTCTTAGCAATGACTCCAATAAAATGTCCTATGTAATCTGCATATACCCGTCGGCTGCGCGAGCGTTCACAGCTAGCGACATTCATGTGCCCTGTGAGGGCATCTAAAGCGCATACACACCGTAAGTGTATTGGTATGGTATGATGAGTGTTGGTAGCAGACGACAAGCGTTTCACGATATTTTCTAGTCTAAAGATCCGAGACGCGATATGAGAAGTTCATTTAATTTCTTCATAGTTCTACTTGCAAAACACAAAGGAGACAGCTAGAGTTTGAATATAAAATCATTACAAACATATAAAAGAATATATTTAAGAGTTTACCGAATCGTGTTTAGGATATGTTTTCTCTTTATAAAGGACAATAAAGTTTAAGTTATATCTTGGTGGCCGGGGGGGGGGGGGGGGGTGGGGGCGTTGCTCAGGCGTCCGTCTCCTTCATGGGCCCAAAAATGAGAAAACGTGTGCTAAATAGGAAAGAAACGGAGTAGAAGAATTAACATTTGTTATGTTTTGTGGTACCAAACATTTTTTAATGAACATTTCGATTTGTGCTTTGCAAGAAATGTCGTTCATTATGAGACTATAGATCCGACTGGAACACAAACCAGAGCCACAAACGGTCTGAAAAGATAATCTACTTAGCTGATGAGCACGTGGATAATAGTAGTAATCGTGACAATAAGATGATGAAGCCAGATATATTTCATCTTCCAAGGAGCATGCGTAGAGAACACCAGTCTATCATCACCTTGGCAGATGACATGACATGTGACTAATTATAGATATGATGACCAATGAACTTTCTAAGAAAATTACACCATTCTTTTTTCAAAAGGTCGGTCCACAGCCCCTTGTACCAAATTCTGATTTGAAAAATTACAAATTAAAGGGGAAAACATTTGATATTAAAAAACAATCAGTTTATTTTTTTAATCAACCGTATATTTAAATGAAATGTGCTCTTATTTCTAGAACTGCTGCTATGTAGTAATCATGGTAGTAATCATGAAAACCCCGTAAGGCTCTCATTTACATTCATGTATTCCCCCCCCCCCCCTCGACCTCCTGAAATGATATTCTGCCAGTGAATGCTGAAATGGATTGATGAATTGTTGTTTATTAAGATAAAAGTCAAATTTAACTCTTATATTGTGGATTATTATTAGTAATTTATTATGGAGTAAACGTTCTGTGAGTTGTATCTATATTAAGAAGGATTCCACGACACAAAAAAAAACCCTCAATTTTCTGGTTACTTTTTTGTTCTTATCGATAGTCTCTTTTTGTTTAATTTGTTATGTTCATAACTACTATAGGTTTACTTTCTTTGGTGTCAATTTTGATTAGCAAATTGTTTTGATAATTTATAATTATCTCAAGGCTTGTCGTGCTTCAGACCAAATTTGTTTAGAATGTGTTTATTAGTTGATATCATTCAATTAAAAATATTTAGTTTTGATTAAGATTAAATCATGCATAAAACTGAAAACCCCATGGGGTGAAAGTCATCGCTGTTCGATAGATAAAACATATACTATATCAGAATATTGAAAATTTGTTTGTTCAATATATTGATACCAACAAAGCTCATGATGTACAAACGATCCTCCTCATCTAATGTTGAAATGCCTTGGGTCTACCAACAAGCATTCCTCACATTCCAATCGTTGTTTTCCGAAGACCAAACATCGAAGGAATTGTGACGTCACAATTCGCGATCCCCTGAAGTTGGCGCTGTTTGAGGTCCCCCTACTTTGGTCGCCTGCAAGCGTGCAACAGGACGTTGGTCACAAGTTATAGTAAATAATGGTCTAATTTCATTTTCTTATGAACTCATGTCGGAACAGCGAAAAACTCTGATTTCGCTCAAACCATTAGACATTTTGAAATTGACATGAATTTCTAGATCAAGAAGGGAGATTTTTTTTTCCTAAAAATGGCATACGTTTGACAAGTGAATATCCGTGTTAATAGAAATAGAGGAATGTCGTGATTAACAGATACCCTGTAAAGGGATAAGAGAAATATATTCATGATTCGCCATAGGAGTATCAATGGGGTGTCACTAATACCCCTTTCATAAACCCAATTATGCGGCTAATAGCAGCATAATTTGGTCGTAAAATCGGAGGAGGACCAGAGTTATCCGCATTATTTTGATGCTGCAATTATCCGCATAATTGCAGCATCGGGACAACGTATTTCCAAATAATGCGGATAATTGCCATGGTGCGGTCACATGAAAGGTCACCCTTTTCCAACACAACCGCATCGGAGGGGGCGTGTCCAGTTGTCATGACGATTATCCGCCTTTTTCAGGACGGGCGCTCGTAAAAATAAGGCGGATAATTTTCGGAGTTTGTGAACGCAAGTTTTATTGAATTATCCGCATTACTATTAGGCGGCTAATTGGAGGATAGGTTTATGAAAGGGGTATGAGTGTGACACTTTCTTTGACTTTGGGACATACCTCCGAAGTTTACACTGGACTGATCTTTTCTGAATGAAGTGTATAACCATTTATAACGTAACGTCATAGTTTATTGTTGTCAGGAATCATCATACCCCCCCCCCCCCCCCCAATTAAATAAAAACTATATTATTTTTTATTCTAACATTGCTCTATTTGGTTGGTTAAATGTGGGAAAATCAGAATAGACTTGTATGACAAATATTATCAAGATTTCCTCCAAAGGATTGCCTCCCAAGTCCCAATGTATTTTTTAGAGCGTGTAACTCCCATTTCACTTCTCCGTTTAAAATGGTTCGATTGAGTCTGTAGCTGATCTTCATAATGAAAACAAACAAGAATACCGGGAGGAATCACAATATACAGAAAAGCAATTAAAATTTCCTGCTCAAGGGCAGCATATCTGGACTTCCTTGAATTAAGGTCTTGGCATGAAATATCTGCTTTTTATAGGTTCTTGTTCTTTAAAAATATATCCCTCCCCTTAGGCAGGTATATTTTCTCGTCTATTTTGCTCGTTTGGAATGTCATTTTTGGAGGACACAATCATTGAATTGCATCAAACAGGTTCTCTTGATATATACCCTCTATTGAATCAATATTATTTTGTGAGAGGGTACGGGCCTAGTTTTAAGACTACGATTTAACGCCCCAAGTCTACAGACTGCTAAAATAAATCGTCAAAAAATACGACCAATGATACCTCACTTATCTTACTTGTATTCCCATTTGTGAAAGAATTATATAAGATATTATCCCCTTTCTAAATGAAAAATTGAATTGACATTTCCTCTCATAATCATGACGATGTCCATGAAAACTTGTTTTGACGATTTCACTAATATTTCTTGGTAAAGGAAATGAGATGATGTGGATATTAGAAACATTCAATATAGCTTTCATCCAGTGGTTTGCACAAAATGCGGACTGATGAATAGATGGGGGGGGGGGGGAGAAAGAGGGAAGGGAGAGAAACAGAAAAACCCTCAGCCTCACTCAGACAGACAGGTAGAGATTTAAAAAGGTGGTGGAAGGATGAACGAGAGTATGTGACAATCAAAACGTCATTCTCTCATAAAATCTTATATCTCTTGAACGCCCCGGGGAGCGTTTCATCAACATTTTTGTCCGACAAGTTGTCAGATCTGACATCTTTCCTTGATTCTGATTGGCTGAGAGACACTGTTACTATGGTAACTGTCGGATAAAACATGATTTGTCTGATAAAATGTTTGACAAGTCCATTTATGAATGCTCCAGATCTACCCTTTTTTCATATTTTGTCACTTTATCATTTTTTTTTCGCTTCCACATCATGATTTTCCGTTAGACCCATGCACTTTATCTTCCTCTCTCCCCTTTCTTCAACATCATTAACCTTTAATATATATTTCACGATCCTTCATCCCCATCTTTCGTGCTTTGTCTTACAATCCCTCTCCCTATCACACAAGTTCTCTCAATTTCTTTGCCCCCCCCCCCATCTCTTTCTCACACACACCCCTACAGGGTGGAGATTTGTTTCTGCAATCATATGAACTAAACAGAAAGAAACAAAATACTCAATATTGAAAAGCATTTCAACCTCATGTGATATCTATTTGAAGTAATATATACAATATACATGTATAACAATGCCACTTTCCCCCCAAGACACCTAAAAATAACTCAACAGAGAGGGAACTTGACAGTAACCATCAATCAGGTCAAATTGACTTCAGCGTGTGATTTAAACAGAAAATATCTTATTATTCTCAGGTATCAATCTTGTCATTCACAAGTTGTTTTAAAAGGTAATGAGAAAGGACACCAACCTAATAAATTGTACATCTATGGGAATGAAAACTACCTTGATTTGGCTGTAATCATACTTTACGAAATCTGAAATAGAATCTTTTGGTTTATGAAGCTATATAAAGTTCCTAATTTCCTAAAAGATGTTTTCCTTAAAAGAAAAATCCAAGGGAAAATTGTAACCGTGTAGAAACTTGAATAAATAATTTTTGCATATGCTTTTATTTTTTTGCATATGATAATGTTCTGATTAATATTAAAGTGATCATTTCACTTTGTTCTGATTTTAAAAAATCTCCTTTTTGTTCATGAAAATGGGCTAAACATTAGGCTTATAGTGTAACAAGTGGAATGCCTCTGGCCGTCTCACCTGCATCACGCGATTCAATATAGCAGCAGTGCTGATTTTGAAAACTACTATAACTCGCACAAGATGTTCAGTGATACTTGGTTACTCTTATTTCCACGTTTTATGAACTAGACCAATACACTTATAGAGATATGATGGCAATTCAACAAATACCCCCAACGTGGCCAAAGTTCTTTGACCTTACATGACCTTTGACCTTGGTCATGTGACCTGAAACTCGCACAGGATGTTCAGTGATACTTGATTACTATTATGTCCAAGTTTTATGAACTAGATCAACACACTTTCAAATTTATGGCTGTAATTCAACAAATACCCCAATTTGGCCAAAGTTCATTGACCCTAAATGACCTTTGACCTTGATCATGTGACCTGAAACTTGCACAGGATGTTCAGTAATACTTGATTACTATTATGTCCAAGTTTCATGAATCAGATCCATAAACTTTCAAAGTTATGATGGTAATTCAACAGATACCCCCAATTCGGCCAAAGTTCATTGACCCTAAATGACCTTTGACCTTGGTCATGTGACGTGAAACTCATGCAGGATGTTCAGTGATACTTGATTAACCTTATGTATAAGTTTCATGAACTAGGTCCATATATTTTCTAAGTTATGATGACATTTCAAAAACTTAACCTTGGGTTAAGATTTTGATGTTGATTCCCCCAACATGGTCTAAGTTCATTGACCCTAAATGACCTTTGACCTTGGTCATGTGACATGAAACTCAGGCAGGATGTTCAGTAATACTTGATTAACCTTATGGCCAAGTTTCATGAACTAGGTCCATATACTTTCTAAGTTATGCTGTCATTTCAAAAACTTAACCTCGGGTTAAGATTTGGTGTTGACGCCGCCGTCGCCGTCGGAAAAGCGGCGCCTATAGTCTCACTCTGCTATGCAGGTGAGACAAAAATACCATCCCAAAAGTTTTAAAGTATTATATTTACAGGATCAATTTTAAACTTGGAGATGTAAACCAAAGTTTGAAAATAATTGGGAGTTGGTTTCAATGACTATGTGTATACAGGGAATCTGTGCACCACAACACATTAATCCTAGATGAACACAGCATGACCTACATACAGTGTGTACAAGGTATACACTGAATGTACAGTGCAGCTAATAGCGTGTGTATAGGAGATACAAACAACAGAAGGCAGTCAAAATAGCCAACAGACTTTTTGAATTGGAGAAAACTGGTCATAAGCTGAACCCGTCTACTAGACAGTTCTCAAAATCAGGCGAATAAATTGCTACTTGTATCTAAATTAGAGTTTTTCATCCTATATTGTGGTCTGTTTCAGGGTTTTTGAGGACAAATACAGGCACTCATACGCACGTTTCAACTCAGTTTGAGAATTTTTTAAATCAGCTGCTCAAAAAGTTAAACGATCCCTTTAAAAATAACTAAGTGTATGATAGTTTTAAAATCAATGACATAGTTTCCGAGATTTCAATGAATGAAAACTGCCATTCACAATGTTTTCTCTGGTTCCTTTTTAATAACTACTCATTATATGATGGAAAACTATCTAGAAACTACAGAAATCTTTTCATTTTACATTAATTTTTTTAAGGGCTTTGTGTCTCACTTTATAATATACTTTTGTACTATGTAGGGTCAGGCAGCTCATTGTTTTATGTTTACATATCTCTTTAAAAATAAGAATGGTGTATTGTCAGATGTTAAGCAATATGAAGTAAAACCTGGGAGCAATACACAGATTAAATATCAAATACACACATCATTATTCACCCACCGATGAAGCTATTCTACACTCTTTCTGTGTTTTTTTTTTAATTATATATACCTTTGTGGCCTCAAAACCCATTTACAAGCATATCATAATTACATCTAATAGACAAATGCTTGCCATGTGCAATAAACTTAAGTCCCAGTCTCCCAGATATACTTGAATAACCCAATCATTTATGACCATCCTGATCAAAACCCATATAAAGCTGGCTAAATTATCTTTCAGTTTTTCAGAGTTTTGAAATCTTTTAACAATTGATCAACTACAACCCAGTGATTAATTTCTGGGAGAGATTTTTAAAAAAGGGAGAAAACAGAGGTTGAATTTGAGCTCTCAAACATGAGAGGTGAATAATGTGCAATATACTCTGCTCAGTTGAGTCATTCAAGACCACACAAATCTTTTTGACCAAAACAAAATTTGACTTAGAAGAGGTAATTAACTTTCATGAGATCTAAAGGAAAGAGGGGGTGTTTCACAAAGATTTATGTGTGACAAAAATTTGTACTTAACTTTATAGTCGCATGCTGTATAAATAGCATCAATGCACTGGTCAAAACATGCTCAAAGTTACCATTTGGAGTTAGACCTTCCATCACTTGGTCTAAGATACCGTTATATTTTCTAAAACTGGTTTACTGGATACCGGTTCAGGAAACCAGTTTGGAAGATCTTTTTGCTAGCGTTCCCATTTGATCACCCGAAAGTGGCTTTCAAAACCACTTCACGCAAAGCTATGGGAACACTCTCAGTGTGGTGACATGTTTCGTGCGAAATTTGAAACCGCAGCATAGGCATTCTACACACAGTGTACAGTGTGTGGAGTAGCGTGCTCGAAATTTGTGCGAAGATCACTTCCCGAAGAATGGTTGTGTCCTCACGCTAAAACCAGTTTAACGGGGCAAAGCAATCTTCATAACTACATCACAAGGTGGTTTTCTGAACCAATTTGGAAGATCGCTTCCAAGACCGCTTCGACCGTTCGCATTACACGTTAAACTAGTTTCCAGTAAACTAGTTTTAGGACGGTAGTGAGAACGGTGTCTTTTACTCACTTGGTCCAACTGTCAATCATTTAGTCACGTCCAGATGGTCTAATTTCTACTTTGTCTACTTATTAATTTTCACTTTGTCAAATGAAAATTGGTTCATTATTAGTTCATCTAATTAGTGGTGTTGGATATTACACAAAATGCCCTTTATTCTGAACTCTACATGTAGTTTAATTCAAACTCTGGTCTAAGGTTGTCTATAGAAATCCAATTGTGACAGGTATCTCTAATAGTACAAGTAGTCAGCTCATTTGACACTCAAATCATTCATAACGGACTGGGAATAATCATTAAAATACAAGGAACTAGCCAAGATAGGAAATATGCAATGTAAATGCAATTTTGTAATTTTAGGCCTCTCAAAATTTGAACATAGAGTTAGACCATGGTATAAGTTAAACCAGAATATGGGGTCAATCAGAACAGCCCAATTGGACAATTAGACAAAATGGTAAATGGGATATATGTTAAATAGATTAAAAAGTTAGTAGACAAACAAGTTGTAGATGAAATAGGGAAATCCTATGACACTACACACTGATTAGTTTACAACTAGTTTGTGCCACGTCATTCCATGTTGTGAAGTATGCAGTCAAGTGCAGAGCGAAGCTTGAAGTGTCGTGCTTCAATTTTCAATTTTGTAAAAGTTTGACATGACATTTCAGGGACAATTGCTATGAACTATCCGTAAATTGTGCACAACTTTGTTGGGCTAGTTGACTACTGATTCACAACTAGTTCAAGACAAGTTCAGAATGTTCTATTCAAAACTTGTTTGCAAATAGCTCACAAACAGGTTACACATAATCCCCAAACGTCTCAGAATATTTCAGCTAAAAGGCATACTCATGTGCAGCTTGGCAATTCACAAATCATCATAGAGTGATAAATGATGAGACAATGAGTGAACTATTCATTAATACTTCATAAACATGTCATGCCTATGCATAAACCTGTTGCGACTTAACCCTCAATCTCCCGGGGTATTTTGATTCTTGTCATTCCCGGGGGGGGGGGGCCATTATGGCCCCCCCTTAAGATCTCGGCCGCTGATCGCTCGAGCGACGCAAAAATTTGCACGCTGGTTGTGTGCGATGTAATCTACAAGGCTGTATGGTAAAATTTTCCAAAATAATGAGATTTTATTTTATATGAATTAATTATGCTAATTTATGCATAAATCATACTTTTTGCTCTAATTCACTAAATAAAGCTCCTAGAATGCTAATTTTTTGTTAAAATATTCTTTGTAGCATTCTTAACAATCGCAATTAAAAAAAACTTCAGTTTGGAAATCAATTTCTTATGTATTTTATTGTTTTATGAATTTCTTATGTATTTCCTTGTTTTTTTTACTTTTTGTTTTTTTATTGTTTTTTCAATGGAAATCGTTCCAGACTTAATTCTGATCATAAGCAAGGCAAAATTAATTAAATTCAATCAGTAAAAGTAGAAATAATGATACATTTATGAATTTTGGCTAAATACACAATTTGCATTGGATTTGTACATGAAATCACGTTTGTGAGCAATTTTGGGTCTGACATGCACTTACATAATGTTGCGTAATGTCGTAACCGCGTATCCGGTCGTCAAAAATTTGGTCTCAAAATTTGCGCGAGACTTGAAAGTAAAAAGTCAGTGAGCGGCGAGGTCAAAAAAATTTGCGCAGCGGATATATCGCGAAAATTGTCGAGGGGGGGGCCATTATGGCCCCCCCCCCCCGGGAGAATTAGGGTTAACCCTAAATAGACTGGGCTATTTCGATGCCTAAGAAGACGGGGGGGGGGCTGATTCAGCCCCCCCCCTATGATCTCGGCCGTCGATCGCGCGATCGCGACGAAAATTGGCACACGTGTTACCCATGGCATTATCTACAAAACTATACCATCAAATTCTGCAAAAAATCTCATGTCTCATTAATTATGCTAATTTATGCGTAAAATCATAAGTTTGCTCTAATTAATAAAATAATGCCCCTGAAATGCTAATTTTTGTTTCACATACTCTAGATAGGCATCTGATCAAATTTATTTTTAAAAAATTTCAACATCACATTTATTTTCTTATGTATTCTATTGTTTTCTAAATTTCTTATGTATTTCTGTGTTTTTCGACTTTTTTTTTTTTATTGTTTTTTCAATGGAAATTGTCGGGGACTTTATTTCGACCATAAAATAGATAAAATTAATTGATTTTAAGCAGTAAAAGGAAAAATAATGATACATTTATGAATTTTGGTTAAAAACACTATTTGCATTGGATTTGTACACAAATTCACGTTTTTGAGTAATTTTGGGTCTGCATGCACTTACGAAATGTTGCGTGATTTCGGAACCGCGTACCCGGGGGTCACAATTTTGGTCTCAAAAGTTGCGAGAGACTTGAAGGTAAAAAGTCAGCGAGCGACGCGGTCAAAAAATTTCGCGTGGCGGATTTATCGCGAAAAATGTCGAGGGGGGGGGGCTGAATCAGCCCCCCCCCCCCCCCCAGTCTTTTTAGGGTTAAACTAGTCAGGATACAAACCACTGACTCACTTAATGCCCCGTATCATCAATCAATTCATGCAAATGCTGCAACCAAAATTGTGCAAGTGTCAAGGGACAGTAATTTTCCGTTTCTAAAAGTCGCCTTTTCCTTTCAGAAAATCTTAAATTCTGTTTCCCCATAGACTTTCTGTACATGAAAAAGTGACAATTCCGTTTACATGGAAAATCAATACGCAATGAGTAGCGATGTCAAAATGCTCAAGTTGCTAAAAATTTGTATCTGCCACTGTACTAACAACGCTTTAAAATTGATTTTAATCGAAGAGATTAAGAAGTACAAAAACTATTTAAAGAAACCTAGTCAACATGAATACATCCTCACCTTTCATATTATTAGCATTATTTTATGGTTAAATGAGATTTTATCGCTGATTTGGGGAATTTTTGGACATCGTTTTGAGCAGTCGACTTTTGCCTATCCGCCATTTTGGGTTTGTTGAATATACCACGATCATGCTTATGACAGTACACAGAGGGCAGCAACACACGGCCGTGTTTCTGCCTTTATGCGGATGTAAGTGTAAACTAATTTCGATACGATCGAGCGATGGAGGGGCTTGAATGCAGTTACGATGTGTGGATTGTCATGAATGTTGTAGGGAAGTGAGATCATGTTTTTTCCAGTTGATATTTGCATTTCGTTGAGGATTCAGGAGTAATTTCTGTTGCTATTCCGTGCATGTTGAGAAAAAATATATTTCCACTTGAAAAGCCACTTTCCGTTTCAAAGTGCCAATTCTGTGACTTCCGTCCATTTTCCGCGATCGCGGAAAATCACTGTCCCTAAGTGTCATAGCAGCATGTAGATGAGACCAAATGAAATGCTGACAAAGTTGCACTTTACCTTGAATAATACCACGCATTTCGTAAGTTCAAGCTGGATTTGATGAAAATATATCTGCTTTGCCAATCAAAAGTATGTCCATCAAACTTTGAAAGTCCTTTCTTTCAGTTAAGTATTAACAATGTCTGGGCATCATTCCAACTGCATTCATTAAACTGTAATGACTTCACTTCAGATCAACAGCTTTCAAGAAACTATCCAATGCTTTCTCTACTCCAAGCATATCCACCATCTTCTTAAATTCTTCCGGAGCTCTGTTCAGTGTCTTCTTGGTGTCCAACTTGGAGACTGAAAAAAGAAAAGAAAAAAAAAAAGATTTATTCACTTTTCAAATATCAGCATAATGGAAATCACATATAATGAAATATAAAAAAAAAAAAATCATATTTCAAATGTTCTTGTTAATAAAATATGCAAAGGTCTGAAGCACTAAGACTGGTCATATGTGAATTAAAGACAGCAAAAACAAATGCAATTTTTCATTCAGTCGCCACAGAAATGCAACGACCATGACTCATTTCTGCTTTGCAAGTGAGACAAAAATGACTATGACTAGCAATGACTAACCTTCTTTGACTGAGCTGATTGATAAGCTGATCTCAGGAGTACATTTACCCATCCTTTCTACACTTATATTCCATGTTATATTGTAGATGATTCTAAAAGGGAATGAATTCAAATAACTGCTATTAAAGACACAATAACGACAAACATTCATAAACGCAAAATGAATTTATATGCCTAATATTGATAATTCATTCATATAAAGACCAAAGCAAAGCAATATGCTTGAAAAGTATTGACTATGCTTTAGATTTAAAGACTTGTACATGCAAGTACTTCTTGTTTGTTTAGTTGATTATTTGCAACATTCTATGTTCATTTTGTCCTGTACCTAGTTTATAATTTAGATGAATATCCTGGGCCTGTATATGTTTTGTGTAACATTTGTTCCTTTTTTCCATAATATCTAGTTGTGTATTTATGTGGATGGACAGAGTAAAAAATTATAAATACAGACAAAAACATTAAATTACTTTAATATTAGTACTTGAAATGATCGTATACATATCTTAACCCTAAAAGGCCGGGGGGGGGGGCGGATTCCGCCCCCACTACATTTTTCACGATAAATCTGCCGCATGAAATTTTTCAACCGCGCCGCTCGCGGACTTTTTACTTTTAAATCTCGCACAACTTTTGAGACCAAATGTGTGATGATATGGTCACGAAATTACGCAACATTGTGTAAGTGCATGTCAAACAGTGAGACCCAAAACATGAATTCATGTACAAATCCAATGCAAATTGTGTATTTAGCTAAAATTCATAAATGTATCATTATTTCTACTTTTACTGATTGAACTTTTATTTTATTTTGTTTATGATCAGAATTAAATCTGCAACAATTTCCCTTGTAAAAACAATAAGAAACAAAAAGTCGAAAAAAAAAGAAATACATAAGAAATAAAAAAAAACAATAAAATACATAAGAAAAAAATTGTGATATCAAATTTTTTTGAAGTACATTTAATTGGGATCCTACAAAGAGTCTGTGAATAAAAATTAGCAGTTTTGGGGCCGTATGAGTCGATTAGGGCAAATGTTTTATTTCATGCATAAATTAGCATAATCAATTCATGAAATGAAAAATATCATTATTAAAAAAAAATAACCATACAGCCTTGTAGATTTTATCACACACTACCACTGTGCAAATTTTTGCGGCGCTCGCGCGATCGAAGGCCAAGATCCCTCCCTCCCCCGGCTGTGAGAGAGGTCCAAATAACCTGGCTCTTTTAGGGTTAAAGCCCCAAATATTTCATTCTAAAATAATCTGTCTTTGAAAATTTTCAGATGTGGTACTATAGCAATATTGTGAGTCAGAATCATTATCACCAACATCAGATAAGACAAGAACTAAACTACATTGTTAAAGTTTCAAAGTATTTTCCATTTTCAATATAATTGCAAACTCTTATTAGGGGAATGAAACCTTTGGAACAATTAGGCTTGTGTCGTAGAGGAGTTGTGGCTCAGTGGATAAGTCTTCGGACTTTGAACCCCAAGGTCCGGGGTTCAAATCCCACCGCAGCACTAGCGTCCGTTGGCAAGGCGTTTATCTACATTTGCCACTCTCGACCCAGGTGTAGTAAATGGGTACCCGGTAGGAAGGAATTCCTTGAATGCTCGATGCGCCCGATCAGGGTAGCCGTGCTAAAGCCGGGGTAATAGTATGCAGCGCTTAGAAACATTTGTATTAAGCGCTATATAAATGTTGCATATTATTATTATTATTATTGTGTCGAAACAGAAAAATCAAAAAATAAGAACAAAGAAATTTTGAGAAAAATCGGACAAATAATGAGAAAGTTATGAGCATTTGAATATTGCAATCACTAATGCTATTGAGATCCTTTTATTGGCAATGCGACAAGGATGTGTGATGTCACATGTGAACAACTTTCCCTTTGATGGACTATAAAATACCCCCAAAATGTTTCTTTTTGCTCTTTCTTATGGTTTCTTTTTGCTCTTTCTTATGGTGATACAAACTCTTTATCCATGATGTATTCTTTAAAAATCTGTATTACATGCCCTCCTATAGAAATAACAAATGATCTACTGATAGATGTGATAAAAGAGGCAGTTTAAGTGAAATATATACGAAAGTAATGAGGAGAGTTGTTCACAAGTGACATCACACATCTTTGTTGCATTGCCAATGTGAAGGATCTCCATAACATTAGTGATTGCAATATTCAAATGCTCATAACTTTTTCATTATTTGTCAAATTTTTCTCAAACTTTAGTTGGTCTGTTTCTTTGATTTTTCTGTTTTCACACAAGCTATCTTGTTCCAAAGGTTTCATTCTCCTTGTGATGATACCACACCATTCTCAATTTGTTGATCTGAAATGACTTCAGACTTTGATTTTGTAGCTTTAAGTTCATACCAAATGATGATACTTTGTGATTGGTTTCATGAATAAGACCTTCCTTTATATTGGGGATGATGCTGCTTTCAGCATCGGAAAAGCAGTGATTATGTCTTGTCCATGCTATGAAGGCGCGACAACATACTTTGATGAGAAACATTTCTCTAGAGTGATCTATGTTTGTTTAAACAGTGCAGTTATATGTAATATTCTTTCGTTACAAAGTTTGACTAGCTGGTTGAAAGTTGGTCACAGCATGGCAAGTACATGTATTCTTTAGTTCTGTGCTTATTGCAACAAAAATCCTGTGTTGTAAATTGTTACTCTGACCGGGCTTCTCAAACTCTGTAAGAGCTCTGTGGAAGTGGATAAACTTACCCTCTCTGCTGAGGACACATGATCTGAAGAGCTGTTCCACCCGGACCATCAGGTAGGCTAACTACCTCAGGATATTCTTTCTGAAAATAATTTAGAATTCAAACTGATAATTTGGTCTGCCAGTTTAAAACTTTTCAGATATGAAGCACACCTCCTTAACCTTTTCAACAGACAGGCCAATAAATATATGGCAGCAAACGAAAACCCCAAAATACTGTAGATATTCAAAATTAACTGTACATTTATTTTCCCAAGTTAGTTATGGGAGTTTTAATCATGGTAAAAAATTTTTTTTACTCATTTACCCAATGGTCTAAAAATAGCGATACTGGATATTTAAACCAGGTGGATTACATGTCTAATAGGTACAGTAAATACCATAGTAAACGCACTCTCTGTCCGTAATTTTTCGAAACTACCTAACCGTGGCAACGTATGCAAATGAGTTTGATTTGAACATGTTCGAGCTTTTGAATCCTGATGTTATACGATCTGTAATGATTTCATGTTAAACGAAGTACTTTTAATATTTACAGATTTAAAAGGGAAGTTAGGGGTAAAGGTCATGAACCACGCCCGAAGGTCGGGCAAGGCTATGTGTATTCAGGTGTAGAGAATCAGTCATTACGTTTTCTGATTTGATCAAAATATGTTCTGCTAATTTTATTTCCACCAGCAATGGAAGCTGTGTTATTTCTTTTTAGCCTGTTTGCTAATCTTCAGAAGTCGAACATGGCATACGTTGACTTTATTATTGATTTGTCATAATTGTAGAAAACTCACATGCGGTGGTAAGCATAATTTGAATATTCTTATTATTGATTAGTTGACGAATGTAGACTTATGAATTTGATTCAAATCGTTACGTGTTACTAAATTTTGGGATAAATAATATGATAGAATGTAACGTTAAACATTTAACCATTTATTTAGGCAAGTTATTTTTGTTATGATAATGTATTAATTATGACAGTCAGAAGAGTTGTGATTATTTTCAAATGTAATCTTTCAATCCGGAATAGAATATGGTGTATATGCGTATGATTGCGGATGTGTGGGTTCTGAAAGGGTTCGGCAATAATTTTCTAGAAGAAAGTTTGGATTCTTTGGCCGTCAGATTCCGATGCACGTAAAGGTCCAGAAGTTCTGGAGGCCGTCAACGGGTCGGCATCAGATGTTCATCGCCTGCGGACATGATGATGTCGACATTGACACAACAAGTATTGAAAGGACTCTTTCACGTTTAAGAATTACACGGGGCCCCATCAGTGGACTTTTTCAGGTTTTGCCCTTTCTTTGTATGAGTGTGTTTGTGATTTACTCATTCAAATTTAATTACAGGCAGCCGGCGGGTTATGCTCAAACAAATTAAATGGTTTATGTATTAAATTCTGTTATAACGGAATTTCACAAGCTTTGGAAATTATGATCAACAGTTAAAGTTTACTCTAATTAAATTGTACTTGAATTAAATTCAGTTTGAAAAGTCTGTTGATTTTAGTCTCGTGTCCTAGAGGATCTCCTTCTCTTAATAATTACCGGTTCTTAACAGGGCTGTGACACCCGCCTAGCCACATAAAACGTTGTGAGCCAATGAAATTATTACAAAGTTACAATTTCAGTGCACAGTTGAATGTAGTAAAGATCTGAACAAATTTGGAGAAAGAGTTGATTATTTCATTATCAATAGAAAGGAATTGCATTTTTGGAATAATAAATCATGACTTTTCAATTTTTTTCTTTAAAAAAAAAAAAAAAAAAAGATAAAGACATGTGCAGAGCATGTGACAAACATCAGCTTATATTGTGTTTATTGCTGATTTTGAATACATAAAAGAATCTGCTTGTTCATTATAGGGGTATTATAATAACAAGACTAAACAGAGATTTTATAAAATCAATTACATCTACCAGTAAGTTAAATTAATCAATATGGATACAAACACATGTAGGTAGTGTAAGGTACTACAATTGCAACAGGTGACTAACATTGATGACATTACAATCTGACTAATGCAAACACAATGGAAAGATCCAGCAGATTTTATTAGTGGTTTACAAACACCAGAAGTGGAATATCTGTATAGACTACACTGTACACAACATTGAAACAATCCATTTGAACAAAAATGTATTTTAAATAAATGTTTTTTTCAAATGAGTTACCTTGAAATGTGAGAAGATCTTAACCCTATGTTGGTACCATCTAGAATATTCTGCATACCCCCTTAGGAATGGCTGAAGGTCACACTCTTTCTCAGCTTCTGATAGAAAGGTCATCATTTCACCCAAGCAACAAGGATCTACTTCCAGGTCAAGCTTTTGAATGACAGCCTTCTTCATCTCAGAACTTGTCTCCTCCTCTGCTGCTATTGCTTGCTCTACAGCAGTTTGTTTTACCTGTCATTACACAATCATATACAGTTATAAATGTGCAATACACAACATATTTGATCGAGGTAGGATATGACCTTGAGTGATTTACTATATTAAAATCAACTTTCATACCATAGTCAGCTTGACTAGAAAATTATTGCCAATAATTTTCATTAAAATGAACAATTAAAAAACAAGTGGAGCGCCTCTGGCAGTCTCACCTGCATCACGTGATTCAATATAGCAGCAGTGCTAAAACTACTATAAAATAATTATTCACAAAAAACCCCATTCATTCATATAATGATACAATACTACGTTCGTTGACAATAAATGACATTTGACCTTGATCATGCAACCTAAGACTTGTCAGTGATACTTGATTACCCCTATATCCACATTTTATACACTATATCTATAAACTTTGAAAGTTATGACAGCAATCTAATAATTACCTCCAAAATGGCAAAATTTCAATGACCTTAAATGACCTTTGACTTTGGTCATGTGACCTAAAACTCACGTGAGATATTCAATGATACTTGATTATTCTATGTCCAAGTTTTATGAACTAGATCCATACACTTTCAGAGTTATGATGGTTATTCAACAAATACCCCCAACATGGCCAAAGTCCATTGACCTTTGACCTTAGTCATGTGACCTGAAACTCTCACAGGATGTTCAGTGATATTTGATTACTCTTATGTCCAAGTTTTATGAACTAGACCAATACACTTACAGAGTTATGATGGTAATTCAACAAATACCCCCAACATGACCAAAGTTCATTGACCTTAAATGACCTTTGACCTTGGTCATGTGACCTGAAACTTGCACAGGATGTTCAATGATACTTATTACCAGCGAAAAAAATACACGGGGGCGGCGGGCGAATTGCCCTGGAAATGCCCAAAGTCGCCCTCGAAATCACCTAAAATCATGCTTTCGGGGGCGACATAAAATCTTAATGTCGCCCCCGAAATTATTGCCGAGCGATAACAACTCAGCGGCCCACAAGCGCCATATACTCGAGCTCCGCTTGCCATTTAAAAATCATCCAAAATCCGCACTCCAAATCACGAACAAGCCTTGAAAATAGCGTGGAGCACAGTTTCAAATTCCGAAGTTGCGTCTTTTTTTCTGTACCACGTTTTCCCATAAACATGGTATGAAAAAAAAAAACGGTCGGGAAACAATTGCATGATAATAGGGGTCCATTATGACTACCACCATGTGCAATTTCTGATGCACATTTTCCCCTACAGATATCACAATTCTGTGATAAAATAATTCGAATTACACAGGAAATAAATCCCAGTCTAGTAGTAACCTCGCATTGGTAAGTTGTCATTCGGCTTTGCTTTTCAAAACGGCCTATTAACATCCAAAATAATTTACCTTATTTGTTAATTATAACTTAAAAATCATTTGTTTTATTTTTCTAGGGGATGGGGTAAATATCAGACAATAAATCATAAAACAAAGCTCCATCTATTTTACAAGGCCAGCGGGAGGCTCTGTCTCTCTGCCAGAGTTCTGGGGGACAATTCGCTCAGTAAAGGCCTCAAAGATGGTGATTTTCTGTTTCAGACGGAGTTTAAATTTCGGGTATATCATTCAAAACTGCCAATGAAGTTTGATGATTTCTTCATGGTCATGTATATTTAAGTTATTAATGAATACATTCTCACCAAATTTAGACTCCCCCATAGAGAAATGCAATTTTCGTAGAGATCTGCGTTTTCAAAGAACTTCAGGAAAAGTTAGGGTATGTGGGCCTTTATTCCATGGCCGAGTAGAGGTTATTGTACTGGATCAATATACCGAGTAGGAATTAGATAATAAATTCAATTATATCCAAGTTCAACTCACACAAACACACACACACCCACATCAAAGATTCTAAGCATGAAAAAAATAGTTTAAAAAAAAATCATACAATATTAAACAATAAGTAATAATTCATTAATAAGTGAACAGGTATTCCTCAAAATACAAAAAAGTAGCATTTGAAGAGAGCCCCCGAAATGCAAAAAGTAGCCCCCGAAAGGTAGAAATGGAGCCCCCGAAAAAAAAATTATTTTTCCCTGCTTATTACTCTTATGTCCAAGTTTCATGAATCAGATCCATAAACTTTCAAAGTTATGATGGTAATTCAAAAGATACCCCCAACATGGCCAAAGTTCATTGACCTTTGACCTTGGTCGTGTGACCTGAAATTTGCACAGGATGTTCAATGATACTTGATTACTCTTATGTCCAAGTTGTTTGAACTATACCAATAAACTTCAAAGTTATGATGGTAATTTAACAAATACCCCCAACTTGGCCAAAGTTCACTGACCTTAAATGACCTTTGACCTTGATCATGTGACCTGAAACTCACAAAGGATGTGTAGTGATACTTGATTACTCTTATGTCTATTTTCATGAATCAGGTCCATAATCTCTTTAAGTTATGATGGTAATTCAACAAATACCCCCAATTTGGCAAAAGTTCATTGACCCTAAATGACCTTTGACCTTGTGACTCAAAACTCGGGCAGGATGTGCAGTAATACTTAATTAACCTTATGGCCAAGTTTCATGAACTAGGTCCATATACTTTCTAAGTTATGCTGTCATTTCAAAAACTTATTCTTCGTTTAAGATTTGGTGTTGATGCCGCCACCGCCGCCGTCGGAAAAGCGGCGCCTATAGTCTCACTCTGCTTCGCAGGTGAGACAAAAAACTGTTCATAAGACATAAGAAATAGAAAAATTTATTAAAAAACATTTTATACTGATTTTGTTTTTGATCAAAATTCTTTAATAAAAAAATAAGCAGTTCAAGGGCTATATTTGTAGATTTAACTAAAAAAAGGCATAATTGATTCAAATGAAACATATTGAAACCCCATAGATTATGTCATTTTATGATTTTCCATTTTTCCATTTTGTGGTTCAAACAAGTTGGTCTCATTATTGTCAAATCTGTAAAATATGAAATATTGTATAATTTAAACAATGAAAAACAAAAGAAATAGTGAGTGAGGGACATCATCGACTGTCTCATTTGCATGTCACTGAGTTGTGCATATCACTGTTTTGTGAAAAATAAGCAAAACTTTTAAATGCATAACTTTCCTATTTTATGTGCGATTTTGATGAAATTTTCAGTGTTATGCTAATTTGATTTTTCTCTATTTACTCAAATCAACATTTTTCTGGGGTGGACTTGACCCTTAAAAGCTGTTTGCTGGGGTAGACTTGGTTATTTGAAGAGAAAATTATTTCTGCCACTTGACTTACCACAGTTTCCTCTACTTGAAAAGTTGCAACAAACTTAAGACCAGAGCAGTTTCCTTCTAGTCTTTGTGACCTGATGATACGCTGTGGATTGTTACTTGTTACATGCGTAGTAGCATCAGTCAGTTGGACACCACTAACACTAGACTGCATATCATGCTGGATATAGAGATGAGAGGACACAAGAATATAAGAGTCAAAGACCTCTGAATGATTGAACTCTAGACATTGTCACTGGCTTTGAAACAGCATGAAAAACTATAGTAACTTGTTGTTTGGAAAACTGTACAACAAAGACTAAATCTCATATTGTTTCAGTCCATGTATCCTTAATACCTTGGAAATCATACTTGAGAATTAGACTAAAAGTTATACAAAATATAATTGACCCTTTACAACCATCAGATTACTATGTTCTGTACTATCATGAAAGGATCTCTGAAGCTAAAGTACACGAGCAATAAAAAAATGGCTCTGGGTTGAATTCATTTTTCTTAGTAGACCAATACCTCATCAAACAAGTTTGTTGATAAACTCCCTAACAAAAAAGGTAAAACTGTCCGATTCTGATATTATTCTTTGGGGAAGAGCTTCATAATATGATAATGGTCTAGGTTTTTGTAGGCTTACATGAATAAGATCATTTAGAAGTCAGTGGGGGTAACAGATGTGACTCAAATAAAGCTCACTTACCATACCAAGCATATCTTGTCCTTCATTTTTCATTTTCAGTATATCCCTGAAGAGTAAAAATACAGTATTGAATGTCAGAAGGAGTTCTCTATCCAAATACAGATTGATACAAGGTTATCAACTTGTACATATATTGAATATAAAGACTTTCATGTAGTGGATAAGTTGGAAAATAGAACAGATGGAGAATATATTGAGCTCCACATGTGTATCTCTAAACAAATGTTTTCATTTACAAAATGAGTGGCTTCAAATATTTTAAATAAAATAAGAAATGATTTATTCCTTTCTATGCACAAGAAAATTATGAATTAATATAGAAACACAAAATATTCTTTAAAAATACATGTATTATAATGTATTATCACTCATATCAGACATCTGAACTGGTCATTTACAAAACTGTACTGCCCTAAATTTTCTGAATATCATGAAGAGATGGGTATATTGTTTGTATTTTGCTTGGTCTCTTTGCCTGTATTGACTTTGCATGCAGAGATGGCGCAAAATATACCTTTGTATTTTCCCTGGTCTCATATCCGGGCATTGGAGGATGCGCGTTAAGAGATACCCTTCATAATGATCCGCGCATCAACAATATACGTCATAATAAAGACAACAATGGATCCGGGCGCTTACAAGTATGCCATAATGGTAAAGTGCAGATCATAGACCCTATTATAAACATGTCACAAAAGAAATCTATTCTTAAAAGAAATATCTAAATTTTCTTGATTTTTGCTCTACATGTAGAAATCTGATTTGGATGATAATGGATTGACTGATTCAGGGAACATCAAATATATTGCCCTTAAAAGAACCATGATTCTTTTGCTTGCAATATAATTGATGTTCCCCTCAAGGCCAGTCAATATTATATAATTATACCTCCACTTTTATCATATGGTCTTGTTTCTAGGATTCCATTCATTACTTTTCATGTTTTATGTCTAAACCTTCCTACATCAACACCTTTTTAACATTATTTTTTAATCTCATAAAATTTCTTACCCAACTAAATCTAAAGTTGAACTTGGTATAGTCAGAGCAGCCATGTTTTCCCTTTCTAGGTCATCTTCTAGGTCATTGACCTCTTCTTGTAATCTCTTTGCTTCAGTCATGTAAACCTCCTGCATTCTTTTTAGCTCCTCCATCGAGAACCTAGATCCTTGAAATGGACCACCTGATGATTCTCCTTTTTCCTTGTCCTCTCCACCACTAAGTCCAGGTAACCTGTAATTACATCACAATTCAAGATTAAGATTGTTAGCGCGATGTGCCAATCCTGATATTTTGTTGACTGAATGATACAGAAGTGAGATTGTTTTTACTTACAATGTATCCTTCTCCCTGTTCGCTTCTGTTGACTCTGATCATGTCCAGGAACAAAAGAAACATGTCCATTCTGAAACTGGATTAACTGTATTTGGGCATTTTCACGGTAACTAACTAAAAGACACAACACAACTTTATGCACCTTTCATTGTGTGTATCTCTAAAACAACAAATGATGGGAGTTTGCTTTTGATTGCTTTATACTCTGATACTAAGTTTTTCAATGCAACCACATTTGTTACGCATCAGCAAGCAAAAATGTGTCGGTAACCGACGTTACACAAAAAGGACATGCAATTTTAGGGTGTTCTGTAATATTGAAATATCTCATGTCCCCGAGTAGATAGAGTAGGCCTGATAAGTTGAATATGTAAATTTACCTTCATTACTAGGTTAAAAATGGGCATTTTCACCAAAGATGGACAATGAGGCAAAAAAAAATCAAACTGATATTCATGTCAAATGCTTTATGCTTTTTAATAAAACAAGACCTGAAGTTTCTGGGACAATTGTTTTCTCCGACTCTGGCTGCCATTTCAAATTTCAAAATGGCCGCCAAAGTATGGATACAAATTAGTGCTGAAAACAGTATATTGAGTCAATATTAACACATATTTTGATTTGACAGATTTTTAAAGAACAGGTTTGAACATGTTTTCCCTGTGATTTAGCTTGCTATTACACTTTATAAGTCCCATAGAAAGAAACACCAGTAATTCATTAACCTGATAAAAAAGTATTGATGAAGTATATGATATGGTACGTAACATAAAACACATCACTTTTTTCTCATTTCCCAGAAAAGAGGTTATATTTTATGAAACCTAATAGATTTCCTCCTTAGGTAACACCCCTCCCTTCTACACCAAAATTAAAGATAATCAAGTTACAATCAAGTCATGGGGTACCATTTAATATGTGTAACGTCAGTTACCAAGTGGAAAATGTAATGTCAGTGACCAAGATGTAATGTCAGTAACCATGATACATGTAAAACGTTGGTTACCAATAGTGAAATGCAAATGTGGTCAATTTTACGGTGAAGAAATATTGTATACTTGTTATTGAAGTCTTTCACTTAGTTAAATCACACCAGGGGCCCTTTTCTCAACACCGTCATAAGTCTAACTTCTTGAATAAATCGGAGATAGTAAGCTACTTGTCCGCTAACCGTTTCACGAAGCCCTCTTTACCAAGATCTGGTACAACAACCTCACTAAATATTTATGACACCTCCGAACCTGTCATAACTTCTTTCTTAATGACGTAGTGGCATCACGTGGGTAGACTATGACATGCGAAAGTGCCTAGAAATTTTTAAATTATAATCTTATGTAATCAATCATAGAGGTTGAAATTACACCACAAAACAAGTGGGTTAATGCATTCAATGATAATTGTAATACAAAGAAACTATAAAAACTGTTGGTAAACGCCACAAAACCATTCATTTTGCAAAATTAAAATGATTAAATCGATAAAGCTTCTACCACGTCAGGCCATCCATAACTGAACTCGTATTTGTTGTTTTCAGACCCCTATTAACAGTTCCAGTTGGATGAAGTCTATCTCTAATTTATGCATATAATTTGTCCAATATTGTATCTTTCGGTATTATCAATGATTAAAAACGTTTCGTTAAACTATATTTTGATGACGTTTGGAATCGTAAAAGTCCGTATAATTATCATCATTTTACAAAGAAAACCGTTATGGTTTACTTTGATACTTTTGTAAACTATTAAAATTGGGTATCCCGGGGGTACCCATCTCAACGTCCACAAGTGATTTTTTAGTCATGAAATGAATTATTCATAATTCAATTTTCTTTGCAATTGAATGCTCCAGTCTTCATGGTCTAAGTATGTACGATGCATAATTCACCTGTGCTATAGTATTATTTTGAAAAGATTTATTTCCCAATTCATCATAATATTTGCAATTTTGTCATAATTTTTCTTTTTGAAAATTATGCTATTTTGTGACTAAGGCTACGTCTCGTCTGCGTGCGCCTGTAATCCAAGCTATGCGGGGAAGTTACAAATTGATGCAGAGGTTCGAGCCCTGGTCACCTCTTTCGGATGGTGACGTTAAAGGTCGGTCCCAGACGTAAATAATCATATCTGATTGATACACGTCTGACAAAACTCAAATACACACACACACACACATTTTTACCGATAGTATCGATATCAAGGTATTCTAGTTAGGAAGCCTTTCAAGAAAAAGGTTGAGTAAGATTGGAACTAACTCTGTGGTTGGTGGATAAAGATATGACTAGGCCTAACTTGTCCATGTGTTGAGAAACGGGCCCCTGAAGGCAGGGGCTTGCTATTGACTTTTAAAAGGTATACAATGTAGTTCACAAGGAATACTATATGAAACTGTGAAGGAAGTTGCATTCCAATCGAGCAAAAAAAAAATTACTATGAAATTGTCTTGCAGTATATACAGGCCCCAGGGAGGCAGATCTCTTTATTTCAGCTAAGCAAGAGAAAAATTGTATTTTGTAATGAATGACTTCAATGAAGACCCCCGGGGGGGCCACTTCCATTGACGAGTGGATACCATGCGCGACCACGGGGTCTTGAAAAGCACCCTAAACACGTATTTTCCATATTCTGAAAATGCACCCCTTAACAAGTATTGGCGTGTGAAACCTTACCCTTAACAAGTATTGGAAACAAATACTATTGGCAGGTATTCCCAGAAAAGAACTGTTATGTCACCCGTCCGTCGGTCGTCGGTTTTACCTTTAGACACCAGTATTTTGGTTTAGTACGGCCCCACCTTCCACACCTCGTGCAAATCGGACTCTAAACACGTAGTGTTGGGGCAAAAAGGACATCCTTTATAAAACATTTTGTTTTTGTTTGATCATCCCCGCATATAGTTTTACCCTAAACACGTATATTTTTCCGAGCGAAATAGATACCCTTTTTTCAATATTTTTGTGTTTTTGACACCCTTATCACGTTACGTACGTAACGTGCCCTATCTTGAAAAAGACATCCTTTTTACGTGTTTTTTTGGTCGCGCATGGTATCCACTCGTCAATGTAAGTGGCCCCCCCGGGTGAAGACCATGAAGACCTACCCTTGCGAAGAAATATCAAAACTCATATGAGGATCGCTCTCTGAAGAAAACATTTTAGGCAGGCAAATGTAGTCTTGTAGATTCTAGAAGAAATAAAACTGACAGCCTAGGCTGCGGTATCAACCATCATCCAGCTGGGCCTGACACTGGACCTACTCTAAATGCTCCACTTACTTAGTTTAACTCACTACCGTAGTCAGTACTTAATATAATAGTAGCACTCGACACTGTCTAAAGACGTCGTGTCGAGGTTCCCGGGGCAACACTAGTATGATGGGGTGTCCAAACTTCGCGCACTTTTCAAAAATATTCATCAGGCTGATTTTTTTTCACAAAATATTCATAATTCATACAAAAAGAATTCAAGAAATAGTTACCACATTGACGGCAAGATCGTAAAGTATAAAATCATGGACGAAAATGTGAAGTAGGTCAAGGGCTTTCGCCGGTATCGCGATCTCAAAATTCTATTCCGATCGGGGAATGCGCGCTGTGCTGGAAAACCGTTTAGAAAAGTGTGACCTAACTTCGCGGACCAAAGTTTTTGTGGAGATTTAAACAGAAACTCAAGCTGAAAAAGTGAAAAATTTATATGAGATTGATGGCAAAATGCTATAGAATCGGTTAGTACCATATTTAACTCACATTTTTGATGATTTATGCTTGCAAAATGGTGATATCGTGATGCTTGTTGAGAATATCAGATTTCTTCAAAACGGGCGCTAACGGCAACAAATTTGCCGATCTTTTGCCAATATTTTCATGAATACTGAACTCATCCTAAAGAAACTTACACCAAAGGGTAATTTTAGGTCGCTTTTCACGTTGGTGATATCAGATTTTAAGGATATTGGCTAGTTTTTTAGATAATGACCGTCCGCGAAGTATGGACACGCGCGAAGTTTGGACTCACTGCCATACTAGTAGTAGCAGTCAAACAACATGTCCAGTCCACTCCATTGATAGAGGTGGATAACATTTAAAAGTCTATGGTCCACTCCAGCTAACTTTCGCGTCCACTGAGCTTTCTGAAGCTAACCAGTACTGAGTACTAGAGTAGTACATGTAGGCCTACTAGTTCTAGATCTGAATTACATATATTGCAGCCCAAGCCAAGCCAACAAGGCAACAGTCAGAGTCCGGCACCCGTGTCGGCCCCGGCCCCGTGTCGTCCAGACTCCAGTTGGATCGGCGCCAGTTGCTGATGAAATATGAATATCGTTGTTAGTTTCAGTTTACATCCTATCGTTTCAAACTAACTAACTATTCTACAATGACTATAACAAACACACTCAACATCAAAATTAACGATTACCGTTACGTAAATTTACGAGAGACAGGGTCAGGGTACAGATGCAGAGCTGAGTCACCGCCATTACCCAGGACCCTGCACATACATTTGCACACGGCAAGTAAAGAAAAACCAAAATCGCGCGGGGTTACAAAATAGTCTTTATCCCAGGATTTGTTTTTGTTTACACCATGATGTTCTTCTTTTGTAAGTTGTTGTTGCTGTTGTTGATTGTAATAAAAATGATTGATTTAGGATCATATCATTGAAAATTATGAAAAATGAAAGAATAGTTGCCAGCAAATACTTATTTTTTAATCAATCTATTTGAACCAATTACTGGCTTTGCAAAGCTGCCAGATTGAAAAAAGACTAGAATGTCGGCGACAAAGCGGAGATTTCCCTAGCCTCTTGTCGAGGCCCTGTCAGCTGCTTTCCGAGCGAACATGGCAAAGCACGGGAGAGAGCGAAGCAGCTAGAGCGCCGCGAGACGCGCCAGGCCTAATTCGCTTCGCGAATTAGGAAAGCCCTCGCTTCGCTCGGGAAGCAGCCGCCAGGGCCTCGACAAGAGGCTAGGATTTCCCATGACGAAATCCAAAACAAATTTTAGCTAAATCGACGATGGTAATTGAAGGTAAAGTCCACCACAAATAATGTTGATTTGAATGAAGAAAAATCAAGCAAGTATAACGCTGAAAATTTCATCAAAGTTAGATGTACAATAAGAAAGTTATGACATTTGGATTTCGCTTATATTTTTTTTACAAAACGTACAACTCAGTGATGTGCCCAAAAATATGGCCCTGGGAAGCGGGGTGCACCAAAAAAAAAACCTTGGGGTGCTGCGGCTATATTATTCTCCATAGGCAGCACCCCCAGGTATTCTGGAAGATTTGTAAAAATTGAAAAATGTAAATGACCTTAATATTGTAGCGATTTTTTTTTTACTTTTCAAACTTACATCAGCACCCCCAGTAAAAAAAAAATCGTTCCCAGAGCCCTGCAAAAAAAACCCGACAATATTTCAGTTTTTACAAATAATACTGGATAGGAGAAAGTTGTCAAGACCATGACTCACTGAGAAATTATCTAATATTCAGTCTCAACTTTGCTTTGTATAAGGTATGTAGTCCATTATGATTTTTCTTTTTTGTTTCTTTCTTTCTTTCTTTCTTTCTTTCCTTCCTTCCTTCCTTCCTTGGCGTCTTTTCCTTCAGCAAGAAATTTATCCACATTGAGCTGCACTTAACCCCGAGTGAGGAAAATGGGTACCCGGCGGGAGAATGCACTAAGCGCCTAATAGCCGCTGGAGCTAAAGCCGGGGTAAGAGCGCCATTGAATAGGGTACTAGATAATCGGTGCCTTATAAATGCTATCCGCAACCTGGGTCTTCCCTCGAACTTCCGAATCAGTTTCTACAGTATAGGCATCAGTGGCGTAACTACGGGGGGCAATGGGGGCACGTGCCCCCCAATCGGCTGACCAAAAAAAAAAGGGGGGAAAGGAGAAAAAGAGGGAGAAAGGAAGAGGAACGTAGTGGCGAAGAAGAAATTATTATTCATTATAATTGTATATTGTATTAAAATCATGTTATGTTATATTACATAGGAAACATTTTTATCATAACTTTATGAAACATAATTTGCTCAGGGTCCATGTCTTCATTGTTCCTGGTGCTCGCATTGTCTGTTTAAAGAGATATAAACCTGTTGTTCGAAAACCTCCCGTTTTCAAGTCAATATATATACACCAAATATATTATTGTTTTATGTAGTGACATATGCTTCTTTTTCATGACTACCTAAAGTGATTGCCCCATGTTAAGGTCTTAATATAAAACATTTCCTGTCCGTGATTACGATCGCTTCAGTGGGTTGGTGAGATATGTCTGCTCTCCATGAATTCCTAAAATCAGTCCTTGAAATGTCCCCTTTGGTTAGTGAAATGTGTATGGTCTTAGTGAATTCCTACAAACAAGCCTTAGACTGCCCTGCTTCAGGTCTGAATTATCTAAATTTTCAGCTCGCGCTTCGCGCTCGCAATATTTGATTAGTGAGATGCGTATGATAATCATGATAACATTGACTACAAAAAGTGCTTCATGTGTTCAGATGTAATTCTAACAAAATCAGTAAGCGCTTGGCACTCGCATTACATGACTATGGTGAGATATGTATACTATTAAGAGATTCCTAAAATATAGTCCTTAAGATCTCCCTGTTTGGGATCAATATATACAAAAATTTCGGCTCGCGCTTTGCGCTCGCATTGTTTAGCAAGACAGGTACGTATCATGATTACAAAAACTCGATTATAAAGTCCTTTTTTAGGTCTGAATATCAAAAATTTTCAGCTCGCGCTTCGCGCTCGCATTATTTGATTGCTGATATGCGTATGTTATTCATGATTACAATGACTATATACAAGTGCTTCCTTAAAATGTCTCTATATTAGGTCAGTATACCTGACAACTTAGCGCGCTTCGCGCGATCACTATAATTTTATAAGTGACTCAAAAATGTTGCTGGTGCCCCCCCCCCCCCCCAATGCCGTGACCCACGGTACGCCACTGATAGGCATAATCATACGCTGTCGCGATCGCCCCTAACCTGTAGGTTTATTGTCATTTTGTCCACTCGCCACATGGTCTGATGTCATTTCGTCTACCATCAGTTGGTCTACTATCCACATCGCCAAATTACCATTTCGTCCCATTACCATTTTGTCCAATAGCCAGTTGGTCTAATACCAATTTCGTCTATAATCATTTTGTCTAATAACCATTTGGTCTAATTGCATTTTTTTGCCAATTGGTCCAATAGCCACTTTGTCCATTTTCATTTTGTCTATTACCATTTAATCAATAGCCAACTGGTCTAAAGGCAATTGGTCTAATGTCCACTTAGTCTACTTTCGTTTCGTCTATGTTCCATTTGGTCTAACTGCAGTTGGTCCACTGTCACTTAGTCTAAACCCATTTCGTTTAACAATCATTTGGTCTAATTGCCATTTGGTCTAATCACCAATAGGTCCAATTGCCATCTGGGCCAAACATAATTTCGTCTACAATCATAAATAGTCTACTACTAGCAGCCCTACGTGTTCGGTGACTGTGTATTGCTGACTCGACTCCTGTTGCTATTGTGATTTGTGATTAATTTATACCTGTTGTTTGGTAGATCTTTTATATTATAATTGTACACTATTTTAAGCTCCATTATAATAATGCTCTTATGCAAGATAATGTATGTTATCGAACAGGCAATGCCAGCGCGAAGCACGATCTAGCGAAAAATTTATATGGAAGAATTTATATTTTCCAGATCTTCCCCTCACGTTTTATTCACTTGTATTCCTCCTCTTATTCTACCTATTCTCTTTTCTCCTCCTCCTTTCCCACTTTTCTCTCCTCTTTTTTAAAAATATTTTCTGTGCCGCCAATAGCTGTTATTGTTATTATTGATAAATTTATCATTATCTATTACTATTATATGATGATGATGATGAATGATGATTATCAATTTTAGGTTTGAACTTGTTAAAATAAAAAAAGAAAGGAGGGTAAATTCCAAATCAAAGAACCTATTTCAATTTTATTATTTTTAACCACTCCACCCCCCCTTGTGTGCGTGATGTGATAGAGAGAGAGAGAGAGAGTGGGGGGAGATCTGTATCGATGAACTACATCAATCCATTCCTGATAGTAGGCCTAGTTATCATCATGATTTTTTAATCATTTATTTTATCTTCAATAATTTCAAGGCCATTTCGCCGCCCCCGCTCGGATAACTGATAACGCAACGTATTTGTGTTTTGACAAAATGGCTATTGGACGAATTGGCTATAAGACTTCATGAATATTGGACGATTTGGGAATGGGACGAAAATGTTTATTAGACGATTTGGTTGTTAGACGAACTGAATTATTGGACCTAATGGGTGTTGGACGAAATGATAATTAGACGAAATGGCAATTGAACGAGTTGATAAGTAGACGATTTTGGATATTGGACCAACTGATATTAGCCGAAATAGCTATTGGACTAAATGAACATTGGACGAACTGATTAATGGACGAGTTGGCATTAGCCTAATTTAAATGGAATTAGACTAAATTATGGGCGGTAGACAAATAATAATAATAATAATAATAATATAGGTATATTTACCCAGGGTAGCCACTTCAGTTTCGAAAACTGTTCTACCAGCGGGCCCTGCTATTATTATTACAAAATGGTTGAGGAGGAGAGGGCGCCATGAGGAACGACGACATCACGCAATTTGGAAGTGCTGAATAATTCGTTAAAACAGGCGCGTAGCCAGGGGGGCGGTGGGGGCGGTCGCCCGCCCCCCAAAAAAAACGTCCCCAAAAAGAAAAAAAAGGAGGGAAAAGGAGAGGAGAAAAGGAAAAGCGAAGGGAGGAAAGGGAAGAAAGGTAGTTTTGTGGGTTTTCTTTTTATTTTTTCTCAAAAGAGAAACTATTCACTCTTGCTCTAAATTTATATGAATTTTTCTTCCGCACTGTGCGCGGTTAAATGACAATATTGCAGTTCTCCTTTGTATCCCCTCACCCTTTCTCTAACCCTGTTTTTCCACCTCAGCTATATGTGTTACATTAGGGCATGGAATTAGATAACCCAGGGAGCCCAGGGGCTTACCGTGTATTTGACCATAGTCACTGGACTAGGGTGATTTATGGTCTAAATATCTCTCCAAATAAATTGTGAAAACAGAAAGTATACAATTACCACGATTATATGGATGAAGGTCTAACGAGTGGCAGTTTCCTGACATCTGGGCACAGACTGGAACCTAAAAAAAAACGAGAAGTTCTCTCCTTCTACCCCCGTCTCGATCGACCATTTTTGTTAAAAATCGTAACAAAATGGCCGATCGAGACTGGGTAGAAGGAGATAACTTTTCGGTTTTTTTAGGTTCCAGTCTGTGCCCAGATGTCAGGACCCACCCCCTAGGGAGCGCGCTTCGCGCGCTCTGTAAGTGTTGGCACGCTTCGCGTGCATTTACCGCCCCCTCCAAAATGAAATCCTGGCTACGCGGTTGCGTTAAAATCCTACGAAATCCACGGAATGAACTGCAAATAATAACTGATTTTAACATGAAATGAGTGGAAACAAGGAAAAGAACAAAAGAGGGCCATATTTGTTACGACCTAACAAGCTTACGAGAGATTTGAACATGTCTAATAATCAAGTCACCACGGAAGAGGACCATGCATTAGAAGCTGGGAAGACATCAGACATGGTAACACGTGCAGATTTTCAAAAACTGTCTAACCAGATTCTACAACGTTTGGATACATTGGGCTCTCAGATGACTGCTATCAAGAAGGATATTTCAGGAATGCATACAACACTCGCTGATCTACAAGTTGCAGCAGCAGATTCGGCTTCAAGAATAAGCGCAATTGAAAATCAGGAAATTCCGAAGCTAAGAAAGGAGAAAAATGCTATGGAAGCACAAATTAAGGATTCAATCCTTGCTCTGGAGCTACACGATCGCAAACTCAACCTTCTGCTGTACGGAATAGAAAAGGAGAAAGATGAAAATATTGAAAGGAAAGTAAGAAGCAGCATACAGAAATTAGGCTTTACCCAGGAGGAAACGAGTAAAATGAAGTTCGTAAACGCCCATAGGCTTCCAAGACGCCAGATTCAGGGGAGCAACGCAGAGGTCCGGATCCAATCATCGTTCGATTTATAAGTATGTTCGATCGCGATGCAGTATTGAAAAAATATCAGCAAAGTCAGCTTAAGAAAAATCACCATGCTCAACCAAATTCTGATAGTCCACGGCTTCGGTTTGTCACAGATCTTCCATTACAATTGAAAAAGCGACGGTTTGAGTTGGAAAATCACGCCTATCAATTGATGAAAAATGAAAATAAATCAACAAGGATCCGTCTAAATGGAATCAAGCTAACCCTAGAGTGTCGAGTAAAGGGATCAACATCACCTTGGACAACACTTGTAAACGCTTGAAAAGAAGTTGGTCTGTACAACCACATATTTATCATGTTCATTGATTCAATGTAAAACACACAACAAAATATTGTAAAAATGTGAGCACCTTGAAAGAAAATATTGTATCATGAATATGTAATTTCACTGTAAAAGATTTTTTTTTCACAGTGAGTATGGCTAAAAATTCCATCGGATTGTTCTGATATTCAGAAAATATTGAATATATGGAATAACAATACTATGATTGTCCGAATCCAGGATAGTTTCTAAAAGAAAATACAGAATTAATTCAAAACAGTATAAAGTAAAGAAAAATAAATTAAACAATTAAGTAAAAAATTGCTATCACAGATGGGAAACATCAATGATAAATAAGTTTCCACTTTATGTTTGAAATAGCAGATATATAGATTCACAAAATAACAAAATGCCAAAAGAAGGTATTGACTAAGATGAATAGTATTTGCTATAAATGTATATTGGTTATATGCTCTGATTTTTTATATAAATACTTTAAGTTGAAATGTGGAACAACCAGTTTTCATCTATGTATGCATACAATCTCATGTAAAAAGAAAGGTGACTTTTATTTCAGTACATTGATGTATTTATTGTATCATTCACTCAAACAGCACAGACCACAGATTACTTGCCACATATATACGCATGGCATGTGGTGATACAATTCTTAAGACATGAAACTTTAATTGAAAGATTGTACAATGAATAATACTCAAAGATTAAAAACATCCAATATGTAGATAGTGAAGTAGACATAGGCTTGTAAAACTAGAAAAAGTGGAGTAAATAATGACTTCATAGCTTGTATAGAGAGAGTAGTCATTTTCAAGTTTGACAATTTTGAAATAGAATGATGATATAATTATATTGATACGAGAGAAAAAAATACAAGTTGTGACATTAAAAATGTCCTAGTTAAACGTAGAGTATTTTTTGAGTTATATATTAAGAACGAAATGGAAATAAAATACATGATTCCATTCATTCACTTTGTACAATTATTGCAGTCATTAAGCATAGTTTAAAGTGCTTGAGCTGTGAGCTAGTATGTCCGCATAATCACAATTGGACGAGCAATTGAGTGGATCAATTATGTTTTTACAGAGAGTCAAGATATTTTGTATTTTTCAAAAGGAAGATTTTTTTTCCTTGTATATTTACTTGATAAACACTGTAAACATTTTCCGGAATATTAATATGAAAAGAGCATTCATATGACTGTCAAATGAGAAGAGATCAATATTATTGTGTGTATTAAGCGAGAACATAAGAAATAGGCATGTTTATCATGCAATTTACATTAAATATTTTTAAGATGTATTTTGACCTTGGTTATGTTTCTTTGAAAAACTAATACGAGGAGATCTGTAACTCAATCGATGAAAGTAACATCACTATTAGCAATTTTCTTCAGCCTGATTTTCTCGGAAATGTTTAAAAGCTGATGGAAGAATGATCAGGAAGTAAATTGAAGAAACTTCGATTTATGTTTAAGTCATTCTAGGTAATTTGGTTGAGCACAGACATAAAAGTTGAGAACTCATTAGGCCAAAGGTGCTGTAAATAGCAAATAAATATATATTACTATCATTTCCCTTACTTTTTTTTCATTATTTACAATTGCATCTACTTTAAAAAAAAATATTTTAGGGTTTTGAAGCTTCGACTTTTACCCTTTTCATTTGGATATTTATAAACACATTCTACAGCACCGGAATCGCTGTTCGCCTATTCTCATTTCAATGATCTGTGTTCATCTTAATTTATTCCTACATTGCATTTACCCTTGTTATGTTAAACGGTTGTAAATTCCCGGTCACACACTAGATATTTTTTTTAGGAACGACTGACGGGAAAGAATGCTCTTTCATAAAATAAGGGCAAGGTTCAAGCTCTTTACAGATCTTACGTTCTTATGTAAGAAATGGATTTCGTAGGAGACCCCATGGGAAAGTCCTACTCTCCTTTTTTATGTGTGGTATTTATGTAGGGAAACGTAATGTGAGTCTCTTGTCTTGTTCAGGTGTTGTTTTGGTGTCGTCTTTTATGTTATATGTCTTGTTTTGTCTTGTAACTATGTTTTTAAAAAAAATCCCTCCGATGGCTTTTATATGGGTTATGCTATGTTTCGATCTATGAATAGTAAGTTGAAAATTATCTCCGTAAATTGCAGGGGTCTGGGAAACTTGCAGAAAAGAAAAGATGTATTGAATTATCTTAAAAGTAAAAATGCTGATATTTGTTGTTTATTAGATACGCATTTCGTGCCTGAGATAGAGGCTATTGTTGAACTTGATTGGGGCGGTTCATGTTTTTTTTGCAAACAAATCCTCTATAATGCTAGGGGTGTCGCGATATTATTTGATAACAAAAATCAGTGCGAAGTGAAACAGGTATTATATGACAAAAATGGTAATTATGCTGCTTTAAGTCTTTGTATTGGACAATTATAATTTTCTTTGATTTCACTTTATGCCCCAAACGAGGATTGTCCCAGTTTTTTTGAAGAATTAGAGAATATTATATTACACCTAAACGATCCTATTGTAATTATGTGCGGAGACTGGAATTTACTCCAGGATCTTGATTTGGATTCATATAATTACGTTAGATTAAATAATAAAAACTCACATCACAAAGTTACAGAAATGAAAAATGATTTTAACTTAATTGATCCATGGCGATCTATTAATCCAGATTTAAAACGGTATACTTGGAGACAACCTAGTCCTTTAAAACAAGGTCGTTTGGATTTTTTCTTGATATCTAATCAATTACTTTCTTTGGTTTCAAGTTGTCAGATCCATAATAGCTATAGATCTGATCATTCAGTGATTAGTTTAGAACTCAAATTAGATAATGGTCGATGTCGTAACAGATTTTGGAAATTCAGCAGTTTACTTCTAAATGATGAGGAATATGTAAAAATTATAAGAGATAAAATAAAAGAAATAACAACGAATTATATTGACAAGAATGAACACAATGAGGCTAAGTTTGAGGATATCAATAAGAAATCTTGCAAATTTATTGTAAGCGACCAGGTATTTTTTGAAATCGTGTTAATGGAACTACGAGGATGTACGATTAAATATGAAACACACAAGAAAAAGGTGATAAATAAAACAGAAATGGACTTAAAAATAATATAAAACAATTGGAAATTAACTTAAATTTGGTTGGTAATAAGGATAACAAATTAGATCAGATAGTCTCGTTAAAAGAAGATTTGGAATCTATAAGAAGAGAAAAACTTAAAAGAAAAGAGGAAAGAGTTATATTACGAGAATTGAAATATGGGGAAAAACCCTCCAAATATTTTTTTAACCTTATGAAAAAACGTAGGACAGAAAAACAAATTATTCAACTGCTTGATAAAAATAATGATGTGTTATATACGGATGAGGAAATAAAACGAGAAGTTCTCATGTTTTATGAAGAACTTTACGGTTTTCAACAGGTGTCAGATTTTCGTGATATTTTGCAAGAACTAAAAGAAATCGAACATAATCCAGTTTCAGACGAAAACGCAAAAATGATAGAAGGAGAGATCTCTTTCGAAGAAATTCGTAAAGCAAGATGGGTTTACTGCAGAATTTTATAAGTTTTTCATGCAAGATATTGAAATTTACTTATCAAGAAGTTTGAACTCAGCATTTGCTTGTGGAAACTTATCACATTATCAAAATTTAGGAATAATAAGTTTGTTACCGAAGGGGAATAAGCCGAGAAACTTGCTCAGAAATTGGCGACCAATTTCTTTACTTAATGTCCAATATAAGATTCTTTCCCATTGTATTTCGAATAGAATAAAACCGTTGTTAGAAGAAAATATACACAACGATCAAAAAGGTTTTCTCGCTGGTAGATATATAGGTGAAAATATTAGAATTATTTATGATATAATTTCCTACACAGAAAATAATGACATACCTGGTATAATTCTTTTTATCGATTTTGAAAAGGCATTCGATTGTGTTTCGCATGATTTTTTATGGAATGTACTGCACTTTTTCAATTATGGTGATAATATTATAAAATGGATTAAAGTTATGTATGCTAAATCTACTTCTAGTGTTTTGGTTAATGGCTGTTTAACCTCACGTTTCAACATTAAAAGAGGATGTCGCCAAGGGGACCCCCTCTCTCCCTATTTGTTTATACTGTGCGCAGAGATCTTAGGAATGTTAGTAAGAAAATCTCAACGGATTAAAGGCATAGTTATTGATAAAAAAGAATACAAACTATTGCAATATACAGATGACACCGTTTTGTTTCTCGATAGTAAGGAAAGTTTGCAAAATGCACTAGACCTTCTAGACATGTTCTCGAAATATTCTGGTTTAAAGGTTAACATGACTAAAACGCAAATATTGTGTATTGGGTCTCTGAAAAAAACTGTTCAGATTGATTTGCCTGGGACTGATATAACGTTGATTAACATGAAATTCGTTAGATATTTAGGAATCGATTTCTGTATTGATCTGAAAATTCTCCCTGATTTCAATTATAATAGAGTATTTGATCAACTAAAAAGACAAATGATATCATGGTCAAAGCGTAATATTTCTGTATTTGGTCGTGTAATCCTTGTCAAATCATTGCTTGTTTCACAATTCAATCATTTATTCATGTCTATTCCAAATCCGTCTGAACATCTTTTGAAATCAGTAAATGTGTCTTTTTAAAAAATTTGGAAGGGGAAACCCGACAAAATAAGCAGGAAACAGATTGTTTGTAACTATGAAAATGGTGGACTTAAAATGATCGATGTTGGACACTTTTCTAGAGCTTTGAAGCTGTCTTGGATAAGAAGAATACTGTCAAATTCATGTGAAGAAGTTTCTCATTTAATGTATGCATTTTTGAAACCGTTAGTAACATTAGAATGGGGTAAAGGGGATATATATTTCACCAAACTATCACTCATGGTCCGAAACAGTTTTTGGAAGGAAATTTTTATTATAGTTTCCTCCTTTATTCGAAATGTTCAGTGTACATCTCTTTTTTGGCCGGCTATTCCTATACAATTCTGATGTAAAAATTGGTGGAAAAGGTATATTCTTAAAGGAATGGTGGGACAAAGGCATTATATTTATTAACGATTTATTAGATGAAAATGGAAAACTTCTGGAAAGAGAAGAGTGTGAAAAAAGATTTTCAATCAAAATTCAGTTTCTTCATTATTATGTCTTATGTCAGATTGTTAAATGTAAGTATAAAGCTCAGTTGAATACGTGTAATATGAAATCTAGTGAACCATTATGCCCTGCTTATATCTCTCATTTACTGAAGGACAAAAAAGGATGTAGACATGTATATTATATCATGTTAAAAGAAAATGATGATAACTTGACTAAATTGTGTAATAGACTGTTTGTCAATGGCATTTCGATGGACACCAGAGATATGAAAAAATATTTTAAAACGATGTTTCGATGTACAACTTATACTACAATGAGGTACTTTCAGTACCGACTGCTAAATAAGATATTATATTTGAATAAGGATCTTGTAAAGATGAAAATAACTGCAGATGCAAAATGCTCTTTTTGTGGAAGGGAAGAAGAAAACGCTATACATTTTTTTATCAATGTCATGTGGTAATCTTATCTGGGTACGATTTACAGACTGGTTATACAGTTTAACAAGATTTAGAATAAATCTTTCTGCTGTACATGTTTGGTTTGGTTTCACAGAAAAAAGAAACGATGCTTTAAATTGTTTAATAATTTGGACGAAACAACAAGTATACTCTGCTCGTGTGGAAAAGACCATACCTAATTTTGAGAAAATTAAACAATATATAAGAAAATGTTACAAAAATGAGAGGCAAATCAGTATTATGGAAAACAAAACACATAAATTTGATAAAAATTTGTAAATTTCGAAAGAATTCTTGTCATTTTGTAATAAGATTTCCGGACCTTTATATGTATTTCTGTTTAATGTAAACATATTTTCATGATGAATGTGCAGTGTTTTTCGGGTGAGAGGTGATCAATTATTGTTGGAGTGGCCTTGTTCGGTGCTCATTTGTTCTTTCAAGGAGCTTCCAACACAAGCTCATTGGTTCTTTGCTGCTGCAAGTGTCGGCGGCGGAATAGTCTACAACTGTAGACCCACATCTGCAGTGTGTGTATCACAGCTGATTCAACGAGTCTGCATAGCAGACTAGGTCTACTGAGGCTGCAGATGTGAAATGGCTCGCTTCGCTCGCCCTTTCAGGCTTCGCAAACCAGCTGCGATCCCACTTCACGAGCCATTCAGAGTCTGCATAGCAGACTAGCGGCGGAACGGATGGGTGTAGGACATGGCCACTCTAGTATCGGTTGACTTTTGCTTGAAACGCCCTGTAGGCCTATACTTTGTACAATATTATGCTATGTGTGTATAATATGTTATGTCATTTATATCATTGTTAAAATGTTTATGCAAATATATGCCCTATCGGAGGGAAATAAAAAAAGCTTTAAAAAAAAAATGGTTGTAGACGAAATGGTATAGACGAACTGATGATTAGACGAAATGGCTATTGGACGAAATGGTGACTGGACGAAATTGGTGGTGGACGAAATGTTGATGGACGAAATGGCATTAGACAAAATGAAGGTAGACCATCTGGTGAGTGGACAGAATGGCAGTAGACGAATCGGCAATTTACCGGTCTGGATCAGTGACTACAATGTCCCCGAAACTGTGCAAACAGTCAACGTAGAGGGAAATAATCTACTTGTTCTCAAGCCAGTTTTCAAGCGCAACTTAGCAAGCAAGGTCTTCCCGTTGTCTATAAGCACTTTTTTTTGTTTTGTTTTATTTGTTATCATACAATGAATAAAGGGAAATTATCTGAAAGCTATACATTTATGTTCAGTGTTTTTTTTTATTTGATGAAGTCGACAAAAAAAAGAGAAGTGAATTAAAGTGTGCCACCCTCCAGGGCTGGTCCTACCGCTACCTGCTACCCCCGGGGGTGGCACTCGACCAAAAAAGTGGTGGGGGTGTGCCGCGGGCGAGACAAAAAACGGGGGCCTTGGAGCGGGCTTATTGTAAAAAGGAGGGTCCTCGGAACGGGCTTCGGAACTACAAATGTTTGTGAAAACGGGGGTCCTTGGAACGGGTCGCCTGCGTGCGAGTGCGTATGCATCCCTATGGAACGTGCATGCAGCTGGGCTTCGGCACTACTGCCGGGCGCGCTAGCGCAGAGGCGATGGTCAGACAGCGAGCTGCGGCCGCAAAATTGCAACCGGAACGGCGTAACGGAAAATATGCGAAGCCCTGGAGCGGATTTTTTTCTTCTTTTTTTCTCGTGAAGAAGAAAATGCTATGCTTTGGAGCGGCTTTCTTTGTTCTTTTTCTCAATAAGACACAAATGCTATGCCTCGGAACGGAAATTTGAGTGTAAAAATGGGGGTCCCCTCCGCGGCACATACCCACTATGCATTATATACTGAGTGCCCCCCCCCCCCCCCCGGGCTGCTACCTTTTCCAATCAATGTGTACAAAAGTAAAACCGTAAAAATTACAACCTCACTGTTGCTTTTCTTCTTAACCTCATCTTTCGTCTCAGCTCCCATGCACCACTCTTTTTCAAAATTGTTCCGCGTTCCCTGTATTAGATTGGCGGGAAGCCACAAAACCTTGAATCTGTTTGCAGCTGCATGCACTTTAATATTTTACCTAATTTAATACTATCAGGGGCGAATCAGCTTAATGGGAGGGGGGGGGGTAGATTTTTCATCCAAACTTTCTCTGATCGGCTGCTAAAAGCTTATTTTTGTTGGAATTTGAGGGGGTTACTCTAAATAAAGACAGAATCTTAGCTCTATACAAACAAAATAATGTAGTAATGCGAGCGTGAAGCGCGAGCTCATTTTCTTTTTTGTATTCAATAATTTTTTACCTGAAAATCGAACATTCTGAGCAGTTTTTGTTATCATAAACAATGATAAACAAGATACCTAATAACTACATGTGAACAATAAATGCCCGCGCGAAGCGAAGCTGAATTTCTTAATATACTAACCTGTAAAGGGACCTGTAAGGACTTTTTGCCGTGACCCATGCAGATGATACATTTCTCAACCACCTCTCAAAATAAAACGCTTGCTGATTTTTTTTATTATATCGAGACAACCTAATAACCGGGATTTGTAAGCACTTTTTGTTATTATTAACAAGATCATCTTAGACTTGTTTGAAAATCATTAAGAGGGCATACGTATGAATTATACGAGCGCAAAGCGCAAGCTGATTTTATTTTATTTTTTGATATAAAATATGTAAGAACTGGGCAATTTACACACTCTTGTTTTAATGTTTTAAACATTGATAGACATCTAAAAAAATAACTTGGCAGAATTAGATACTTTTGTCAGTAAATAAACCTATCGAAATACAAGACTTAATAATAATAATTTGGACGTATGACCTATTGTGTCCCACCCTTACTTTTAGGGGGACTTCCCTGATCCCCTACAGTCTGTCGCCCATGCTGTATCGTCATTGACATTCACGTCATCATTATTTAATCACTATTAGGTCTATATTATCATTCTGCCATGATTTATGCTTATTTCAATCATCATTAGGATAATCATAATACTCGTCCAGAGATATATCCTAGAATGTGGTTGCGGTAGGGGCGGGCTTTGTGTGTTTGAGTGGGGGGGGGGGGGGGGGAGTAATCGTCTCACAGGGTAGTCATCATATAGGGAATGGTCCTAACGTGTTATTATTATTTGGGTGTGGGGTCACCCCGAACCCCAAATGACAACAACCCAAAGCACTTCCATGTTTTAACCAAATTAAAATGAAAATCTAGTTTTTGTAATAGATTTTGTTAAAATATTCAGGAACAATATCACATTTCATCATTTTCCCTCTTCTTCCTTTCCTCATTTTTCTTGGTTGTGGAACTTTTTTTTTTTGGGGGGGGGGGGGAGTGCACCCATGTCCCTAACTATATAGGGGAAGGCGGGGTAAGTTGAGCATAGGGGCAAGTTGAGCCACCAGCCCCAGGCCAATAATGAATGAGTCAGACATTGTGGGGATGTCATGTATTGATTACCCATTGCATTACCCCTAACCCCACCACATTGTTTTCAACTTTGAAACAAAAGGTATTTTATTAGAGGGAAAAATACAAATTTCAGCCAACAAAGTAAAAAAGGGTGTGAAATAGATAAGTGCTTTTTACCCACATACGTCCAGGTATGGATCTTCATTCTTGTCAGAGTCATTTACATGATGGATCTATATAAGAAATGTGTGGATGCGAAATTATCGCATTAAGTTTGGACTGGGGTAAGTTGAGCCAGCCAACATGGGGCAAGTTGAGCCATGGTAATTCTTATGGTAATGTATGTAAACAAACAAAAAACAACCTTAAAAAAGACATTGATATGCAGGCAGAAAGGTGCAAAGTTACTTGACTGTTCTTTTCCTTTTAGAGGATGTTAGTATTTATAGAGAATTAGCAAGTAAAAGACTTTAAATAAAAAAATTGACATACTGGTTCTTCCCCTATAGGGGAAGGCGGGCCTGGCGGGGTAAGTTGTGACACTTTTTGCATTTTGCATGATAGAATTGATATGACTAATAATATTGTAGAAATAAGTACCTTGCCTTTAAATATGATTATTGGGAAATCTTTTTCACCTATATTCAACTTTCTACCCCCACACTGAAAGTCGTTGTGACCTTTGAAAAAAACGATGTCAAGTGGCACAACTTGCCCCATCTGTGGGGTAAGTTGTGCCACCTTCGAGGGTAAGTTGAGCCACAAAAACTATGTACAAAATGTATGCGGGAAGAACCAGCATGTCAATTTTTTATTTAAAGTCTTTTCACTTGCTAATTCTCTAAAAATACTAACATTCTCTAAAAGTAAAAGAACTGTCATGTGAATTTGCTCTTTTTTGCCTGCATATCGATGGCTTTTTAAGGTTTGATTGTGTTTTCATTTACATTACCATAAGAATTACCATGGCTCAACTTGCCCCATGTTTGCTGGCTCAACTTACCCCAGTCCGAACTTAATGCGATAATTTCGCATCCACACATTTCTTATGTATCCATCATGTAAAAAACTGTGACAAGAATGAAGATCCATACCTGGACTGACAATGTTGTTCATATGCTTTATTATATGTAAAGAAGTGTGTGTGTAAAAAATACTTATCTATTTCACACCCTTTTTTACTTTTTTGGCTGAAATTTGTATTTTTCCCTCTAAAAAAGTACTTTTTGTTTCAAAGTTGAAAACAATGTGGTGGGGTTAAGGGTTATGTAATGGGTCATCAATACATGACACCACCATAATGTCTAACTAATTCATTATTGGCCTGGGGGCGGTGGCTCAACTTGCCCCTATGCTCAACTTACCCCGTCTTCCCCTACATTTTGTAGATAGTTTTTGTGGCTCAACTTACCCCGCAGATGGGGCAAGTTAAGCCATTTGACATCTCTTTGTTCAAAGGTGACAATGACTTTCAGTGTGGGGTAGGAAGTTACACATAGGTGAAAATTATTTCAGAAGAATTAAATTTAAATGCAAGGTACTTATTTCTACAAGATTATTAATCATATCAATTCTAACATGTAAAAAGCAAAAAGTGTCACAACTTACCCTTCCCCTACGCCCAGTGGCGTAACTACGGGGGGGGGGCATGGGGGGGCACGTGCCCCCCCCCCAATCGGCTGGCAAAAAAAAAAAAAAAAAAAAAACAGGGGAAAAGGAGAAGAGGAGAGAGAAAGGGAGAGAAACGAAGAAGGAAAGAAAAAAATTATTGTTCATTATAATGTTATATAATAATTATGTTATGTTATATTACATTTCAAAAATTTCATAACTTTATGAAACACAATTTGCTCAGGGCTTATGTCTTCATTGTTCCTGGTGCTCGCATTGTCTGTTTAACGAGATATATAATCCTATTGTACTAAAACCTCCCGTTTTCAAGTCAATACACACCAAATAGATTTCCTCGCACTTCGAATTATTGTTTTATGTAGTGACATAATATGTCATATGGCATATTATGCTTCTTTTTCATGACTACTTAAAGTGATTGCCCCATATTGAGGTCTTAATATAAAACATTTCCTGCCCGTGCTTATGTTCGCATTAGTGGATTGGTGAGATATGTGTGCTCTTCATGAATTCCTAAAATCAGTCCTTAAAATGTCCCCTTTTCTGATCTGAATATCAAAAATTTTCAGCTTGCGCTTCGCACTTGCATCATTTGGTTAGTGAAATACACATGGTCTTCATTAATTCCTACAAACAAGCCTTAAAATGTCCTCTTCAGGTCTGAATTTCCTATAATTTTCAGCTCGCGCTTTGCGCTCGCATTAATTGATTAGTAAAATGCGTATGATAATTATGATTACAATGACTGCAAAAAGTGCTTCATGTGCCATTTAGATGTAATTCTAAAAAAATCAGTATGCGCTTGGCACTCGCATTAGATGACTATGGTGAGATTTGTGTACTCTTAATGGATTCCTTTAAAAAGAGTCCTTAAAATATTCCTGTTTGTGGTCAATATATACAAGAATTTCAGCTCGCGCTTCGCGCTCGCACCATTTGGTTAATAAAATACGCATGGTCTTTGTGAATTCCTACAAACAAGCCTTAAAATGTCCACTTCAGATCTGAATTTCCTATATTTTATTAGTGTGATGCGTGTGATAATCATGATTACAATGACTAAAAGTGTTTCATCTGTTTAGATATATATAATTGTAACAAAATCAGCAAGCGCTTGGCACTCGCATTAGATGACTATGGTGAGATATGTATGCTCTTAATGGATTCCTGAAATGTAGTCCTCAAAATGTCCCTGTTTGGGGTCAATGTATACAAAAATTTCAGCTCGCGCTTCGCGCTCGCATTGTTTGTTTAGTGAGATAGATATTATGATTACAAAAATTTGCTTATAATGTCCCTTTTTAGGTCTGAATATAAAAACAAATTCAGCTCGCACTCGCATTATGCGGTCAGTGAAATACATATCCGTTTAATGGCACTGTCCTTAAAATGTCTATATTAGGTCAGTTTATCTGGCAACTGAGCGCGCTTCGCGCGCTCACTAAGTGACTAAAAAAAATTCTGGTGCCCCCCCCCATGCCGTGACCCACGATACGCCACAGCCTACGCCATTGCTGGGAATTTAGTGTTCTGAATTATGATAGGCATGAGTATGAGTTACTATTTGTTTAGGGTTTGAGCTACCTAATTTTGGTTTGATCCAGGTCCTACATGCATTAATTAGTCGTCTGTCTTTTTACTCCTTAAAAATAACATTACGGTTGGCGAACGGCCGATCACGGACGGAAGGACAGGTATGAACATAGAGATACATGTCGGCCGCCCGGCCTGTTAGCTCCCAGAGGAAAGCGCGGCAGGGGAATTCCCCTTTCTTTTATCAGACCTGCCAAATACAAAAATGAAATCAAGGTTTTGTGTAAATACAACATGCACGCTGACTGCAAGTTTTAAAAAAAAAAAGGTACCGTTCTATACACAGCTGGCAAGCGGTTGAATGCACGCGTCGTCCGTACGATTTCTTTGTCGTAAGCTATGCGCCTTCTTAGCGTGTCATTTACTATGGAGACATCACCAGCGTTGCTTCTGGTGACCCCTGCTGTAGACAGTCTTCTAGGCTCTACGTTACTTTGAATTTTTGAAATGATAAAACACTTTATTTATGAATGTTCCGTAGTTGATCAACACTGTTTTTGCGAGTTGATAAGTTTCTCTAGATCCAGACAGGCTGGACTGGCCGGACTGGCGCTTTTGATCTGAGAAATCTGCGGTGCAGGTGTCACTCGTTTTCTTGACTTGTGTTTGGAAACATGTAGTTTTTATGTATACTAACGTTAGTCCAATCCAAAGTCTGCAAAGAATCCTTCTTGAAACTGGAAACGTTTGCTGCGTGAAGAATAAAAATCTAACCAAGATTAATTTTGGCCATCATAAGCCTGATTCAAACATGACGGGAGATTGCCCTGTAAAAACTGCAGTCGAGGAGGAGTCGAATGGAAACAGCCTGTCCAACTCCCCTAACGTGACTCTTCCGACTGGACCTGGGACCTCAGCTGATGCTACCCCAGTCGCCGGCGCCACTGGGGTGAAGCATCATCGCCATCGACACAAATTGAAACATAGATACCGGTTCGAAAAGACCCTGGGTAAGGGGACCTATGGCAAAGTCAAACTTGCCACAGAAATCAGCACTGGTAACCAGGTCAGTATTTGCTTAAGTTAATTACATGTAGATATTAACTGTAGAGTGTAGGCCTACACTACAGTACAGACAGTTTACAACGCTGCTCTGCACAAGCGTATGGCCATTGGTTGGGGTAAATTTGTCATTGTGCCTGGCTGGATTTTTTTATTTATTTATTTATTTTTTTTTTTTTGGGGGGGGGCGGTAGTTCTACATTGACATTGGTTTTCAGAATGAAAAAGAAAATGTATTCTACTTCTTAGCTTTGTGTTATGCCAATGCAGTGAAAAATTCAGTAACATGCAAATAAGTAGATGTTCCTCACTATTTTTTTATCATGTTTATTGTTTGAATTAGACCTATGCAATATTTCAATTTTTACAGATTTGATGAAATAAGGACCAACTTGACCGAACCATAAAATATTAAGATAATGGTAATTCCACAAGGGAGGAATAAAACTTTGTTTCACAGGACAATCAATGAGGAGAAAATTAAGATATTTAATATTTCATTTATACAAAAGAAATAGTGAGTGACGTCATCAGTCTCCTCATTGCATATCGACCATTACGTGCATATGACTGTTTTGTGAAATAAAGCGAAACCTAAAAAATTACTTTTTGATTTTACATCTGATTTTGATGAAACTTTCAGTGTTATGTTTGTTATTTTACATGCAAAATTGCATTTTTTTTCATGAAAATGCCATTCAAATAAATGATTTTGTAGCTCTTGTTTTGAAATTATCTCTGGAGGTGTTGATTTTTTTTTCCAATTCGTTTGTTTCTTTTTTAGGTGGTCTGTCTGTGACAGATCACCTCTTAATATATATTCAATTTCTAGGAGTAATTATTGATGAGCATTTGACTTGGAAACCCCATTTAGAATCAGTGTGTACAAAGGTTTCTCGAGGTGTAGGTGTTATATGTAGGTTAAGGTGTGTTTTACCTGGGTCTATTCTAAGAATCTTATACACCAGCATTGTGCTTCCCTATCTGACTTACTGCAATGTTGCATGGGGTAATACTTTTAAGACTTACATTGACAAACTAAAAGTTTTACAAAAGAAAATCATAAGGCTCATCACCAATTCGACTTTCAGACACCCTAGTAAACCTTTATTCCTTCAGCTAAAATTGCTCCCTTTTGACGAGTTAGTTGCATTTAATTGTCTGATTTTCATGTTTAATCTTCATTTTTGCCCCCAAATTTGCCTACTAAAAGACTTATTTCCCCTTAACTCTCAGATACACAATTACAATACACGTCAACATAACTTTATCCACCGACCTTATGTAAGAACTAATGTATCCTTAAATTCTTTCATAACAACCTGTATCAAGGAGTGGAACAGGTTACCTTCTGATATTAGGAACTGTACAACTCTTTATCGGTTTAAAGTGCAATGTAAAAAATACCTCTTTGACAATCTATTATCTTAGTTAAATTAGAAAGTTTTTTTCTTCCGCAGAGTCTATCATGTTTTACATGTATCTCGTAGTTGGCCACCCTAGTCATGTGTGTTTGCGTGTGTGTGTGTGTGAGTGTGTTTGTGTTTATGCTGACACTTGTTTAATGTACATTTTGTACATATTTGTAGTCGATATATCTGTTTATTATGTATTCTCCTTTGTCATTTTATACATTTAGATCTACATCTTATTTAGAGGTATAGGGCCCCACTCACAAGCTGTGCTTCTTCGGGGTCCTAGAAAACCGTTCATATTGCATCATGTATTCTTTTGTACCATCTGATCATTGATTTGTACTCATAATATGTCTGGTTTTTGAATAAATTGAACTTGAACTTGAACTTAATTTCGTCAGAATTTTCTTTATTATTTATTTTTAATGGCTACATATTTGTCGCCAAGATATCTCAAATGTGACAATGTCAAATTCATTGAATTTTATGTCATCTATGGGATCTGTCATGGAAACGCCAAAATAAGCTTTTCAAGGTCATCGGGTCATGATGACGTCATCTAGACGCCATTTTGTAAAATCACATTATCAATCATATCTCCATTATCAATTATCAAAAATTAACAATATTTACGTCACAATAACTTCAGGCCAGGGGTCAACTGGTTATGTCATCAAAGGTCATCCAGAGGTCAATGCGCACGCGTACGCGTGCGTTAAAATTTTAAAATGCTCAAAATCACCCAATGATCAAATGAGAGCACGTTTCAGGTCATACGTGTGCGCGCGCGTTTCCGTGCGTAACGCCTTGACGCAATGCAGAAACACCATTTTTCTTTATCTCATTGCATTGATAATATAATTTTGAGCAATTTGATACCTTGATCAACCTTCTACGACCATTAATAACGAAATTAACACCTGTTAAAGTTTGCAGCACGCGTGCGCGAGCTCTTTCCATAGGCTCTATATGGGCAAAAACATGCCTATTGAAAATTCACTGTAGCTCTTTAAATAGTCCGTTGACCCCCAATTTTTTTTCATATATCGATAGAATATGAGTTGTAAATTTGATTTCATGTCACCATTGTCCCTCAATTTGATCATGACGTCATCAAAATTGCGCCTAAACTGAAAATTTCATTTTTTCAAAAATGACGTCATCAAATTTATGCAAATTTGATTATAACTCCGTAAATATTGATCATTTTTCGCCCAGATTTCGATATGTTGTAGTTTAGAATGTATTCTTTCTCCTAAATTAACCTAAATTTTCATTTTGAGAAACGCATCATGGCGTAAAACAGCGATGAAAAGAGGCATGTCATTTTTCCTCATTTTGCGTGTAATCTCTATGGGACATGACTTTTTCTCAAAACTAGATTCTACATTCCTCTATTTCGTGAGCTATATCTCCATTTGTTCTTGTCAGTTATTCCTGAGCTTCTAGTATGTTGTAGCAGAGATTCTAAGCTTTCGGAAATGCTGCCTTCATTTTTCGATCAGATGCCGGGATCATCCCCGTTTTTTGCTTGCAAAATTGGATTTGTAATTCTCAAATTTGCTTACGTGTAATCTCTATGGGAACGTATAATTCTTATGGGGAATATCGTGGCTCAATGGATAACGCACTTGACTAGCGTCCTCGGGGGCGCAGGTTCCAGTCCTGGGGTGAACAAGATGATTTTTTTCCCCTTTTTTTTTCTTTTTACCACCTCGTACATGATCATTTATGACAATTAAAAGGTATAAAAGTTAAAATTTAGCAAGATAAAACACATTATAATTACTTTTTTTCATATCACATGCATCACCATAGACAATCCGTTGTCATCATGATGATCATATTGATCTACATGAACATGGTGATAGTGATCATGATGCCGAGAATAAGGACAGACCACCTAATTCGTCCGCATGACGAATTAAATTCTAGTTTAAGTGAATTATTTGTGGGTTTACCAATCTAACATTTTGTACTTAACTATTTTGCTGTTAATAAAGGACAAGTCCACCCCAACGAAAAGTTGATTTAAATAAAAATAGAAAAATCCAACAAGCAAAACACTGAAAATTTCATCAAAATCAGATGTAAAATAAGAAAGTTATATGACATTTTTAAGTTTCCCTAATTTTCACAAAACAGTTATATGCACATCCCAGTCGGGATGCAAATGAGGGAACTGATTTGTATTTTATTACATGAAATATGAAATATTCAAATTTTCTCCTCATTGTGCTGTATAACAAAGTTTTATTCCTCACTGAACATGTGAAATTACTATTAGATAGATAGATAACTGGTTTATTGATAAAAAACATAATTGCGACAAAGTCGAATTGCGATGAGTTTACAAAGGTACAGAGGCATTACATAATCATAATATTACAGAAAAATAAATTGAAATATTAGTTAAGAAAAATATATCACATAATCATATATTCATAATTTGATAAAATGGTAATACATTTTAAACATAATTCAGAAGTACAATACGAGATCAGTTTGAAAACAAATATATGAATTCAGAGAAGGATAATAAAGAATATGCACGTAGATGGAGGAGAAAAGTAGGTGAAGAAGGAAGGAGGGGAGAAGATACTGAAGTTAAGGAGAGGAGAAATAAGAGAAAAGGTGAAAGGGAAAAGGCTTACAAAAGAAAAAGGAAGGATGGAAGATGAATCACACAGACTGTAATATTGATAATTTAATGCAAATATAAAATTGACCCATATATGACAATGATACTCTATGTGATGAAATTATAATGGATTACAGAGTGTGAACTATATTGGAAGATAACCCCCCCCCCCTCCTGATCTGAACAAGGTACATGTAGCATTATCCCCGCCCTAAAGAAATAAATATACATCTCTTTCTCGCTCTCTCTCACACACAACAAACACATTGACCCTCACACACACCATTACTAGCATATTCCTACAATCCTCAGGGGAGAGTGTTCCAACGACAATGCTGTAACCATGGTAACAGATCATCGAACATTTCCTCGCCCCCCCAAAAAAAAATTAAGACACAATGTGTTACATTTTATGGTTCAGTCAAGTTGGTCATTATTGTCAAATCTGTAAAAATTGAAATTTGTATGATTCAAACAATAAAAACAAAAGAAATAGTGAGGGACATCATCGACTTTCTCATTTGCATGTCACTGAATTTTGCATATCACTGTTTTGTGAAAAACAGACGAAACTTTAAACTGTCATAACTATCTTAAGTTATTTAACATCTGATTTTGATGAAATTTACAGTATTATGCTGTTGTATGATTTTTATCTATCGATTCAAGTCAACATTTTTCTTGGGTGAACTTGACATTTAATTCACTTTTGATGATACAGTCGATCAATGTGTTCAAATATATGCGTATACATGTATCCTGCAAATTGCAGTTCATGCGTTTGAAAGTCCTTTGATTGCAGGGTGGTATCATACACGTTGAATTCCCTTGGAATATGATACAGAAGACATGGCTTATTAAACTAACTGGTTAAGAAGTCCCTATTTTTGTCCTTCCCTTTTGAATGAGATAGCTGTAGTAAATTGTAAATTGCAAAATTTAATGGCATTAGTAAATAATATACAAATAATGAATGTTTATGAGTGCAATGGACAGAATATTTCATGAGGTGAAAGATGAAATGATCCATTCAACGAGGCGTAGCCAAGTTGAACGGATCATTATTTCATCTTTCACCGAATGAAGTATTCTGTCCATTGCACGAATGAAAAAAAAAATCATTATTTGGTTTAATATGACACCTACAAAATTGATTTTTTTCATATGAAATTTACGACTTTCGATGCAAAACATGCTCATGCAGTGCGAGTTCGGTCTGTTGATTGTTACGTTATTACAACATGCGTACTGCTGGTGCATGCAGCTGCAGCAGTCTCGGTGCGCGCGTGCAATGGACGAAATCGTATGGATCCAAAATTGCACTATGAATGGATAAAAAAATGCACGGTTGATGACGTCATTGAAAAATGGGCTAAATGAATGATATCAAACAACCAATCAAATCACAAGGATCTATCTAGGTGTCATGTAATAATAGTTATAGTACAGTAGTAGATGTAGTAGTGGTGATGGTGGTGGTTGTGGAAGGTACAGTTTAAAGTATATTGTCACATGGACCTACTACTCTGACATGATTGTCATAACTGTACCAGTAAACTGTACATCCATGATATAAGATTCTACTAGAAGTAGAAGGAAATGAGCTTGAAACAGGCCTAGATTTCAATAAAGAATAGAAAATAAAGTCACCAGAGGTCAGTTGATTCCTAAGATAAAAGAGATCCTCCTCAGATTGAGCCTGAGCCTACTAATCCAAGGACAGAACTCAAGCGTGACTTGTTTTGTGAACAGACCAATCCTTGAAATGGTGTTAAACATAGACTAATTGTCCAATGAAGGAGAGACTTAACAATGGATTACTTGTGTATGACCTTGCTTTAGGGCCTATACTGACACCAGGGACTCAGTTTAATAATTATGAGGGGAGCAATAAAAAGCTCTCCTAGAACTTTTAAGGAGAGCGGTAGAGGAGCACTGCAAAAAGCTCTTCTTTAACATACAAGGGGAGTGTTTTGTCCAATTAACAAAACGGATGGAGGAAATATATGAACCAAGTTACAATCAACAACCAAAGGAAGGAAACAATCGAATATATGCAATATTTATGCTGTACCTCATTGAACATGTTATTGTAATTCTTGAAATATAATTGTTTTACAATGTATTGTAATGAGATTGTGTGTTATAAAACCTGTTTGAGTGAGGTTTTGACTTTGGCTAAAATTTAAGTCACTGACAATTTTTTTTGGGGGGGGGCTCCATTTTAAATTTTTTGTCAAATTTTGGGGGCTACTTTTTGCATTTTGGGGGCTATTTTTAAATGCTCTTTTTGTATTTTGAGGAATACCTGTTCACTTATTAATGGATTATATTACTTTTGTTTGATATTGTATGATTTTTTAAGTTATTTTTTCATGCTTAGAATCTTGGATGTGGGTGTGTGTGTGTGACTGTGAGTTGGACTTGGATATAAATGAATTCAATATCTAATTTCTACTCCCTCTATTCCAGTACAATACCCTGTACTCGGCCATGTACATGTAATAAAGGCCCACATAACCTCGTTCGTAGGATGAGTGACATACCCTAACTTTTCCTGAAGTTCTTTCAAAACGCAGATCTCCATGAAAATTGCATTTCTCTCTGGGGGAGTCTAAATTCGGTGAGAATGCATGTATTCATTAATAACTTAAATATACATGACAATGAAGAAATCATCAAACTTTATTGGCAGTTTTGAATAATATACCTGAAATGTAAACTCTGTCTGAAACAGAAAATCACCATCATTGAGGCCTTTACTGAGCGAATTGTCCCCCAGAGCTCTGGCAGAGAGACAGAGCTCCGACTGGCTAGCTAGAACAAACGCCAATGCGTGCGCGAGCCTGCCGCCGGCCTTGTAAAATAGATGGAGCTTTGTTTGATGATTTATTGTTTGATATTTACCTCATCCCCTAGAAAAAGAAAACAAATGATTTTTTAGTTATAATAAATCAATAAGGTAACTTATTTTGGATGTTAATAGGCCGTTTTGAAAAGCAAAGCCGAATGACAACTCACCAATGCTAGGTTACTAGACTCTGGTATTTATTTCCTCTTTTATCACAGAATTGTGATATCTGTAGGGGAAACATGTGCATTCGAAATTGCACATGGTGGTAGTCATAATGGACCCCTTTACATGCAACTGTTTCCCGACCGTTGCGTTGATTTTTTTTCCATACCTGGTACCATGTGTATGGAAATACGTGGTACAGAAAAAAAGACGCAAAATTTGAAACTGCGCTCCTCGCTATTTTCAAGGCTTATTCATGATTTTGAGTGTGGATTTTGGATGATTTTTAAATGGCAAGCGGAGCTCGAGCATATGGCGCTAGTGGGCCGTTGAGTTGTTATCACTCGGCAGTAATTCCGGGGGCGACATTCAGATTTCCGCGCAGCTCAGCGATCGCGAGGCGCGCTATTAATCGCGCTACCTAAAATGGATTAAGGCGTGCATGTAGCGCGCGATCGCTCTCGCGCACCTTAAAATCGAGTCCCTGTGACACATGTTTAATCAGTGATCAATCATTTAATATTTGTATTACCCAACCCAACACATCAAGTTCTTATTTTTTAACCCCCCCCCCCCCAGTTGGCAATATGGACAAAATCCACAAATTCTTTATTTCCTTGTTCTGACCCAAAACCCTGGATAGGGAAGGGAAAAAGATAACCGAATGGATGAGGATCAATGACAAATTTTATTGACGTTTGCCAGGATTGGTCAACTGTATTTTGAGTGGACAAAATTGCATGGGCTTTCAGCTTCAAAAGGGTTTACCGTAACAGTGGAACAACTTGCCGATATATGCATGAATACACACACTAATTGCAATGTTTTTTTTTTTTTTTTTTTACCAGGTAATGAAAGAAAACTGAATTGATTTCTGCATTCAATCAGAAAAATACATGAATTTTGGAGAAAAAAAAAATTTACAGAGCAAAATGCTGAAAATTTCATCAAAATCAGATAACAAATAATGAAGTTATTGAATTTTAAAGTTTATCAATATTTTGTGAAAACAGTTATATGCACATGGTCATGAATATTCATTAGGTGGGCTGATGATGTCACATCCCCGCTTTCCTTTTTCTTATGTTATTACATGAAATCATAAATGTTTCATTTTTTTCATACATTTGTAAATGATGTGTCTCCACTCTCCATTATGATGAAATAAGTTGCCGCAATAAATAACTAAAATTAATGCACTTTATCAGTTGTCAATCCAATTGTTTTAGTTCTTGGTAGAAAATTTTTGAATAAACCTAATTTCATATAATGAAATACACAAAAAAAAGGGGGATATGACATCATCAGCCCACCTAATGAATATTCATAAAGACATGCCTAGAACTGTTTCAATGGAATACCAGTAATGCAAATCTTTGAAATTCAATAACTTTGTTATTTGTTACCCGATTTTGATCAAATTTTCAGCATTTTGCTCTGTGAATTTTACTTTATTTATTGTGATATAAATATCTCCAGCCTGGACCATCCCTTTAAACATTTGTCAGGTGATTCAGTGTTTCTCTTTTTTCTGATTCCTGAGAGTGAAAAAAATAATTGCACATCAATTTTCATGGCTTGAGTGACTCAATACTGCATGAAAAGTTATGAAACAGATGCATGCAGGCATCTGTCTCTGCCCACTTGTATGCCAGTGACCATTTTGTTGACATTGGTGATGACACTTGAGGTTGCATAGGGGGAAGTGAAGGGAAGTTTGTTTTGTTTTTCTTCTGTCTATGAAGAAGACAACAAGCAGTTGCCACCTCACCATGATCATTGTTAATTTCCCACTGATCCTGTTTAAAGAGGCAATGACCCCTTCCTCTGGGGTGAATGGGGGCAGAGAGGATTATCTTTCATTCAATAGCGTGAAAAGTCCCCCATGTGTTTTAGGGGAACTGAAACTTTTTTTTTTGAAGTTAGGTTGTGAAACATTGGCATTATGAGGATGTCAATAATATGTAGACTTGTCACAATGCATTCTCTGTCAAGTCTGCAACCATACAAAAAAAAAAGAAGAAATCCTTGTTATTAGGAATTTCTGGAATTGCTTACATTTTATGCAGATCTTGTGTCATTTTGTAAACTTGTTTTGATCTAGAATCTACTTGTGCTGTATGACCTTGGTTTCAGCTTGTTCTGTTATGACATGTTAATTGAAGGAATTATTAAAATCCAGCATATATCACACCAGTCTACCATACTGAGACAAGAAGCACATCAGGGTCCATTGATCAGCAAGGTCTGGATAAGATGTTATCTTCAATCACATACTTGGGAGGATTAGTAGCTGATAGTATGACATGATAATTGACAAGTAGTTTTTAATTCAGCTGATGGATAGCTAATGATATATGATTATCTTTTGGGGGTTCCTAGAATTACATAAATGGGAAAATTGCATCAGGAGCCCCAATTCATACACAAATTTACTGAAACTTTTTCATAATGGTAAAGTACCCAGGGGCGGATCCAACTTTCGCCAATGGGGGGGGGGGGGGGGCCCAAAAAAATTTCACCCATATTTTCCCAGATCGGACGCTCAAAGTTGATTTTTTTTTTTGGTTTCTTTGAAGGGTAGTCCTAACCATAGGCGGATCCAGGGGGGGCCCGAGGGGCCCTGCCCCCCCCCCTATTGGCGGAGCAAAAAAAAAGGAAAGAAAGAAAGAAAAAAAAGGGGGAAGGAGGGAAAAGAGAGCCAGAGGAGAAAAAAAGAAGGGGAAGAAGACGAGTGAATGAAATAAGATGAGGGGAAGACTTGGAATATAAAAAAGAATCTTTTACCTCATAATAAAAAAATTCGCTCGCGCTTCGCGCTCGCATTGACTGCTAGGAGATTTTCATATCTTGTTTAATGTGGAGTTCAAATATCAAGTTTGGAAGTCAATATATAAAAAACATATTTCACCTCGGAAATCGAACTTTCATTATTTTGTGAGATTTACAAATTGTTTTTAAAAAGTGCTCAGTAAAAATGTCAGTTTTATGGTCTGAATATTAACATTTTCTGCTCGTGCTGCGCGCTCGCAAATTTTGATGTATCAGCTTTTCAAGTATTCCATAAAGGTTTCAAAATATCCCTTTCAGGTCTGATTGTCAAAACGTATCAGCTAGCGCTGCACTCTCGCATTTTGATTGGCGAGTTATGTATGTCTCAATATTGATTATACAACAAACTATTTAAAATCCCCTTTTGATGACAGTTTATCAAAAATTTTGGCTCGCGATTTGCGCTCGCATTAATGGTTAAAATATATTAACTTGATGCATCTTATTCATAATGACAAAAGTGCTTTAATGTAATGTCCAGTTTTCAGGCCATAATATCATCAGATTTTGCACCTTCATTAGGCATTAATGAATATGATCATTAATGGATATAATCAAATGATAATCAAATAATACAATCAAATAATGCGAGCGCTTGATTGTTGAAATATGTAACATCTTCATGACTAAGTGCAAGCAGTGCCTTTTCAATCAGTTCAAAACATATATACAAAATAATTTTCTGCTCGCGCTCTGCGCTCGCATTATTAATGTAAGGAAGATCCCCACTTACTCATAATTTACAAAACTTGAATAGAGTGTCTCGTTCAGTCTATAGGTCTAAATCTCTAAATTTTCTGCTCGGGCTTCGCGCTCGCATCAATTGTTTAGTTATTTAACTATTCTGTTTAAGTTACAAAAAGTGCTTAGGATTTCCATTCCTTAGGTAAAAATGTCAAAAAATTTCAGCTCGCGCTTCGCGCTCGCATTATTTGAGTTTTTAAAAATATGTAACGTCTTCATGGCTAACTGCAAGCAGTCTTTAACAGTACCTTTTCCATCATTTCATTTCTGCTCGCGCTTCACGTTCGTAGTAATTATTCATTTGCATACACATCTTTTTTCAGGATAACAAACGTTGTCCAGTATGTTAAAAATTTTAGGAAAAAATGAATAAGATTTCAAAAAAAAATTAGCTCGTTTGCGCTCGCATATAAATAAGGATTATGGTATTATATATTTATGTTTATTCATAATTAGAATAAAGCTAAGAAGTTACTATTAGGACTACCCCTTCAAAGAAGCCAAAAATCCCGGGAAAAATCATCTTCGAGCGGCCGATCGGGGAAAATATGGCTGAAAAAAAATTCTGGGCCCCCCTATTGGCGAAGGCTGGATCCGCCCCTGGTCCTAATAGTCACTTCTTAGCTTTATTATTACAAAACGTAAATGAATAATCTCATATACATGGACAATTGAGCATTCTGAGCAATGTGTGTGATCGTGAACAAGATACAGTGTATGTTACTAAAATAATTACTGCTATCGCGAAGTGCGAGCTGAAAATTTTTGACATCCTGACCTAAAAATTGGACATTCTAACATTCTAAGCACTTTTTGTAATCGTGAACAGGATAGGTATATAACTAAAGAATTAATGTGAGCGCGAAGCGCGAGCGCAAGAAATGAGATATAGACCCCAAAATGGGACACTATCCATGTTTTGTAAATCATGAAAAAGATGAGTAATTTGGTATCTTAATTCCTACATAAATAATGCGAGCTTGAAAAGAATTTTTTTAATATTCTGATATGAAACTAGATAATTTAAGCACGTTTTGAATAAAGAACAAACTGCGTATCTCAATAAACATGCGTGCGCGTGTTTTTGAGATTTAGACATTGAATCTGGAAAAAAAATGATATAACGATCTGAAAAGGGTCAATTTAACCACGATTTCAGGCACTGTGTAAGAATATTGTGAAGTGGATATGGATCGCACTTAACAGATGATGAAAGCGCGAAGCACGAGCCGATTTTTAAATTATTATTTAGACCTAGCACCGGGGCATTGTAGTAAGGACATTTTGTCATAATATGAAAATGATGACTTTCTTCCTATTCCTCTTCCAAAGCGTGAGATGAAACTTGTTGATATTTCATTATGAAAAAAGGACAATTAGGAATTATCTTATTTATGAGAGCACTGAAGTTGTTGATGAAAAGGCCTGAAAACTGAATATTTTAAGCATTTTTTATTTAAATATTGTCTTACGGCCTACTTGAGTGCACAATTTTATGGTAATCCTATGCAGAGCTAATTGGCCGTTGATGAAGTGCAGGAAACCCATGTGCAGGAGAATATCTTTCATTGATATGGGCGCGCAGGTGCGCATGGTTTGCGTAATGGGAACCAACAGAATGCGGTACCACTGCAAGTAGAACTATACAGGCCGTTACGATGCCGTAAATTGAAAATGGGTATACCGTAATAATACCTCCTTCGTACTTTACTTTCTGTTTTCCAGCTTTTCTCTCAAGTTAAAAAGGACACCTATATTCTTTTTGATTGCCCAAAAATAGGGGGGGGGGGGCAGGGCCGGCTCGGCCCCCCCCCCCCTGGATCCATGCATGCTACCATGACCACAAGGCCCAGCAGGCAATCAAAATCAAGGTTTCCATGGTACTTGGTAGTTACAAATTATCATGTACTGTAATTCTCTTTTTAACAAACAGGCTACTGATCTTTTCTCCCATGCAAACCGACATCTATATAGGCCTTTGCCATATTAGGGTGTGTTTATGCTTCCATTGCGAGGAGAGTATCAGCGTTTTCAAATGTCGTTTCAAAACGCCGAGCGTAAACGTGGTTCTGGGAGTGCTGTTTATGCTTAACTTTTCAGAAGTGAAATCACGAACTCCAGCTGGCTTCGCATCGTAATTTTGGTTGAGCAGAAAAGAAAAGTCAAATTGGGCGAAAGTTTTTTTTTTTCCGAGTGTTGTTATGGGGAAGGTACGTCACTGTTATTTAAACATCGAACAATTTCCGATATCTTAGTCATTGCATGGAGCTACTTGACAGCCATATAATTTCCACCATGGTGAGGATAATAGTGAGAGAAAATAAAGAATATTAAAGTATACATAATAAAATAATAAAACATCTATTTGTTTATGCTACTGGGGCATCTGGCGACGTCTCCTCATTATTACTCATGTTCCAGGTTTTGTTTGTAAATCCCTCAACATTCATCGTGATGAGAAATTGGAAGAGTAATACTAGTGATAGTACTTAAATCACACATGCAAATGTAACAAGGGAGATGAGAGGTAATTCCGTAGAGGTAACATGCGACCATGGAGCTCGAGCAATGCGACTGTATTTGCCCGCAGATTTTCATCTCACCAGTAGCATGTGCCAAATGACGTCATTTAAACACGTTTACGAACGTGGTTCTGTTTATACTTCCCCAGAAAGCCTGATTCTGGTCAACCAACGTTTACAAACGCACCTTTTTGTGAGTTTATGATCGGCATTTTGAATCGTTGTTTAGATGAAAGTAAGCATGGACGCAACCGTGTTTTGGACTAATCACGTATGGAAACGCTGTTTCTGGCCTGAAAATTGGAAGCATAAACACAGCCTTAGATTGTATGATTATTGTGGTAGGTTGTATAGTCCAAGTAGCCTACTACATGTATGACAAGGTGTTTGACTGATGGTTCATACATTGATTGATAGAAGGATATTGAGTTAGACACCATTCTCACTACCGTCCTAAAACTAGTTTACTGGAAACTAGTTTAACGCATAATGAGAACGGACGAAGCGGTCTTGAAAGCGATCTTCCAAACCAGTTCAGAAAACCACCTCGCGATGTAGTTGTCAAGATCGCTGTGTCTCGTTAAACTGGTTCTAGCGTAAATGTGGACACAACCGTTCTTCAGGAAGCAATCTTCACACATTTTGAGCGTGCTACTCCACACACGGTTTCAAATTTCGTGCAAAACATGTCACCACCACTTAGTGCATTCCCATAGCAACAAGGCCTCTTTACGTGAAGTGGTTTTGAAAATCACTTTCGGCTGGTCTAATGGGAACGCTAGCAAAGGGATCTTCCAAACTGGTTTCCTAAACTGGTTTCCAGTAAACTAGTTTTAGAAAGTATAATGAGAAAGTTGTCTTACTGACATGTAGTGACTAATGTGATGTTTTTTTTTTTTTTTTCTTTAGTGTTGGAGAACGTACAACTATTTTTGTGCACACATGTGATGCGTTTCTTTTCTGAAGGGGGGGGGGTGAGATACTCTATAATTTGGACAAGGAGTTTCATCCTGTGTAATCAGATGGAAAGATGGCACTCAGTAAATAACTTCAAAATACAATTGAATAGAAATTTTCAGGGCCACAATTCTAAGAAAAATGCTTTTAACACAAGAGTAAAGTCAGTAAACTTTGTTATCGCCCTTTCTGCACCATTGCTTTTGCAAAAGTTGCAAATAAACCTTAGATTTTAGAGAATTAAGCATATTTTGTTGAGTTCAGTTGGTGGTTCTCGACTGAGCTGAGATGATAATGGTATCTGAAGAAAAACTTAATTTGTTTACAGGTACTTTGCTGGGTTTGAGATTGAGCAAGCCAGTCATAAAAGGGCCGTCTGCACCATCCCGAGTTTTCAAATTAGCGTGCTATTTCTGATCCGGCAAATTATCCCGATCTAAACAATCTCGAGATTATTTGCAATGGAGACGCAATTATCGCACTAGTTCGTAGGATTAATCTTGAGATTGCAATCCCAAGTCAACTTGGGATTATTTGCAAAATAGCGCGCTATTTCACGAATTACAGCGCTAATTCGTAGGTGCAGACGCACTTGGGATTATTATTCACGGCGTCAGATCATAATGCATCGATGCCTCGCTCGAGCAGGAATTGCTATTCTTGCGATGGTGGAGACGGGGTTTCTAGAATCTCGAGATTAATCGCGAAGAGGGCCGATCGGGCTAAAATCTCGAGATTGGGCAAACTCGGGATGGTGCAGCACCACCTAAAGAGGGAGCTAATGATTTAGAATGGTAGTGAATCATAAGTTAAGAACAACAGGGTTTTATGTTCCTTTTGTGGTTTGGTTAAGGCCCTACACATACATGTGAAATAATGCCATTGAATATCTTAATTATTTTATTTTTAAATCCAGTTTGCAATCAAGTCCATTCCAAAGAACAAGATTGAAGACCCAGAAGACATGAGAAGAATCCGTCAAGAAATTGAACTCATGTCTACTCTTGATCATCCAAACATTGTTAATATATATGAAGGTAAGATGAAATATCAAGCATATTCTTTCTATTATAAGGTGACAATATAGGCCTATATATGTACTAACAGTAAGATTAATTATAGATATTTTGTGTGAGGCAACTGCCAACTTTTACACTGTATTATCATTTTGATGACATGCTTTGCATTGCATAGTTATAAATTAAAGGGGAAGTTCACCATGAAGAAAAAAATAAAAAGATATTGGTGAAAGTTTGAGGAAAATCCATTAAAGATTAAGAAAGTCATTGGATTTTTTTTATTTTATTTGTGACGTCATACATATGTGAGCAGCTAGCTGCCCCATAAGTTATGTAACATAAAATTCATGCATAAATTTCATTTTTTAATGGTTCATGATGGCTTTTTTTTTCAGGAGCGGATGTGAAGTAATTTGTCTCTTGATATACTGAAGAAACATAAAACCCATCTTCATTTTTTATTGAGAAAATGACATTTCATTTGATCTTTTAATTCATGGCACATGGGAAGCTGCTCATATATGAAATCACAAATAAAAAAAATGAAAATTCTAACAACTTTCATAATCTTTGATGGATTTTCCAATCCATATCAATATTTTTTTTATTCTTTTCTGCTATATTTACAATTAACTTTTTGTTAGGGTGAACTCCCCCTTTAAGTTTAGATTAGCTGTTGTAATAGTGACCATTTGAACTCTTGATTTAATTTCAATCCCAAAGATTTATTTTGCATGCTTTTCAATCTAGGCATGGCAATTTAGAAAGTGTAAGCTTGTAGTTTGGAGAAGTGTAAACTATGAATGATTTCATCCTGTCTGCGATATGAAATTAAAAAGCAGAGCATAGTGAGAACATTTCTCATAAGTATTGAGTAGAATGGAAAACCATCAGGTAATGAGACAAACAAGGGTATTTTCTTTTTCAGTGAGGGAGTGATTAGGATTAAACTGTGTCACTCCCAAACTATGTACTTCTCTTAACCACATTCTTAAGTCTAGACATAGTCTGTAGTGTGGTTTCATTCATAGTGAAACCAGACTTAACTGTAAACATTTCACCATGAAATTATGTCATTTTATTGATTTTCCTTTTTACATGATAATCTAAAATTCCCCATTCCAAAATGTCTCCATTTGATGCCTAATTCATTGTCTAAAAGAGGTGTAGCCATGAAGGTTAAAGATCATGTTGCATTCTTGTGATGAATTGATTGACCACAAGTTTGAATATGTTGAACTATTAAAATCAACTTTGTTTGCTATAGTTGCATGGTAAAGGTCAATATTTGATGAAATATTTTTAGGACAATGCTATATTTAGTTCATCTCACTCCTGCATTTATCACAATTTAGTAAGCAAATAGGAGTCACCAGGATATGGAAATAGAGATGGTGATAATGATATGGTTTCTAGTTTAGACAAGGGTTAAACATGTGTTATCAGAATACTACTCTAGTATAATCATATTTTGGATAATGTACAGAATGAGGCTGAACATGCTAGATAAAGAGCTGATGCACGTAAATTCCATTTGATGATATGTTAATATTCAGCATGGGAGGTGAATAGTCATTAATTGACTCATTTCATTGTGGCATCTTCTCATCTGTAGAACTGATCCCAACCACTTACCCAGGCCCCTGGCAATGACTGATGTGTGAATCATATAGATTTTATTAAATTACACAAGGGCAAGTTGCAGGAAGGTTTGGATATATGGAAGAATCAATTTAAAAAATTCAGAGAATATTTGAATAATAGTTCAAATATATCTATTCAGTGTCTCATTCACTCTTTACTTGTATGCCAGTTTATACTGAAATGTTATAATATCTTTTATACATGTACCATAGTGTAATTCCGAATTTATTTTGGAATCAAATTAATTTCAATGCAAGATTCAGAGGGAAATTATCAAATATGAGTCATATTTAAAGAAATATATATATCCTGTAGCACTTTACCTTTTTCCTTCAGGATTGTTGTAATATTTCACTTATTTTTCTTTCATTTCCTTATTTTTCTTTCATTTCTACAATGCACCAGTCAATATTTACAAAGATTTAGGCACTTACATGTACTTTGCATTTGTTTTCAAACATCATTATTTTGATATTTGATTTGAATCAGGGAACTGTGAAATGCATGGTTGATGGCATGAATGAATAAATTGAAGATACATTTTGTGTTGGTTGTGTATATCTGTACAAAGGGGGTTTCCCTTATTTGTGATGTCACTACTGTGCAGCAGGTGCTCTAACAATATAACTATTTTTTTTTCTTTCACTCTCATGTCTCATTTATTACCGGTATTCAGTTTTACAATCTATAAATTAGTGCCTGAAAGAGATCTATAGAACTACATTTTCACAAATGGTGATTCTATGTGTGTATAAATGCTTTGGCGTAATGGGGGAGTAAACAAGAGAAAATGATATTTTAAAAGTAGCTGTAAAAGGAAAGCTCCCTAAAAGTTGCAAAAATAGCTTAGAAAGGTTGTGACTTGAGACCACACAATTGCTTAGACCATAAAAATATGAAGTATTTGAATATTCAAATTATTTTTCTGAGTTTTGGATTTATAAAAGAAACCATATGAAAATGTTTAAACCTTTAATGAAAAAGAAAAAAAAATTGAAAAATGCTGGTAATTAATTCTCTTTTTCTCTCTACATTTCCATTTTTTTAAAAAACAGTTTTTGAGAGCAAGGAGAAGATAGTAATTGTGATGGAGTATGCCAGCGGTGGTGAGTTGTACGAGTTCATTGACAGTAGCAGTATTCCAATGGGAGAGATACAAAGACTCTTCAGACAAATTGTCTCTGCGCTCGCCTATTGCCATCTGGTAAGATACACACATGTCCATGATACTAACTTTCATAATACAACCCTGTCTTTAGAATGTGGAAGTAACTTTAGTCAAACTTTTTAGAAACTTTGATTACATTATGGGATTAGAGCAAATTAAAGGGCAAGTCCACCCCAACAAAAGTTAACTTGAATGAAAAAGAGAAAAATCCAACAAACATAAAGATGAAAATTTCATCAAAACCGGATGTAAGATAAGAAAGTTGTGACTTCAAATTATTGCTTAATTTCACCCAAAAAAATGCACATCATGGTTCTTATGCAAATAATGGAACTGATGACATCACCCACTCACTGTTTTATAATTCATTATGTAAAATATGAAAAAATTCATTTTTTCTTCATCATGATGTGATATAGTAAAGTAACACCATTGACTATTTCATTTCCATATCACTGTGATGCGCAACTATTCGGTGGAAAATTTATTTAGCATCCAATTTTGATGAAATTTTCAGCTTTACGCTTGTTTGATTTTTCTCTATTCATATAAACTTTTTGTTTGAGTGGACTTGTTCCTTGATAAAGAAGAAAGTGTTTTAAAGTTATTTTTGTGAAATTCATGTGAACACACTTTTAAAGATATCTGACGTTTGGATTACGTATCTCACAAGTTGTGTTAACGGCCCCCTTGTAGACCACAACATTATTTCACATGTGGCATGATATGGTGGCCCTGAAGGGACATCGCAAATAGACCAAGTCGCGAAAATTCACTACGAAATTGGCGACGAAATTCACGACATCGTGAATTTCGTCGCGATTTATTCATGACGAAATTCACAACATCGTAAATTTTGTCGCGAATTATTCACGACGAAATTCACGACGTCGTGAATTTCGTTGCCAGTTTCGTCGTGAATTTGTTTTGCTTGCCTGGGCGGTATGCGGGTTGAAACCAATTCGTCTGCTGCTAATTCCTCCAGTCACAACAGGGTCTACATTAATTTAGTCTTATGCAATTCTGTCCATTAACTTTTCGCCTAACAACCATATGGTCCAATAACCATTTGGTCCAGTCATCACTTCGTCTATAATCACCAGTTCATCTATGACCATTTTGTCTCATAACTAGTTGGTCCAATATCCATTTTATTTCCTTAATTTCGCCCAATTAACACTTACTTCAATTAGACCAAATGGCATATGGAATAAATGGCAATTGGACCAACTTGGTTATTAGACAAAATGGTAGTTAGACCATGTGGATAGTGGAGGAACTGATGGTAGACCAAAATGATAGCAGACCAGTTGGCATTAGACCAATTTAAAATAAACCATTGAAACGACAGAACGATGTCCACTGCTATCCATATGCATAGGCGGATTCAGGGGGGAGGGGGGCCGAGGGGCCCCCCCCCCCCTATTGGCGGAGCAAAAAAAAAGGAAAAAAGGAAAGAAAGAAAAAAAAAGGAGGGAAAGGAGGGTAGAAAAAAAGAAGAGAAGGAGACGAGTGAATAAAGTAAGATGAGGGGAAGACATGGAAACAAAAAGAATCTTTCATGTCACTATATAAAATTTTCGCTCGCGCTTCGCGCTCACATTGCCTGTTATGTGATTTTCATATCTTGTTCAATATAGAGTTTAAATATCAAGTTTGGAAGTCAATATACAAAACATATTTCATCTCGAAATTCAAGCTTCCATTATTTTGCGTAATTTACAAATTGATTTTTAAAAAGTGCTCTGTAAATATGTCAGTTTTATGGTCTGAATATTAACATTTTCCGCTCGCGCTGCGCGCTCGCAAATTTCGATTTATCAGGTACCTATTATTTTCGTGTATTCCATAAAGTTTTCAAAATACCTCTTTTCAGGTCTGATTGTCAAAACGTATCAGTTAGCGCTGCACGCTCAAATTTTTATTGTATGTCTCAATATTGATTATACAATCCCCTTTTCATGACAATGTATACAAAGATTTAGGCTCGCAATTTGCGCTCGCATTAATTGTTAAAATATATTAACTGATGCATCCTGTTTATAATTACAAAAGTGCTTGAAATGTCAAGTTTTCAGGCCATAATATCATCAGACTTCGCGCCCTCATTAGGCATTAATGAATAAGATATTAATTTAATAATTGAATTGTCCCTTTTGTATCATCTCGCGCTTAGCAAGAGGAATAGGAAGACATTCATCATTTTCATATGATGACATATCCTACATGTCCTAAGGATGTACCGGTCCTATGTCAAAACTCAAAGTAATTATAATGAAAAAATCAGCTCTGTGCAATCCATATCCACCTTACAATTTTCTTACAAAGTGCTTGAAATATAGAGCTGAAATTGACTCTTTTATTCAGATCAGCCGGAATATCAAATAGTTTAAGCTCGTGCTTCGCGCTCGCTTTGATTTTCATGATAAAAGGTCTATTTAGAATGCCTAGATTCTAGGTCTAAATATGAAACATGCGCGTGCATGTTTATTCAGATATTCAACTTGTTCTCTATTTAAATAATTTTCCAGTTTCAGATCACAATATAAACAATTTTCTGCTCGCGCTTTGTGCTCGCATCATTAATGTAGGAATTACTCATTCTTTTCAAAATTTACAAAACATGAATAGAGTGTCCCGTATTTAGGTCTAAATCTCGATTTTTTTTCCGCTCACGCTTCGCGCTCGCATCAATTGTTTATTTATATAGCTATCCTGTTCACGATTACAAAAATTGATTAAAATTTTCCCCTCTTTATGTAGAAATGTCAAAAATTTTCAGCTCGCGCTCGCATCAATTGTTTATTATATACCTATTCTGTTTAAGTTACAAAAGTCCTTAGAATTTCCATTTTTGGGTAAAAAATTCAGCTCGCGCATCGCGCTCGCATTATTTGATTTTTTAAATATATAACGTCTTCATGACTAACTGCATGCAGTCTTTAACAGGTACTTTTCCACCAGTTCATTTCTGCTCGCGCTTCGCGTTCGTAGTAATTATTTATTTGCATACACATCTTTTTTAGGAAAACAAACATTGCCCAGAATGTTCAAATTTTAGGAAAAAATACATAAGATTTCCAAAAAAATTTAGCTCGCGCTTCGCGCTCACATTATATAAATAAGGATTATGATATTATATATTTATGTTGAACTTGATTTATAAGAATAAAGCTAAGAAGACTACCCCTTCACAGAAACTAAAAATCATCTTCGAGCAGCCGATCGGGGAAAATATGGCTGAAAAATAATTCCGGGCCCTCCCCCCCCCCCCTATTGGCAAAGGCTGGATCCGCCTCTGGAACACCTAACAGGCAATGCGAGCGAAAATTGTATATAGTGACATGAAAGATTATTTTTATTTCCATGCATGTCTTCCCCTCATCTTATTTTTTAAACTCGTCTTCCTCCTCTTCTTTTATTTCTCCTCTCTTTTCCCTCCTTTTTTGTCTCGCCTGCATAGCAGAGCGAGACTATAGGCGCCGCTTTTCCGACGACGGCGGCGGCGTCAACATCAAATCTTAACCTAAGGTTAAGTTTTTGAAATGACATCATAACTTAGAAGTATATGGACCTAGTTCATGAAACTTGGACATAAGGTTGATCAAGTATTACTGAACATCCTGCCTGAGTCTCGGGTCACATGACCAAGGTCAAAGGTCATTTAGGGTCAATGAACTTAGACCATGTTGGGAGAATTATTTTCAAAATCTTAACCGAAGGTTAAGTTTTTGAAATGACATCATAACTTAGAAAATATATGGACCTAGTTCATGAAACTTGTGCATAAGGTTAATCAAGTATTAATGAACATTCTGCTCGAGTTTCAGGTCATGTGACCAAGGTCAAAGGTCATTTAGGGTCAATGAACTTTGGTCAAGTTGGGGGTATTTGTTGAATTACTATCATAACTTTGAAAATTTATGGATCTAGTTCATGAAACTTGGACATAAGGTTAATCAAGTATTAGTGAACATCCTGCCTGAGTTTCAGGTCACATGACCAAGGTCAAAGGTCATTTAGGGTCAATGAACTTTGGCCAAGTTGGGGGTATTTGTTGAATTACCATCATAACTTTGAAATTTTATGGATCTACTTCAGGAAACTTGGACATTAGGTTAATCGAGTACCACTGAATATCCTGTGCGAGTTTCAGGTCACATGACCATGGTCAATGGTCATTTAAGGTCAATGAACTTCGGCTGTGTTGGGGGTATTTGTTAAATTACCATTCTAACTCTGAAAGTTTGTGGATCTAGTTCATAAAACATGGACATTAGAGTAATCAAGTATCACTGAACATCCTGTACGAGTTTCAGGTCACATGACCATGGTCAAAGGTCATTAAAGGTCAATAAACTTTGGCCGTGTTGGGGGTATTTGTTGAATTACCATCCTAACTCTGAAAGTTTATGGATCTAGTTGATAAAACTTGGGATATAAGAGTAATCAAGTATCACTGAACATCCCCTGTGAGTTTCAGGTCACAAAACCAAGGTCAGTTAAGGTCAATAAACTTAGGCCATGTTGGGGTAATTGTTGAATTGCCATCATAACTTTGAAAGTTTATGGATAGAGTGAATGAAATGTGGATATGGGTGTAGTTGACAAGTCTTGAGTCACTGTTCAAATGTAATTTATGGTCAATGAACGTGGTATTATGTCATTATATGAATGGTATTTTTGTGAATGATTATTTTATAGTAGTTTTCAAAGTTAGCACTGCTGCTATATTAAATTGCGTAATGCAGGCAAGACTGCCAGAGGCGTTCCATTTGTTTATTTCTTTCTTCCCTTTTTTCCTTTTTGTTGCTCCGCCAATAGGGGGGGGGGGCGGGCCCCTCGGCCCCCTCCCCCGCCTGGATCCGCCTATGCATATGGATAGCAGTGGACATCATTCTGTCGTTTCAATGGTTTATTTTAAATTGGTCTAATACCGACTCGTCTGCTATCATTTTGGTCTACCATCAGATCGTCCACTATCCGCATGGTCTAACTGCCATTTTGTCTAATAACCAAGTTGGTCCAATTGCCATCTATTCCATATGCCATTTGGTCTAATTGAACTAAGTGTTAATTGGGTGAAATTAAGGAAAATAGAATGGATATTAGACCAACTAGTTATGAGACGAAATGGTCATAGACAAACTGGTGATTAGACGAAGTGATGACTGGACCAAATGGTTATTGGACCATAATTTATGGTTGTTAAGCGAAAAGTTAATGGACAGAATTGCATTAGACTAAATGAATGTAGACCCTGTCGAGTGGAGGAATTAGCAGCAGACGAATTGGTTTCAACCCGCATACTGCCCAGGCAAGCAAAACAAATTCACGATGTCGTGAATTTCGTCGTCAATTTTCAAATTGGCGACGTCGTGAATTTGAATATTCACGACGAAATTGGCGACGCCGTGAATTTCGTCGCCAATTTCGTCGTGAATATTCGCGATTTGGTCTATTTGCGATGTCCCTTCAGGGCCACCATATGATTCTCTCAAAGGATGTTAGCCGAGACAAGTTGGTAGACTGGTAGAAGCAGTGTATGTGAGAGAGAGAGAGAGAAGGAAATGGAAGGTGAAGAGTAAGAACGTGACAGAATGTATCAAATTCAGATTCAAATAAAAAACTTGGCTAAGAAATGTCAGCTTGGCATGATTTTAAAACAAATCAAATATTCAATATTCTAGAAAGTGATTGAATGATTGATATGGGCCAACCTGAGGCTAAAAGACTTGATAGCATTTTTTCCTCCTTTTTTGAGGAAGAGGTGTCTAAAAAGGCAAGAACTCTACAGTGCCCATCATTTTGACTTAAAAAAACAATAGTTCAAACATGGAAAGTTGTATGCGCACTCAAGTTTATACCGACTTCTTGAATGTCTCATGGTGAACTATCCTTGGTAATACATTTCTATGATTTTGTAGGACTATGAAATATCATAGTTTTTAAAAGTGCTATTAGATATTGATATTTCCCTGAGAGTGCAGGTGAGTCATTGAAGTGGTGGAAGCAATAACAAGAAATCAGTCAACTCCATGCCTACATCAATCTCCTCAACTTTGTGCCAAATTTTAGTATTGCTCCGTCTCTTTGCACTACTCACTCTGGTCTAGTTTTGGACTCATTTGCCATGAGTGAAAACCATCAATTGTACATGTAAAGCCATGGAGAGAACCCAAGTATATGTCTCCTCCACCCCCTTCACCCCCCCCCCCCAAAAAAAAGTCCAGTGCAATTTCCATAAGATTTCTCATGGAGGACAATTAAATTTTCCACACCTCCTCTGCTTTCTTTCATACTACTAGTTGTGTAGCTGATGACAAAATGACAAAAAGAGTCTAGGACTATAAAGTTAACTTGTACGCCTATATCATAACTCAGTACCAGGAGACAGAAGTGTCTAAATATGAAAATACATCCAGTTTATAATAAAGAAGGCTTTATAAATAAGGCCTACATATTTTTTTGCCTTTTTTATGAGGGTTATGGGTAGAAAATTGGGCAAGCGAACACATTAGATCTAGGCTTAAACCTCCTACTGAATTTGACTCATTGATTTCAGTTGAAATTGACAGGAAATGGGACTACTGATAGTCAGAGGAGACATGGATTGGGGAATGGAGTGTTAACAAAAAAGAGGAAGGGTAGAGAGAGGAGGGGGTAAAAATGGGAGACAAGGAGATATGGGTAGATTCAGAATGGATAAGGAGAAGGAACATGTTGGAATTAAAACCCCCCAAAAAAGAAACAAGCGATGGAAGAGGGCATGGGGATGAATTTATGTTGAAGTGTGAAGTGGAAAATACAGAAGAAACAATGGAGAAGCAGAAAAGGAAGGGGGTTTAGGCCTTTTACATAGTAGGATGAATGACTTTGAATCATGAGGTGCGTTAGGTTGTTCATCTTTCCTAGAGAGATTTCTAGTAACTGACATTGATGTGGTTCTTTTTATCTTCCTTGCACTTTGTGGTTTTTCTTAGTTTATCCGTTTATTTCCTGCATGATTTGGTTCAGGAACAGTTCAGTCATTCTGACACTTATGAGGTGGACTTAGATCCTATTCTGATAACTTTCATATGTCTTTGTGGTATAGGCCTACAACCTTATAATTGTGACATTTCCCCCCCTGTGCTGATGTAAAATGCCTCTTGTATGCTTGTATTCATTCTTCTGATATGCATAGTCAGCCTTCTGTATGTAGTTCGCATGCAGTTCAATTACTTCTTCCGTCTGCTCAGTCCAAACATATCAAACATGGAAACACCCCTACAGTAGTTAGTCCACAACAAGGTCCACAATATTCCACAACATAAGTACTTCAGAACTAGTCATGGGTTCAAACCATGGACCTATTACAAACTTAGACCCTTGTTACATCTGGAAAATTACTGGCTTGGGGCCTGCCTCGGGTAGGAAAGAAAACAGATGTAAACACATCTGAACAATCTCATACCCCTTTCATAAACCCAATTATGCGGCTAATAGCAGCATAATTTGGTCGTAAAATTGGAGGAGGACCAGAGTTATCCGCATTATTTTGATGCTGCTATTATCCGCATAATAGCAGCATCGGGACAAGATTTTGAGTTTATGAACGCATTTCCAAATAATGTGGATAATTGCCATGGTGCGGTCACAAGGTCACCCTTTTCCAACACAACCGCATCGGAGGGGGCGTGTCCAGTTGTCATGACGATTATCCGCCTTTTTCAGGACGGGCGCTCGTAAAAATAATGCGGATAATTTTCCGAGTTTGTGAACGTAATTTTTATTAAATTATCCGCATTACTATTAGGCGGCTAATTGGAGGATAGGTTTATGAAAGGGGTATCAGGCCACATTTTAAAGTTCCTACCCGAGAACACCTCCAGAGGTAGTCTCGGGCTGAACTCGGGCCGGCCCAAGGCCACCGTATAGATGTAAATGCAAGATTTCCTTGAGCTTGTCTTGGTCCACTTGCAGTAGTTTTGAAGTGCAGACCCCTGTTTGTCAATAGTGGTGTGAATTTTAGTTAGAGGAGAATTGGGATTATGAAATGTAGCTACGATATAACAATAGGCCAAATTATTGACACTGATATGCACTTTGCAGAAAGCAGAAGAACACTCTCAAATCTTCAAGTTTATCAAAATTTTAATTCATGTCTAACTGAAAGTGGTCAGGAATTTGAAATCAACTTAAGGATGTAAATTTCTGTGACTGATTTGGGAATTAATGTACATTTACGAACCAGGTCCATTAATAGTGAAGCTAATCCATCTTAATTTTCGTCATAGTTGCAACCAAACTTAGGCCGGTCCTTGGCCAGCGATTTTCAGATGTAACACGGGTCTTAAATAACCTTTCCTCCAGTGCATCATGCCTATTTGTTGGTTAGTGATCCAGCTATGTTCTTGGCATAGCGTCAGACTTTATATCCCTTATCCTTACAGAAAGTGATGGATTAATTGATGATTGTGTGTAGCAGCACACCTGATGGGTCTCTACTTAAAGCATTTAAGCTGATTATAAAAAAATGTAACAAATTGAAAGTTATGAATATCCTAGAAAGTTATACAATTTAAAATTAAACTTTAAGTTGGAAAAGTCATGGTTTGCCACTGACATGTAGTTCTTTTCACCCATGTGTGTTTTTTGTTGTTGACATTTTCACAAAATATCTAGTGAAGATGTGTTGAGGGCCTCAGAAGATGAGCTACAGTATGCCAGATATGTGGCCTTGGAGTTGAACTGTGTCTGGACAGAAAATGGTTCCCTGTAGATCTCTGGAAGTTATCTGGTCTCTTATTGACTAGCCTTGATTCAGTCCTGTCAATTTTGAGGCTTGATGTATTTCATGATATCATTTTATCAGGGAAGTAAACTCCCACTTCCCTGGAATTATGGCCTAAGAATTTATGAGATAATTTGATATTGTTTTAGTACACATTAACATATTAAATCAATCAAATAGTGACTTATTCTGACCTGGGAAAACAATTAAAAATGATGAGAGAAATTATTTTTTACACTCTGCTGGGCACTTTCTGGATACCTAGGCCCGTTTTAATAGACAGTGCCCGGGCAGAGGGCTGATAGAAAAGTGGGGTAGAATTCCTCAACGAGGCAATAAAACCACGGGTGGCATCCTCTGTGCGATCTCTCTCTTTGACCATGCACTACGATGCTGTATATAGGGCGCGCTCTTTGTACAAGTCATTGCATAATATCAAGCTTTTCGGACGGACAGAACGTGCAGCGGGGTATTAGCGGGGTGGAGTTGTTTTTCTACCCCGCTTCCACCCTCGGAGCTTGATAAATCCTTCCCGACACTGTCCTGCTTTTCTCCCAGTGGAGCATCTTAATAGGAAGGGGTGATTTTTTGCCCTGCTGTTATCGGGGTAGGGCAGTCAGAAAAGTGTCTGTTAAGACAGGGTATTATTTTCAAAGCTCTTATTTGAAATTTCCTAATGAGAAAGCTCTGAATGATGTATAGATTAATTGCAATGATTTTTTAAGATTCAGAATTTTTCACAAGAATGTGAGGTTTGTTAACTTTGATAAGCCATCATTGCTTTCCTGAAAAATGAGGCAACAAGGTAAAATGGTTTTGCTTTTTAAAACTGATTAATTGAAGCATGCCATGACGCTATTAAAATCATGATTTTCTTCAGTTATATGGTATTCCCTGTGCTGTGGGACACCTGGTATTAGTCATAGAAATGTTATGATGTCATCATCAAGCTGACCTCCTAATCAGTGTTGATATATTGACAAACAAAATTACAAAGGGGGAGGGGAATGATTGAGAGAAAAGGCTCATCTTGACATATTCCAGGGTAGATTGCTGCCATAGGGTGTCTTCTCTGGAAGAGATTCTGATGACCTACAATACATGTACAAATGAATCAAAACCATAGCTGTTCTGCCTGGATCAAAGCCTAGATTTGAAGATGACCATGAAAAGTCCAATGTAATCTAGTGGTTTCCGCTGCCAGTAAACTTGTGGTCCCTGGAGGAAAACCATTCTCTCCTTTGTCTCTAAAGGTTGGGGAACTAACATATGACAGGTTCAAGATCACATAAACTGTACAATGCATACATTATATGGATACAAAGCAATAATTGTACATGGATATGGCACAAAGGTTGTGTTGTTTGTGGTATTTTCATGGTCAACAATAATGTTATACTGTCAGCAATTTGTTTTACACATCAACAGGCCTACATCTTTCATTCTTGTGATCTCTTTTTGCAAAGGACGGAATACACATAGTTTTAGATATTCTGTTTTTTATTCAAATGACTAAGACATTGTTCTCACTACCTTCCTAAAACTAATACTGGAAACTAGTTTAACGTGTAATGAGAACCGTTGAAGCGATCTTCCAAACCGGTTCAGAAACCACCTCGCGATGAAGTTTTCAAGATCGCTTTGCCTTGTTAAACTGGTTTTATCATAATTGGGGACACAACCGTTCTTCAGGAAGCGATCTTCGCACATTTTGAGCATGCTACTCCACACGACAGGTGTCAAATGCGAAACGTGTCACTCCACTGAGAGCGTTTCCATTGCAACAAGATCACTTTATGTGAAGTGATTTTGAAAACCACTTTCGTTTGATCAAACGCTAGCAAAGCGATCTTCCAAACTGGTTTTTCCGAACCAGTTTCTAGTAAATTAGTTTTAGAAAGCGTAATGAGAACAGTGTCATATTTTGATGAAAAGAGATTGCTATCCTTTAAATTACAGAAATATGATAAATTGCTGGTGTTTTCTGTTTGCAGTGAACAGTGCTGCACAGGCTTATACTGATATACACTGTTGGTCATAAAGGTGGAATAAAATATTTTTGAATAAAAATCGACAGTTTTGTTGGTATTTGAAAGGCTACGCGTAGACAAAATGGTAATTGAGTGATTACATAATGTTTCCCCATTACACAGGTGACATTATAACATGATAAATTTGGATTACGTCATAAATTATTTTGTTGTAGACTATAAAAGCCTATGCATATGATATTCTGTCCCTTTCCCTGATTTAGCACTGTGTATAAGAAGGTTGCATTTTTTCGAGTTCCTTGTACCGTTTGAAATAAAAATCGGTAGAGACGTTCCCTGGACTATGCCTGGTCCAACGGCAACAGCAACACGCGAGAGGGTAGCACTGCGACAGGAGGGCTACAAGCAGACTGATATCGCAGAAGTCCTAGGGATATCACAGAGTGCAGTCTCTAAGATCCTGAAACGTCAACATGAGGCGGGGAATGTGCGGCCACGGAAATCTCCAGGACGTCCCAAATTGACCACAAGAAGAGATGATCGCCAACTGTTGAATTTCAGCCGCAGAAACCGGAAATTGCCCACGAGCCGTCTTCGTCGCTTGTGGAGGAGATATCATGGGATCAACGTTTCCCGGTCAACCGTTAATCGCAGATTGCTCCAACATGGTTACCGAGCACGACGGTTGACCAAATGTCCACGCCTGTCTGTTCGCCACAGAGTAGCTCGTCTTCTTTGGGCTAGGGAGCACAGAAGGCTTCATCCAGGACATTGGCAACATGTGGTCTTCACGGACAAGAGCCGGTTCATCCTTGACCGAAAGGATGGGAGACAACGAGTTCGTCGAGTAGCCGGGGAAAACTTTCGCGATGAATGTATCCACGAGACGACTCAAGGCGGAGGCGGCTCAGTGATGATATGGGGCTTATGGGCTGGCATCCATTATGGAGGGAAAACGCCACTGCTGGTTCTGGACGGAAACGTCAACGCCGCCGCCTACAGGGATATTATGGAGTTCCACTGTCTTCCATATGCAAGACGAGTGTATGGGCACAATTTCCGACTGCAGGATGACAACGCTAGACCGCACAGGGCCGCTGCAGTAAGGGAATTCCTGGAGGCAGAGGGCGTCGTACAGTTGCCATGGCCAGCTTGTTCGCCGGATATGAACCCCATAGAGCATGCATGGGATGCCCTAGGCCGAGCCATCAACGACAGAGAGGTCATTCCTCAAAATCTGCAGGAGTTGGCAGATGCTCCGAGGGAAGAATGGGACGCTATGCCTGTTGACGTCATCAACAAGCTAGTGGACAGCATGCAACGACGTCTGCATGCGCTGGTTCGTGCCAGGGGTGGACATACCCGATACTAGTGACTGAGTAAGAACAATGACTCAAGTTTGATGCAAATTCGTCCATGAAATCACAAAAAAGAAGTCATCTGGAAAACTGAGAGAGATTGAAAATAAATATCTCATGATCCTTTAATTTACTGTATATTGTCGTCATTGTTCTATGCTCATGACATCCATCGCTTAGGACATAAACTTGTAAAATATCACTGTCAAACGTGTGTAAAAGGCAGAATAATAAAGTAAAGTGGTTATCATGCACCATAAATGCCATATTCAAATCATGTTGTAATAATTACGCTGTGAAAATTTGGTGAAAAAAAATATTCCACCTTTATGACCAACAGTGTAGATGATAAGATTATGATAAGATGTGTTTGATAGAAAACTTGATCCAGCTCCTCTCAATGATGACACAGTTATTTGAAAATTGAAACAGTTTTATGAAGAAATGGAGAAAAAATATTAGTGATTTCATGATTCCTGTCCATGGAATCTGTCATAATTCATCATTCAAATACTACATGCAGCAGTCTTGGTAGTAAACCTTGGCCCTGATCTGACCAGTATCCATGATCCTATTCTTAGACTTGAGCTAGGCTATTTGAAACTCATTCTTTATCATTTTACTCTTACTTTTTAAGAAATATCACAAAAAATTGGCACTATTCACTCCAAATATTTCAAGAATTCTTTTTTAAATATCAAATTGAATTCCGAGCTGACCATCATATCATTTTCTCTGATTCTGCTTTTTGTTATGAATGTTATCAGATTTCAGGTATACTTTTATTGCATTCTCCCTTTAGGCATGAGTTCTAATCTTCGACTTTCTTCAGTAGAGAGATATCTTAAGCATAGAAGAGTTACAATGAATCGTGATTTTTGAACTATGTGAAGTGTACTATTTCCATTCAGACTTCATATAGTAGTACAAAGAACACTACGCATTAGAAGCAATGAATCTTGAATTTATTCCTGGTATTTGTAGCCCACAGTCATATACATAGAGAGAAAACAATATAGAATTCATATTTTTATCGTTTGAAAGAAAGGTGACATGGAGTCACTAGGTCACATGTGACATATTTTCATGATTTTACCCATAAGTTACAAGAGACTGAACTAGAGGATGATGGACAAAGTATCAACATACAAGCCCAAAATTGACTCATCTACAGATATGTGTTACTAAATAGAGGTTTGGTTGAAGATCTGAGGGCGATCATAGTAAGTATCTGCAAACATTTCAAACAAGCCAAATAAAAACTCTAAGACAAAGAAGTGTTATTAAATAGGACTGAATTGGAACCAAACAAAGCACCAAGGAGTTCTTTAATTTGTCTTGATGACTCTTACCTTCTGTGAGACCACAAAATAGCCCATTGGCCTAGTAACCTCAAAGATTTATAGTTTTCATCATGATTCATACATTGTGTTGTCTGAAAGGGCCAAGTCCCCTATGCATTTTCAGCGGGTATACATGTACGTGTTCATGATTCTGAATTCATTATGTACATGTATGCAGTTTTAGAGAGTAGGGATAGACAAGTTTCCTAAAATGCCAATATATTGTTCTGTATTCTCAACATCATGTTCTGTGCACTTAGGTGACATGTACAAAACTCTATAGAGCAGTTTACTATATAGTGAAAATCTTACAAAACTGTAAGTTTAAATGCTGATTAAGCTTGGCAAACATGACATGAAAAACAGTGCAAACAGGTTTCATGGGTAGATTTTTCACTTATAATGCACAGTTTTCTATTATTGGACTTTACTTGGATTCTCATAATTTTCTCTCTTTTGTGAAGTTTTTTTGTTTGTTTTCCCTATTTTTGAAAACTGGATTGGGACATGAAATCAAGTACATGTACACTGTGGGAGTATAGGTTGTATTTGATTACATGTACATGTAGGCCTACATGGTTGACTTAAAGGACAAGTTTACCCCCAACAAAAAGTTGATTTTAATTAAAAATAAAAAAATCCAACAAGCATAACAATGAAAATTTTATCAAAATCAGATGTAAAATTAGAAAGTTATGATATTTTTAAGTTGCGCTCAATTTCACAAAACAGTTTAATGCATCCTGGTCAGTCTGCAAGTGAGGGACTTATGATGTCACTTATTATTTTTGTTTGGTATTTTATGATATAGAATATTCTAATATTCTCATTAACATTTTATAGTTCAGTCAAGTTGGTCCTTAATTTCAAAACTGTTAAAATTGAAATATTGTATAATTCAAACAATAAAAAAACAAAATGGTGAGTAAGGGACGTCATCAACTCTCTCATTTGCATGTCACGGAGTTGTGCATATGATATAGCTGTACAGTTTTGTGAAAAATAAGCAAAATTTAGAAATGGCGTAGTCCTAACTTTCTTATTCTACATCTGAGAGTGATGAAATTTTCATTGTTGTGCTTGTTTGATTTTTCTATATTGATTAAAATCAAAATTTTTCTGGTTTAGACTTGACCTTGATTTCTACACAATGTACCAGTTAACACGACCATATGCTATAATTCCATTCTTCAAGAACTACCTGGTTCTATTAAAGGTCAAGTCCACCAAAGAAAATTGTTGATTGGAAATGATAGAGAAAAATCAAACAAGCATAACGCTGAAAATTTCATCAAAATTGGATGTAAAATAAGAAAGTTATGACATTTTTTAAGTACGCTTATTTTTCACAAAACAGTTACATGTATATGCACAACTCAGTGATATGCAAATGAGAGAGTCAATGATGTCCCTCACTCACTATTTCTTTTGTTTTTTATTGTTTGAAATATACAATATTTAAATTTTTACATATTTGACAACAAGGACCAACTTGACCAACTTGACATAAGCTGTTAAAATAATGGTCTTTCCACATGTTCAGGGAGGAATAAAATTTGTTTCACATGACAACAACGAGGATAAAATTTGGATTCTTCATATTTCATACAATAAAATACAAAAGACATAGTGAGTCTGTGAGTGGGTGACATCATCAGTCTGCTCATTTGCATACCGATCAGGATGTGCATATAACTGTTTTGCAAAATTAGGCGAGACTATTAACTTTCTTAATTTACGTCTAATTTTGATGAAATTTTCAATGTTGTGCTTGTTGGATTTTTATCCTTGTTGAATTTTTCTCCTTTTATTCAAATAAACTTTTTATTGGGTGGACTTGTCCTTTAAGCAATTGGTTAATAAATAACGCTTTCAGTATCTTGCTGGTGCAGACCAGCTCTGGGCCAAGTCCTAAATTTTTTAGTTTATGAACGGCGCATGCTAAAACAGACCGGTGCTATTTTAGTAGCACCAGATGAGTGCCATCTCTTATCTGCCCAAGTATTTGATTGGGTGATCGTAAAATTATCGCGGCTCTGCTATGTAGTTACTGAACTTTTGTGGTTTGGACTATTTTAGTGCGGGCCTGGGGCAGACCAAACAATCATGAGTTACTGAAAACGGTAATAATAATAATAATAATAATACTCAATATTTATAACGCGCTTTTCCCACATGGCCCAAAGCACTCACAATTTCAGTTAAAATATTTATACAAACAAAAATCAGAATGACATATTAAATGAAGGCAGTTGCCTAGATACATGTATGTCTTTATTATATTAGATTGACCCTTCCAAGTTTCATAGAGGTGCACATACATACATGTTGACCTCAAAGAGGTTTCAATCATGAAAAAATGTTCTTTCATCCACAGTCATGAAAATATATGATTTTTGTAAGCTTTCCTCGTGAGGCTGCAAGCTTTGTCATATATAGTCAGGATCATGTAGTATGTTTGTATATTCTTATGTTTGAAAGTTCACCTATGATACATGTACTACAAGATAAACCAACTAGACCAGATAAGAGGGTTCCCCCCCCCCCCGAAACATCCCATGATAATGTTTATGATCAATCTCTTGTGCAGGGCATTGCTTTATTGCTTATAATTTCACTTAATTGACTTATAAATTTATGATCTATTCAGAACGCAGAGTCTTGCATACAATTTCTGAATTTGAGAATGAGTTCTTTTGTTCTTTCTTACAGACCTTTCTTAGAATTTCTAACATTTTTTATTTTTCTTACTGGTAAACTTGAGGATCTTTATGATGTAGTTACATCAATCCTGTCAATATGCCAGGCAGCAATGCCAGCACTCAAGTCAAGGCAAGTCAGCTTTATGGTAACAAAATCAATGACAACTCTTAATTACTCAAGTTTAAATGTAGGGTGAATACAAAATGAAGCTTTGTTTACCTTTTATGATAAGGAAATTAATCGTGATAATTAGATTTATGAATTTTTAAAATCATTTAATTCATTTTATTCTCTTTGTATTAAACAGAATAATATAGTGCATCGAGATCTGAAACTTGAGAATGTTCTACTAGATGAGGATGGTGATGCAAAGGTAAGAATGCAGTAGGTTTTCTATCCCAGTTAGATTAAAACCCAGTGCACATTATGCAATGCCATTGCACTAAGTTGCCAAGTGAATCTCAGGCCAGCGCACATATTGCAACAAAATGCAACAGCTCTGCAGCGCGCCACATCTCATTGCGCCTCTCTTTCGCGCGTATGGTGTCTGCGCTGCAGCACATCAAATTGGCCATGACATCAACGTCAAGGACAAATATGATTGGCTGAAAATACTGAAATTAGCAAAATCATAGAAAAATTGACCGAAAGATTTGATATGTAAAAAATGTCCGATTTGGTCTGCGATTCTTCTGCAACAAAGCGGTTTGCAGTTGCAGCATGTTGCAGGTTGGCGCACACTCTGTGATTTTGTTGCAATCAGATCTTAGTGCAATCGCGTCGCATAGTGTCTTAGTCTGATTTCTCATTAGGTGGTCTGTCTATGACAGATCACCTCTTAATTTCGTCAGAATTTTCTTTATTTATTTATTTTTAGCACCTATGTTTGTCGCCAACTTTTCTCCGAATTGGCTGAATCAATTTGGCTGATTTTTATGTCATATATAGAGTTTATCATAGAGACGGCATACTAAGCTTTTCAAGGTCATCTGGTCATGATGACGTCATCTACGCGCCATTTTATAAAATTCTCAATTTGATCATATTAACATAACGGATCATCAATAATCAACTATATTCACATCAAATAAACTTTACGTCAAATGTCATCTGTCAAGGTCATCAAAGGTCATGTAAAGGTCATGTCGCACGCGTCAAAGCCAAAAAAAGTCTCTAAATGACCTATAAAAATTTTTGGGTACGTTTCAGGTCATTTTAAGCATTTCAAAATTTTGCGCGCGCGCACGTATGCGCGCGCGTTTCCGCGCGTAACTCCTTAAAGCAACGCAGAAACACAGTTTTTTTTATACCATTGCATTGATAATATAATTCTGAGCAATTTGATACCTTGATCAACCTTCTAAAACCATTAATAACGAAATTAACACCCGTTAAAGTTTGCAGCACGTGTGCGCGCAAGCTCTCACTACAGGCCATATACGGGCAAAAACATGCCTATTGAAAATTCACTGTAGCTCTTTAAAAAGTCCGTTGACCCCAATTTTTTTTTTCATATATCGATAGAGTATGAGTTGTAGATTTGATTTCATGTTATCATTGTCCCTCAATTTGATCACGACGTCATCAAAATTGCGCCTAAACTGAAAATTTCATCTTTTTTCGAAAATGACGTCATCAAATTTATGCACATTTGAATATAACTCCGTAAATGTTGATCGTTTTTCGCCCAGATTTCGATATGTTTTAGTTTAGAATGTACTCTTTCTCCTGAGGAAACATGAATTTTCATTTTGAGAAACGCATCATGGCGTAAAACAGCGATGAAAAGAGGCATGTAATTTTTCCTCATTTTGCGTGTAATCTCTATGGGACATGACTTTTTCTCCAAACTAGATTCTACATTCCTCTATTTCGTGAGCCATATCTCCATTTTCTCTTGTCAGTTTTCCCTGAGCTTTTAGTATGTTGTAGCTGAGATTCTTAGCTTTCGGAAGTGTTGCCTTCATTTTTCGATCAGATGCCGAGATCATGCCCATTTTTCGCTTGCAAAATTGGATTTGTAATTCTCAAATTTTCTTACGTGTAATCTCTATGGGGGAAATCGTAGCTGAATGGATAACGCACTTGACTTGAGTTCTCGGGGGCGCAGGTTCGAGTCCTGGGGTGAACAAGATGAT